>NC_092243.1:23456080-23458580 GCF_036320965.1 Panulirus ornatus | reverse complement strand
CCGTCAGGCCCATCCCTCCTTAGCCTTTATGTCACGTTTACATTCGCCCTCAGGCCGAGCTCATCCTCGTTTACAGACCCATTCCATTTTCGAATTCTGACCCAGACCATGGAGGCTTTTTGGCTCAACCCACAATCTTCTCCAGGCATATCCCAGCATTCCGTCAGGTCTATCCTACTAATCCCTCAAAGGTAGCTGAATCTCGCCTTCAGGCCCATCCCACCCAAGCCTTCAGGCCAAGTCCATCTTCACTTTTTTCCTGAACCCACACTCATTTTTAGGCCGAAGTAACCACTTTCTCAGGCCCATTCCATTCTCGCCGTCAAGAAAAGCAGACCCTATCGGTTAGATGGGCCCACCATCACCCTCAGGACCATTCCACCCTTGCCTTCATCTCCAACTCATACTCGCTTTCTGGACCATTAGCCTCACCTTCATGGCCAGCTTACCGTCGCCTTTTTTGTCTAGGTCTCTCTCGCCTTCAAGCACATCTCACCTTTGCCTTTTAGCCCATACAAAATCTAGATCATTAACTCTCTCTCTCTCTCTCTCTCTCTCTCTCTCTCTCTCTCTCTCTCTCTCTCTCTCTCTCTCTCTCTCTCTCTCTCTCTCTCTCTCTCTCTCTCTCTCTCTCTCTCTCTCTCTCTCTCTCTCTCTCTCTCTCTCTCTCCGTCTGTATCTCTCTCTCTCTCTCTCTCTCTCTCTCTCTCTCTCTCTCTCTCTCTCTCTCTCTCTCTCTCTCTCTCTCTCTCTCTCTCTCTCTCTCTCTCTCACCCCCTTCTCACCCATTCCACCCAATCCTTCAGGCGCAGCCGACCTATATCTTTAGACTCATCCCACCTTCGCCCTCAAAACCTTCCCCCTTCCACCTCAGCTCAACAAGGTCTTTTGGCCGATCCCACTTTTGCATTTAAGACTAACTAAACATTGCCTTAAATACCAGCACACCATCGCATTCTAGCCCCACTTGATTTCACCTTCTGGTACCGCTTACGTTCGACTTCAGGCACATCACACCCTCGCATTCAAAGGAATTAAACCCTTACCTTCATGCCTATCCACACTTACCTACAAGACCATATCACCCTCGCCTTCAGGCCTCTCCCATCCACACCTTAAGACCTGTCCCCCCTTTCGCCTTCTAGCCCAGCCCACTCTCATTTTCCGTTCTACCCCAACCTAGTCTTCATTCCCTTCTCATCTTCATCTTCTGGTCGGGCCCAACCTCTACTTCATACCCTGCTCATCCATCTTTTTCAATTCTATCCCATCCTCGCCTTCAAGCCAATCACACCCTCGCTTTCTGGCCCATCCTACCTCGCCTAGAAGCTCATCTTACCTCGCCTTCAGGCTCATTCCACTCGCATATTGAGACCCGCCCCCCTTCGATCTCTGTCCCAGGCTATTCTCGCTTTTACTCCCAGACAACCATTCCCATCACTTCCAACCCAAAGTCACCTTCTAAAACCGCCCAAACCTCTCATTCAGACCCAGCCCGTCTTATTCAGGTTAGTCGAACCTTCATATTCATCCTATCTCACCCATGCCTTCTTTCCCATCCAACCCTCAACTATTAGCCTATCTCACCCTCGGATTTAGGCCCATACCACGAACGACTTTGTTAAAACCCTCCTCCTACTCCCATCTCAGCACACGTTAGCTTTCAGTCGCATACCACACTCACCTTCAACCCATCTCACCATTGCCTTCAGTATTTGGCCATTATCGTCTCCAAACCCATTCCACCATTGCCTTCTTGCCCATTTGACCCTAACCTTTAGGTCAAGCTCACATTCTCCTTTAGGCCCAGCTCATCCTCTTCTACAAGCACAACCCACCTTTCCCGTCCAACCGAATCTGTCCTCGCCTTCTTTTCCTGACTACACTCTTCTTGAGGGACATCTCACCATCGACTTTTGGCCCAAACCTTCCTCCATCTAGTCTTCAGGTTCTACCCACTCTCGTCTTCACGCCCATCCCACCTTCGCCTTCAGGCCCATCCCTCCTTAGACTTTATGTCAAGCTTACATTCGCCCTCAGTCCCAGCTCATCCTCGTCTACAGACACATTCCATTTTCGACATCTGACCCAGACCATGGAGGCCTTTTGGCCCAGTCCATACTCCTCTCCAGCCATATCCCAGCATTCCGTAAGGTCTATCCTACTAATGCCCTCAAAGGTAGCTGAACCTTGCCTTCAGTCCCATCCCACCCTAGCCTTCAGGCCAAGTCCATCTTCACTTTTATCCTGAGCCCACCCTCAATTTTAGGCCGAAGTAACCACTTTCTCAGGCCCATTCCTTTCTCGCCGTCAAGAAAAGCAGACCCTATCGGTTAGATGGGCCCACCATCACCTTCAAGCCCATTCCACCCTTACCTTCAGCTCCAACTCACGCTCGATTTCTGGACCATCCTAGCCTCACTTTTATGGCCAGCTCACCGTCGCTTTTTTTGTGTAGTTCTCCCTCGCCTTCAAGCCCGTCTCACGTTTGCTTTTAGTC
>NC_092243.1:23440600-23455980 GCF_036320965.1 Panulirus ornatus | reverse complement strand
GTAGGAGGAGGGTTTTAATAACGTCGTTGGATGGGGTATGGGCCTGAATCGAGGGTGAGATTGGCTAGTATTTGAGGGTTGGATGGGAAAGAAGGCATGGGTGAGGATGGGATGAATATAAGGGTTCAATGACCTGAGATGACGGGCTGGGTCTGAATGAGAGGTTTTTGGGCGGTTTTTAGAAGTTGAATTTGGGTTGGAAGTTATTGAATGTGGGTCAAGAGTAAAAGCAAGAATAGCCTGGGACAAAGAGCGAAGGGGGGAGGGTGTCAATATGCGAGTGGAATGTGCCTGAAGGCGAGGTAAGGATGAGCTTCTAGGCGAGGTGGGATGGGCTAGAAAGCAAGGTTGGGATGGGCTTGAAGGAGAGGGTGGGATAGAATTGAAAAAGAATGGGTGAGCAGGGTATTGAAGGAGCGGCTGGGGACCGGAAACAGAAGGTGAATATGAAAAGGGAATGAAGGACTAGGTTGGGCAGGACTGAAAATGAGAGTGGAGTGGGCAAGAAGGCGAAAGGGGGGGGGGGGGGCAGGTCTTGAAGTTGTGGATGGGAGAGTTCTGAAGGGCGAGGGTGAGATGGTCTTGTAGGTAAGTGTGGAAAGGGGGAGAATGTAAGGGTTTAATGCGTTTGAAATTCGATGGTGTGATGTGTTGGAGTCGAAGGTAAAGCGGTACCAGAAGGGGTGAAGTTAGGTGGGGCTAGAAACGATGGTGTGCGTTTTCTTTGGGTGTGGTGATGGGGAATTTAAGGGCAAGGTTTAGCTTGTCCTAAAAGCAAAACTGGGATCGGCCAGAAGGACCTTGGTTGAGTGAGTGGAAGGGGGAAGGTCTTGAGGCGAAGGTTTGGGTGGGTTGGGTGGTAAGATGTAGGCGCTGCGCTGAAGGATGTGGGGTTGGAATGGGCCAGAAAGATGGATGGACGAGGAGAGAGAGAGGAGAGAGAGAGATGAGAGAAGATGATGGGGAGAGAGAGAGTCGAGAGAGATGAGAGAGATGAGAGAGGACATAGAAAAAAAAGAGAGAGAGAGAGAGAGAGATGAGAAGTGGGATGAGAGAGAGAGAGAGAGGAGGAGAGAGGATTGAGAGAGAGAGAGATGGAGTGGAGAAATGATCTAGTTTTTGCATGGGCTAAAAGGCAAGGTGAGATGGTCCTGAGGCGAGGGAGAGCTAAACACATAAGGTGGATATGAGCTGGTCTGAAGGTGAGACTTAGATGATCCAGAAGCGAGTTTGTGTGAAGTGAAGGCGAGGGTTTATGAATAGTCCTGATGGTGATGTGTGCCATCTAAACGCTAGGGGTCTGCTTTTCTTGACGGCTGTGAATGGTAATGGGCCTGGGACAAAGTGGGTACTCGGCCTGAATGAAGTTGGGCTCAGGAAAAAAGTAAAAGATGGACTTGCCTGAAGGCTAGGGTGGGATGGGCCTGAAGGCGAGGTTCAGCTACCTTTGAGGGCATTAGAAAGAATACACCTGACAGGAATGCTGGGATATCCCGGGAGGCGGGTTGGGCTCGGCCAAAAATCCTCCTTTGGTCTGGGTCGAAGTCGAAATGGAAGGGGCTTTGACGAGGATGAGCGGGGCCCCCTGGGGGGCCGAATGTAAGCTTGACATGAAGGCTAAGGAGGGGGGGCCCAAAAGGGCGAAGGTGGGTATGGGGGTTTTGAAGACGAGGGTAGGTAGACCCTGAGACGGCTGGAGGTGGGTTTTGGGGCCAGTAGCCGAGGGTTTTTGGGGGGAAATTTTTTTTTCCCTTTTTCCCAAAACGAGTGTAGTCAGGAAAAGAAGGCGAGAGAGGTTCTGCTGGACGGCGAAGGTGGGTTGTGTTTTATGGGCCCGAGGATGAGCTGGGCCTAAAGGAGAGTGTGAGCTTGCCTAAAGGTTAAGGTCAAATGGGCAAAAAGGGCCCAATTGTGAGATGATTTTTTGGAGACGATGATGGTAAAATTTTACTGATGGCGATGGGAGTTGGGTGAAGGTGAGTGTGGTATGCGGCTGAAGCGGGGGAAGTTCTAGGATAGGAGTGGAGGTGTGTTTTAAAAAATTTCATTGGTGGGATTAGCCTGAATCCGTGGGAGAGATAGGATAGTATTTTGGGGGTTTGGAGGGGAAAGAAGGCATGGGTGAGATGGGATGAATTTGAGGGTTGATGACCTGAGGAAGACGGGCTGGGTCTGAATGAGAGGTTGGGCTGGTTTAGAAGGGGGAAATTTGGGTTGGAAGTGATGGGAATGGGGTCAGGAGTAAAGCGAAAATAAGCCTGGGACAGAGCGCGAAGGGGGGCGGGTGGTCAATATGCCATTTGGAATGGCCTGAAGTCGAGGTAAGATAAAGTTTCTAAGCGAGGGGGGACGGGGCTAGAATGCAAGGTTGGGATGGGTTTGGAAGGCGGGGGGGATAGAATTAAAAACGATGGGTGAGCAGGTATGAAGGAGAGGTTGTCCCGGCGGAAGGTGAACATGAAAGGGAATGAAGACTACGATGGGTTTGGGAAACTGAAATGATAGTGGGCTGGGCAAAGATGGCAAAAGGGGGGGAAAAGGTCTGAAGGTGTGGATGGGAGGTCCTGAAGGCGAGGTGTGAGTTTGTCTTGAAAGGTAAGTGTGGAAAGGCGAGAAGGTAAGGGTTTAATTTCTTTGAATGCGATGGTGTGATGTGCCTGGGGGCGAAAGTAACGGTACCTGAAGGTGAGTTTGATGGGGCTAGAAGCGATGGTGTGCTGGTATTTAAGGCAGGTTTAGCTAGTCCTAAAAGCAAAACTGGTAGCGGCCCAAAAGACCTTGTTGAGCTGGTAGGAAGGGGGAAGCTCTTGAGGGCGAGGTGGGTTTGGGGATAAAGATGTTGGGCGGGTGGCCTGAAGGAATGAGTGGAATGGGCCAGAAGGGGGGGGGGGGAGAGAGAGAGAGAGAGAGAGAGGGGAAAGACAGAGAGAGAGAGAGAGATGAGGCGGAGAGAGAACGGGAAAACAGAGAGAAACAGGAGGGCAGGGAGAGAGAAAGATCATTTTATTTTTTTATTATAATACTTTGTCGCTGTCTCCCGCGTTTGCGAGGTAGGGCAAGGAAACAGACGAAAGAAATGGCCCAACCCCCCCCTACACATTTTATATACATACGTCCCCCCCACCCCCGCAATATACATACCTTCACAGCTTTCCATGGTTTACCCCCGACGCTTCACATGCCTTGATTCAACCACTGACAGCACGTCAACCCCGGGATACCCATCGCTCCAAATTTACTTTTCCTTGCCCTCCTTCACCTCCCGCATGTTCAGGCCCCGATCACACAAAACTTTTTCACTCAAACTTTCCACCTCCAATTGGTCTCCCTCTTCTCCTTGTTCCCTCCACCCCCGACACATATATCCCTGTTGGTCAAATCTTTCCTCACTTATCCTCCCATGTGCCCAAACCACTTTAAACACCCTCTTCTGCTCCTCAACCACGCTCTTTTTATTTCCACACATCTCTCTTACCCTTACGTTACTCACTCGATCAAACCACCTCACACCACACATTGTCCTCAAACATCTCATTTCCAGCACATCCATCCTCCTGCGCACAACTCTATCCATA
The DNA here is from genome assembly GCF_036320965.1 of Panulirus ornatus. Classification (NCBI taxonomy): domain Eukaryota; kingdom Metazoa; phylum Arthropoda; class Malacostraca; order Decapoda; family Palinuridae; genus Panulirus; species Panulirus ornatus. Next base: position 23,452,405 of record NC_092243.1, on the reverse strand, counting down.
GCCCACGCCTCGCAACCATACAACATTGTTGGAACCACTATTCCTTCAAACATACCCATTTTTGCTTTCCGAGATAATGTTCTCGACTTCCACACATTCTTCAAGGCCCCCAGAATTTTCGCCCCCTCCCCCACCCTATGATCCACTTCCGCTTCCATGGTTCCATCCGCTGCCAGATCCACTCCCAGATATCTAAAACACTTCACTTCCTCCAGTTTTTCTCCATTCAAACTCACCTCCCAATTGACTTGACCCTCAACCCTACTGTACCTAATAACCTTGCTCTTATTCACATTTACTCTTAACTTTCTTCTTCCACACACTTTACCAAACTCAGTCACCAGCTTCTGCAGTTTCTCACATGAATCAGCCACCAGCGCTGTATCATCAGCGAACAACAACTGACTCACTTCCCAAGCTCTCTCATCCCCAACAGACTTCATACTTGCCCCTCTTTCCAAAACTCTTGCATTTACCTCCCTAACAACCCCATCCATAAACAAATTAAACAACCATGGAGACATCACACACCCCTGCCGCAAACCTACATTCACTGAGAACCAATCACTTTCCTCTCTTCCTACACGTACACATGCCTTACATCCTCGATAAAAACTTTTCACTGCTTCTAACAACTTGCCTCCCACACCATATATTCTTAATACCTTCCACAGAGCATCTCTATCAACTCTATCATATGCCTTCTCCAGATCCATAAATGCTACATACAAATCCATTTGCTTTTCTAAGTATTTCTCACATACATTCTTCAAAGCAAACACCTGATCCACACATCCTCTACCACTTCTGAAACCACACTGCTCTTCCCCAATCTGATGCTCTGTACATGCCTTCACCCTCTCAATCAATACCCTCCCATATAATTTACCAGGAATACTCAACAAACTTATACCTCTGTAATTTGAGCACTCACTCTTATCCCCTTTGCCTTTGTACAATGGCACTATGCACGCATTCCGCCAATCCTCAGGCACCTCACCATGAGTCATACATACATTAAATAACCTTACCAACCAGTCAACAATACAGTCACCCCCTTTTTTAATAAATTCCACTGCAATACCATCCAAACCTGCTGCCTTGCCGGCTTTCATCTTCCGCAAAGCTTTCACTACCTCTTCTCTGTTTACCAAATCATTTTCCCTAACCCTCTCACTTTGCACACCACCTCGACCAAAACACCCTATATCTGCCACTCTATCATCAAACACATTCAACAAACCTTCAAAATACTCACTCCATCTCCTTCTCACATCACCACTACTTGTTATCACCTCCCCATTTGCGCCCTTCACTGAAGTTCCCATTTGCTCCCTTGTCTTACGCACTTTATTTACCTCCTTCCAGAACATCTTTTTATTCTCCCTAAAATTTAATGATACTCTCTCACCCCAACTCTCATTTGCCCTTTTTTTCACCTCTTGCACCTTTCTCTTGACCTCCTGTCTCTTTCTTTTATACATCTCCACTCAATTGCATTTTTTCCCTGCAAAAATCGTCCAAATGCCTCTCTCTTCTCTTTCACTAATACTCTTACTTCTTCATCCCACCACTCGCTACCCTTTCTAATCAACAGATATATATATATATATATATATATATATATATATATATATATATATATATATATAGAGAGAGAGAGAGAGAGAGAGAGAGAGAGAGAGAGAGAGAGAGAGAGAGAGAGAGAGAGAGAGAGAGAGAGAGAGAGAGAGAGAGAGAGAGAGAGAGAGAGAGAGATCTAGTTTTTGTATGGGCTAAAAGGCAAAGGTGAGATGGGCTTGAAGGCAAGCGAGAGCTACACAAATAAGACGACGGTGTGCTGGTCCTGAAGGTGAGGCTAGGATGGTCCAGAAAGCGAGTGTGAGGTAGAGCTGAAGGCGAGGGTGGAATGGGTCTGAAGGTGATGGTGGGCCCATCTAACCGCTAGGGTCTGCTTTTCTTAACGGCGAGAATGGAATGGGCCTGAGAAAGTGGTTACTTCGGCCTGGAAATGAGGATGGGCTCAGGAAAAAGGTAAAGATGGACTTGTCCTGAAGGCTAGGGTGAGATGTGCCTGAAGGCGAGGTTCAGCTACCTTTGAGGGCATTAGTAGAATAGACCTGACGGGAATGCTGGGATATGCCTGGAGAGCAGGTTGGGCTGGGCCAAAAGGCTTCCATGGTCTGGGTCAGAAGTCGAAAATGGAATGGGCCTGTAGACGAGGATGAGCTGGGCCTGAGGGCGAATGTAAGCTTGATATGAAGGCTAAGGATTGATGGGCCTGAAGGCGAAGGTGGATGGGCGTGAAGACGAGGGTGGGTAGAGCCTGAAGACGAGCTGGAGGTATGTTTGGGCCAGAAGGCGATGGTGGGATGTCCTTCAAGACGAGTTTAGTCAGGAAAAGAAGGCGAGAACAGGTTCGGCTGGACGGGGAAGGTGGGTTGTGCTTGTAGACGAGGATGAGCTGGGACTAAAGGAGAGTGTGAGCTTGACCTAAAGGTTAAGGTCAAATGGGGAAGAAGGCAATGGTGAGATGAGTTTGGAGACGATGATGGCCGAAATACTGACGGCGATGGTGAGATGGGTTGAAGGTCAGTGTGGTATGCGACTGAAAGCGAACGTGTGTTGGGATAGGAGTAGGAGGAGGGTTTTCATAAAGCCGTTGGTGGGATGGGCCTGAATCCGAGGGTGAGATAGGCTAGTATTTGAGGGTTGGATGGGAAAGAAGGCAGGGGTGAGATGGTATGAATATTAGGGTTTGATTGACCTGAAGAAGACGGGCTGGGTCTAAATGAGAGGTTTGGGCGGTTTTAGAAGGTGAATTTGGGTTGGAAGTGATGGGAATGGTGGTCTAGGAGTAAAAGCGAGAATAGCCTGGGACAGAGAGCGAAGGGAGGCGGGTCTCAATATGCAAGTGGAATGAGCCTGAAGTCGAGGTAAGATGAGCTTCAAGGCGAGGTGGGATGGGTTAGAATGCAAGGTTGGGATGGGCTTGAAGGCGAGTGTGGGATAGAATTAAAAAAGATGGGTGAGCAGGGTATGAAGGAGAGTTTGGGCCCGACCAGATGGTGAAGATGAGAAGGGAATAAAGACTAGGTTGGGATAGGACTGAAAATGAGAGTGGGGTGTGCAAGAAGGCGAAAGGGGGGACAGGTCTAAAGGTGTGGATGGGAGAGTCCTGAAGGCGAGGTTGAGATGGTCTTGTAGGTAAGTGTGGAAAGGTGAGAAGGTAAGGGTTTAATGTGTCTGAATGCGATTGTGTGATATGCCTATAGTCGAAGGTAAGCGGTACCAAAAGGTGAAGTTAGGTGGGGCTAGAAGACGACGGTGTGCTGGTATTTAAGGCAAGGTTAGCTAGTCCTAAAAGCAAAACTGGGATCGGCCAAAAGACCTTGTTGAGCTGAGGTGGAAGGGGGAAGGTCTTGAGGGCGAAGGTCGGATGGGTGTAAAGTTGTAGGTCGGCTGCGCCTGAAGAAATGGGTGGAATGGGCCAGAAAGTGAGTGAGTGAGAGAGAGAGAGAGAGGAGAGAAGAGAGAGGAGAGAGAGAGACGAGAGAGAGAGAGAGAGAGAGGAGAGAGGAGATGGGAGAGCGAGCGGAGAAGAGAGGAGAGAGAGAGAGAGAGATAGAGAGAGAGAGTGAGGAGAGAGAGAGTGAGAGAGACTGCAGAGAGCGAGAGAGGAGAAATGATGAAGAAGACAACATGAGAGAGAGAGAGAGAGAGGAAGGAGAGAGAGAGAGAGAGAGAGAGAGAAGAGGAGAGAGAGATAGGAGAGAGGGAGATGAGGAGAGAGAGAGATGAGAGAGAGGGAGAGAGATGAGAGGAGAGAGAGAGAGAGGTGAGAGAGATTGAGGAGAGACGAGAGAGAGGAGGAGAGAGGAGAGAGAGAGGAGAGAGAGGGAGGGAGAGAGAGAGATGGGGGAGAGAGAGAGGGTGAGAGAGGAGAGAGAGAGAGAGAGAGAGAGAGAGAGAGAGAGAGAGAGAGAGAGAACGATCTAGTTTTTGTATGGGCTAAAAGGCAAAGGTGAGATGGGCTTGAAGGCGAGGGAGACCTAGACAAATAAGGCGACGGTGAGCTGGTCCTGAAGGTGAGGCTAGGATGGTCCAGAAAGCGAGTCTGCGGTGGAGCTGAAGGCGAGGGTGGAATGGGCCTGAAGGTGATGGTGGGCCCATCTAACCGCTAGTGTGTGCATTTTTAGACGGCGAGAATGGAATGGGGCTTAGAAAGTGGTTTCCTCGGCCTGAAAATGAGGGTGGGCTCAGGATAAAAGTGAAGATGGACTTGGCCTGAAGGCTAGGGTGGGATGGGCCTGAAGACAAGGTTCAGATTCCTTTGAGGGCATTAGTAAGATCGACCTGACGAGAATGGTGGGATATGCCTGGAGAGATGGGTGGGCTGGGCCAAAAGTCCTCCATGGTCTGAGTTAGAAGTCGAAAATGTAATGGGTCTGAAGATCAGGATGAGCTGGGCCTGAGGGCGAATGTAAGCTTGACATGAACGCTAAGGAGGGATGTGCCAGAAGGCGAATGTGGGATAGGCGTGAAGACGAGGGTTGGTAGAGCCTGAAGACGAGCTGGGGGTAGGTTTGGGCCAGAAGCCGATGGTGGGATGTCCCTCAAGAAGAGTGTAGTCAGGAAAAGAAGTCGAGGACAGGTTCGGCTGGACGGGGAAGGTGGGTTGTGCTTGTAGACGAGGATGAGCTGGGCCTAAAGGAGAGTGTGAGCTTGACCTAAAGGATAAGGTCAAATGGGCAAAGAGGCAATTGAGATGAGTTTGGAGACGATGATGGCTAAATACTGAAGGCGATGGTGAGATGGGTTGAAGGTGAGTGTGGTATGCCACTGAAAGCGAACGTGTGATGGGATAGGAATAGGAGGAGGTTTTAATAAAGTCATTGGTGGGATGGGCCTGAATCCGAGGGTGAGATAGGCTAGTATTTGAGGGTTGGATGGGAAAGAATGCATGTGTGAGATGGGATGAGTATGATGGTTCGACTGACCTGAAGAAGACGGGCTGGGTCTGAATGAGAGGTTTGGGCGGTTTTAGAAGGTGAATTTGGGTTGGAAGTGATGGGAATGGTTGTCTCGGGGTAAAAGCGAGAAAAGCCTGGGACAGAGAGCGAAGGGGGGCGGGTCTCAATATGCTGAGTGAAATGAGCCTGAAGGCGAGGTAAGATGAGCTTCTAGGCGAGGTGGGATGGGCTAGAAAGCAAGGTTGGGATGGGCTTGAAGGCGTGGGTGGGATAGAATTGAAAAAGATGGGTGAGCAGGGTATGAAGGAGAGGCTGGGCCCGAACAGAAGGTGAAGATGAAAAGGGAATGAAGACTAGGTTGGGCTAGGACTGAAAATGAGAGTGGGGTGGGCAAGAAGGCGAAAGGGGGGACAAGTCTGAAGGTGTGGATGGGAGAATCCTGAAGGCGAGGGTGATATGGTCTTGTAGGTAAGTGTGGAAAGTGGAGAAGGTAAGGGTTTAATGCGTTTGAATGCGATGGTTTGATGTGCCTGGAGTCGAAGGTAAGCGGTACCAGAAGGTGAAGTTAGGTGGGGCTAGAAAAAGATGGTGTGCTGGTATTTAAGGCAAGGCTTAGCTAGTCCTAAAAGCAAAACAGTGAACGGCCAAAAGACCTTGTTGAGATGAGGTGGAAGGGGGAAGGTCTTGATGGCGAAGGTGGGCTGGGTGTAAAGATGTAGGTCGGCTGCGCCTGAAGGAGTGGGTGGAATGGGCCAGAAGGATGGATGGAGAGAGAGAGAGAGAGAGAGAGAGAGAGAGAGAGAGAGAGAGAGAGAGAGAGAGAGAGAGAGAGAGAGAGAGAGCGAGAGAGAGAGAGAGAGAGAGAGAGAGAGAGAGAGAGAGAGAGAGTGAGAGAGAGAGAGAGAGAGAGACAGAGACAGAGAAAAAGAGAGAGAGAGAGAGAGAGAGAGAGAGAGAGAGAGAGAGAGAGAGAGAGAGAGAGAGAGAGAGAGAGAGAGAGAGAATGATCTAGTTTTTGTATGGGCTAAAAGGCAAGGGTGAGATGGTCCTGAAGGCGAGGGAGAGCTAGACAAATAAGGAGACGATGAGCTGGTCCTGAAGTTGAGGCTAGGATGGTCCAGAAAGCGAGTGTGAGGTGGAGTTGAAGGCGAGGGTAGAATAGTCCTGAAGGTGATGGTGTGCCCATCTAACCGCTAGGGTCTGTTTTTCTTCACGGCGAGAATGGAATGGGCCTGAGAAAGTGGTTACCTCGGCCTGAAAATGAAGATGGGCTCAGGAAAAAAGTGAAGATGGACTTCGCCTGAAGGCTAGGGTGGGAAGGGCTTGAAGGCGAGGGTCAGCTACCTTTGAGGGCATTAGTAGAATACACCTGACGGGAATGCTGGGAAATGCCTGGAGAGCAGGGTGGGCTCGGCCAAAAGGACTCCAAGGTCTGGGTCAGAAGTCGAAAATGGAATGGGTCTTTAGACGAGGATGAGCTGGGCCTGAGGGCGAATGTAAGCTTGACATGAAGGCTAAGGAGGGATGGGCCAGAAGGCGAAGGTGGGATGGGCGTGAAGAGGAGGGTAGGTAGAGCCTGAAGACGAGCTGGAGGTAGGTTTGGGCCAGAAGGCGATGGTGGGATGTCACTCAAGACGAGTGTAGTCAGAAAAGAAGGCGAGCAGAGGTTCGGCTGGACGGCGAAGGTGGGTTGTGCTTATAGGCCAGGATGAGCTGGGACTAAAGGAGAGTGTGAGCTTGACCTAAAGGTTAAGGTCAAATGGGCAAGAAGGCAATGGTGGGATGGGTTCGGAGACGATGATGGCCAATTACTGAAGCAATTGTGAGATGGGTTGAAGGTGAGTGTGGTATGCGACTGAAAGCGAACGTGTGCTGGGATAGGAGTAGGAGGAGGGTTTTAATAAAGACGTTCGTGGGATGTGCCTGAATCCGAGGGTGAATTAGGGTAGTATTTGAGGGTTGGATGGGAAAGAAGGCATGGATGAGATGGGATGAATATGATGGTTCGACTGACCTGAAGAAGACGGGCTGTTTCTGAATGAGAGGTTTGGGGGTTTTAGAAGGTGAATTTGGGTTGGAATTGATGGGAATGGTGGTGTAGGAGTAAAAGCGAGAATAGCTTGGGACAGAGAGCGAAGGGGGGCGGGTGTCAATATGCGAGTGGAATGAACCTGCAGGCATGGTGAGATGAACTTCTAGGCCAGGTGGGATGGGTTAGAATTCAAGGTTGGGATGGGCTTGAAGGCGAGGGTGGGATACAATTGAAAAAGATGGGTGAGCAGGGTATGAAGGAGAGGTTGGGCCCAACCACAAGGTGAAGATGAGAAGGGAATAAAAAATAGGTTTGGCTAGGACTGAAAATGAGAGTGGGCTGGGCTTGAAGGCGAAAGGGGGGACTGGTCTGAAGGTGTGAATGAGAGAATAGCCAGGGACAGAGATCGAAGAGGGGCGGGTCTCAATATGCGTGTGGAATGAGCCTGAAGGCGAGGTGGGATGGGCCAAAAGCAAGGTTGAGATGGTCTTGAAGGCGAGGGATGGGATAGAATTGAAAAAGTTGGATGAGCAGGGTATGAAGGAGAGGTTGGGCCAGACCAGAAGATGAAGAAGAGAAGGGAATGAAGACTAGGTTGGGCTAGGAAGGAAAATGAGAGTGGGCTGGGCTAGAGGGCGAAAGGGGGACAAGTCTGAATGTGTGGATGGGAGAGGCCTGAAGGCGAGGGTGATATGGTCTTGTAGGTAAGTATGGATAGGCAAGAAGGTAAGGGTTTAATTCCTTTGAATGCGAGAGTGTGATGTGCGTGAAGTCAAAGGTAAGCGGTACCAGAAGGTGAAGTCAGGTGGGGCTAGAAGGCGATGTTGTGCTGGTATTTAAGGCAAGGTTTAGTTAGTCCTAAAAGGAAATGTGAGATCGGCCAAAAGACCTTGTTGAGCTGAGGTGGAAGGGGGAAGGTTTTGAGGGCGGCGGTGGGATGAGTCTAAAGATGTAGGTCGGCTGCGCCTGAAGGAGTGGGTGGAATGGACCAGAAGGGGGACGGAGGGAGAGAGAGAGAGAGAGAGAGAGAGAGAGAGAGAGAGAGAGAGAGAGAGAGAGAGAGAGAGAGAGAGAGAGAGAGAGAGAGAAGAGAGAGAGACAGAGAGAGAGAGAGAGAGAGAGAGAGAGAGAGAGAGAGAGAGAGAGAGAGAGAGAGAGAGAGAGAGAGAGAGAGAATGATCTAGTTTTTGTATGGCCTAAAAGGCAAAGGTGAGATGGGCTTGAAGGCGAGGGAGAGCTAGACAAATAACGAGACGATGTGCTGGTCCTGAAGGTGAGGCTAGGATGGTTAAGAAAGCGAGTGTGAGGTGGAGCTGAAGGCGAGGGTGGAATAGTCCTGAAGGTGAGGGTTGGCCCATCTAACCGCTAGGGTCTACTTTTCTTGACGGCGAGAATGGAATGGGCCTGAGAAAGTGGTTACTTAGGCCTGAAAATGAAGGTGCGCTCAGGAAAAAAGTGAAGATGGACTTGCCCTGAAGGCTAGGGTGGGATGGGCCTGAAGGCGAGGTTCAGGTACATTTGAGGGCATTAGTAGAATAGACCTAACGGGAATGCTGGGATATGCCTGGAGAGCAGGGTGGGCTCGGCCAAAAATCCTCCATGGTCTGGGTCAGAAGTCGAAAATGGAATTGGTCTTTAGACGAGGATGAGCTGGGCCTGAGTACGAATGTAAGCAAGCGCTATGGAGGGATGGGCCAGAAGGCGAAGGTGGGATGGGCATGAAGACGAGGGTAGGTAGAACCTGAAGACGAGCTGGAGGTAGGTTTGGGCCAGAAGGCGATGATGGGATGTCCCTTAAGACGAGTGTAGTCAGGAAAAGAAGGCAAGCTGAGGTTCGGCTGGACTGGGGAAGGTGGGTTGTGCTTATAGACGAGGACGAGCTGGGTCTAAAGGAGAATGTGAGCTTGACCTAAAGGTTAAGGTCAAATGTGCAAGAAGGCAATGATGAGATGAGTTTGGAGACGATGATGACCAAATATTGAAGGCGATGGTGAGATGGGTTGAAGTTGAGTTTGGCATGCGAGTGAAAGCGAACGTGTGCTGGGATAGGAGTAGGAGGGGGGTTTTAATAAATTAGTCGGTGGGATGGGCCTGAATCCGAGAGTGAGATAGGCTCGTATTTGAGGGTTGGATGGGAAAGAAGGCATGGGTGAGATGGGATGAATATGAGGGTTCGACAGATCTTAAAAGAAGTCTGGGTCTGAATGAGAGGTTTGGGCGGTTTCAGAAGGTGATTTGGGTTGGAAGTGATGGGAATGGTGGTCTAGGAGTAAAAGCGAGAATAGCTTGGGACAGAGAGCGAAGGGGGGCGGGTGTCCATATGCGAGTGGAATGAACCTGCAGGCATGGTGAGATGAACTTCTAGGCCAGGTGGGATGGGTTAGAATTCAAGGTTGGAATGGGCTTGAAGGCGAGGGTGGGATACAATTGAAAAAGATGGGTGAGCAGGGTATGAAGGAGAGGTTAGGCCCAACCACAAGGTGAAAATGAGAAGGGAATAAAAAATAGGTTTGGCTAGGACTGAAAATGAGAGTGGGCTGGGCTTGAAGGCGAAAGGGGGGAATGGTCTGAAGGTGTGAATGAGAGAGTCCTGAAGGCGAGGGTGAGATGGTCTTGTAGGTAAGTGTGGAAAGGCGAGAAGGTAAGGGTTTAATGCGTTTGAATGAGATGGTGTGATGTGCCTGGAGTCGAAGGTAAGCGGTACCAGAAGGTGAAGTTTGGTGTGGCTAGAAGACGATGGTGTGCTGGTAAAATATTTAAGGCAAGGTTTAGCTAGTCCTAAAAGCAAAACTGGGATCGGCCAAAAGACCTTGTTGAGCTGAGGTGGAAGGGGGAAGGTCTTGAGGGCGAAAGTGGGATGGGCGTAAAGTTGTAGGTCGGCTGCGCCTGAAGAAGTGGGTGGAATGGGCCAGAAGGTGAGAGAGAGAGAGAGAGAGAGAGAGAGAGAGAGAGAGAGAGAGAGAGAGAGAGAGAGAGAGAGAGAGAGAGAGAGGGGGGGGGGAGAGAGAGAGAGAGAGAGAGAGAGAGAGAGAGAGAGAGAGAGAGAGAGAGAGAGAGAGAGAGAGAGAGAGAGAATGATCTAGTTTTTGTGTGGGATAAAAGGCAAAGGCTTGAAGGCGAGAGAGAGAGCTAGACAAATAAATCGACGTTGAGCTGGTCCTGAAGGTGAGGCTAGGATGGTCCAGAAAGCGAGTGTGCGGTGGAGCTGAAGGCGAGGGTGGAATGGGCCTGAAGGTGGTGGTGGGCCTATCTAACCGCTAGTGTGTGCTTTTATTGACGGCGAGAATGGAATGGGGCTTAGAAAGTGGTTTCCTCGGCCTGAAAATGAGGGTGGGCTCAGGATAAAAGTGAAGATGGACTTGGCCTGAAGGTTAGGGTGGGATGTTCCTGAAGACGAGGTTCAGATTCCTTTGAGAGCATTAGTAGGATATACCTGACGAGAATGGTGGGATATGCCTGCAGAGGAGGGTGGGCTGGGCCAAAAGTCCTCCATTGTCTGGGTTAGAAGTCGAAAATTTAATGGGTCTGAAGACCAGGATGAGCTGGGCCTGAGGGCGAATGTAAGCTTGACATGAACGCTAAGGAGGGATGGGCCAGAAGGCGAATGTGGGATAGGCGTGAAGACGAGGGTTGGTAGAGCCTGAAGACGAGCTGGGGCTAGGTTTGGGCCAGAAGCCGATGGTGGGATGTCCCTCAAGCAGAGTGTAGTCAGGAAAAGAAGGCGAGGACAGGTTCGGCTGGACGGGGAAGGTGGGTTGTGCTTGTAGACGAGGATGAGCTGGGCCTAAAGGAGAGTGTGAGCTTGACCTAAAGGTTAAGGTCAAATGCTCAAGAACGCAATTGTGATATGAGTTTGGAGACGATGATGGCCAAATACTGAAGGCGTTGGTGAGATGGGTTGAAGGTGAGTGTGGTATGCGACTGAAATCGAACGTGTGCTGAGATAGGAGTAGGAGCAGGGTTTTAATAAAGTCGTTGGTGGGATGGGTCTTAATCCGAGGGTGAGATAGGCTAGTATTTGAGGGTTGGATGGGAAAGAAGGCATGGGTGAGATGGGATGAATATGAGGGTTCGACAGACCTGAAGAAGAAGGCTGGGTTTGAATGAGAGGTTTGGGCTGTTTTAGGTGATTTGGGTTGGAAGTGATGGGAATGGTGGTCTAGGAGTAAAAGCGAGAATAGCTTGGGACAGAGAGCGAGGGGGGGCGGGTCTAAATATGCGAGTGGAATAAGCATGAAGGCATGGTAAGATGAGCTTCTAGGCGAGGTGGGATGGGCCAGAAAGCAAGGTTGGGATGGGCTCGAAGGCGAGGATGGGATAGAATTGAAAAAGATGGATGACCAGAAGATGAAGAAGAGAAGGGAATGAAGACTAGGTTGGGTTAGGACGGAAAATGAGAGTGGCCTGGGCTAGAGGGCGAAAAGGGGGAAAGGTCTGAAGGTGTGGATGGGAGAGGCCTGAAGGCGAGGGTGATATGGTCTTATAGGTAAGTGTAGATAGGCAAGAAGGTAAGGGTTTAATTCCTTTGAATGCGAGAGTGTGATGTGCATGAAGTCAAAGGTAAGCGGTACCAGAAGGTGAAGTTAGGAGGGGCTAGAAGGCGATGGTGTGCTGGTATTTAAGACAAGGTTTAGCTAGTCCTAAAAGGAAATGTGGGATCGGCCAAAAGACCTTGTTGAGCTGAGGTGGAAGGGGGAAGGTTTTGAGGGCGACTGTGGGACGAGTCTAAAGATGTAGGTCGGCCACGCCTGAAGGAATGGGTGGAATGGGCCAGAAGGGGGACGGAGGGAGAGATAGGGA
>NC_092243.1:23425600-23435600 GCF_036320965.1 Panulirus ornatus | reverse complement strand
TGACAGGTCTGAAGGTGTGGATGAGAGAGTCCTGAAGGCGAAGGTGAGATGGTCTTGTAGGTAAGTGTGGAAAGGCGAGAAGGTAAGGGTTTAATGCGTTTGCATGCGATGGTGTGATATACCTGGAGTCGAAGGTAAGCGGTACCAGAAGGTGAAGGTAGGTGGGGCTAGAAGACGATGGTGTGCTGTTATTTAAGACAAGGTATAGCTAGTCCTAAAAGCAAAACTGGGATCGGCCAAAAGACCTTGTTGAGCTGAGGTGGAATGGGGAAGGTCTTGAATGCTAAGGTGGGATGGGTGTAAAGTTGTACGTCGGCTGCGCCTGAAGGAGAGGGTGAACTGGGTCAGAAGGAGAGAGAGAGAGAGAGAGAGAGAGAGAGAGAGAGAGAGAGAGAGAGAGAGAGAGAGAGAGAGAGAGAGAGAGAGAGAGAGAGAGAGAGAGAGAGAGACTGAGAGAGAGACTGAGAGAGAGAGAGAGAGAGAGAGAGAGAGAGAGAGAGAGAGAGAGAGAGAGAGAGAGAGAGAGAGAGAGAGAGAGAGAGAGAGACAGACAGACAGACAGACAGAGAGAGAGAGAGAGAGAGAGAGAGAGAGAGAGAGAGAGAGAGAGAGAGAGAGAGAGAGAGAGAGAGAGAGAGAGAGAGAGAGAGAGAGAGAGAGAGAGAGAGAGAGAGAGAGAGAGAGAGAGAGAGAGAGAGAGAGAGAGAGAGAGAGAGAGAGAGAGAGAGAGAGAGAGAGAGAGAGAGAGAGAGAGAGAGAGAGAGATCTAGCTTTTCTATGGGCTAAAAGGCAAAGGTGAGATGGGCTTGAAGACGAGGGAGAGCTAGACAAATGAGAGGACGGTGAACTGGTCCTGAAGGTGAGGCTAGGATGGTCCAGAAAGAGAGTGTGAGGTGTAGCTGAAGGCGAGGGTGGAATGGGCCTGAAGGTGATCCTGGGCCCATCTAACCGCTAGGGTCTGCTTTTCTTGACGGCGAGAATGGAATGGGCCTGAGAAAGTGGTTACTTCTGCCTGAAAATGAGGGTGGGCTCAGGAAAAAAGTGAAGATGGACTTGGCCTGAAGGCTAGGGTGGGATGGGCCTGAAGGCGAGGTTCAGCTACCTTTGAGGGCATTAGTAGGATAGACCTGACGGGAATGCTGGGATATGCCTGGAGAATAGGGTGGGTTTGACCAAAAGGACTCCATATTCTGGGTCAGAAGTCGAAAATGGAATGGGTCTGTAGACAAGGATGAGCTGGGCCTGAGGGCGAATGTAAGCTTGACATGAAGGTTAAGGAGGGATGGGCCAGAAGGCGAAGGTGGGATGGGCGTGAAGACGAGGGTGGGTAGAGCCTGAAGACGAGCTGGAGGTAGGTTTGGGCCAAAAGGCGATGGTGGGATGTCCCTCAAGAAGAGTGTAGTCAGGAAAAGAAGGCGATGACAGGTTCGGCTGGACGGGGAAGGTGTGTTGTGCTTGTAGACGAGGATGAGCTAGGCCTATAGGAGAGTGTGAGCTTGACCTCAAGGTTAAGGTCAAATGGGCAAGAAGGCAATTGTGAGATGAGTTTGGAGACGATGATGGGCAAATACTGAAGGCAATGGTGAGACAGGTTGAAGGTGAGTGTGGTATGCTACTGAAAGTGAACTTGTGCTGGGATAAGAGTAGGAGGAGGGTTTTAATGAAGTCATTGGTGGGATGGTCCTGAATCCGAGGGTGTGATAGGCTAGTATTTGAGGGTTTGATGGGAATGAAGGCATGGGTGAGATGGGATGAATATGAGGGTTCGACTAACTTGAAGAAAACGGGCTGGTTCTGACTGAGAGGTTTGGGCGGTTTTCGGAGGTACATTTCGGTTGTAAGTGATGGGAATGGTGGTCTAGGAGTAAAAGCGGGAATAGCCTGGGACAGAGAGCGAAGGGGGGCGGGTCTCAAAATGAGAGTGGAATGAGCCTGAAGGCGAGGTAAGATGAGCTTCTAGGCGAGGTGAAATGGGCTAGAAAGAAAGGTTGTGATGGGCTTGAAGGCGAAGGTGGGATAGAATTGAAAAAGATGGGTGAGCAGGGTATGAAGGAGGGGTTGGGCCCGACAAGAAGGTGAAGATGAGAAGAGAATGAAGACTAGGTTAGGCTAGGACTGAAAATGAGAGTGGGCTGGGCTAGAAGGCGAAAGGGGGGACAGGTCTGAAGGTGTGGGGGAGAGTCCTGAAGGCGAGGGTGAGATGGTCTTGTAGGTAAGTGTGGAAAGGCGAGAAGGTAAGGGTTTAATGCGTTTGAATGCGATGGTGTGATGTGTCTGGAGTCGAAGGTAAGCGGTACCAGAAGGTGAAGTTAGGTGGGGCTCGAAGGCGATGGTGTGCTGGTATTTAAGGCAAGGTTTAGCTAGTCCTAAAAGCAAAACTGGGATCGGCCAAAAGACCTTGTTGAGGTGAGGTGGAAGGGGAAAGGTCTTGAGGACGAAGGTTGGATGGGTGTAAAGGTGTAGGTCGGCTGCACCTGAAGGAGTGGGTAGAATGGGCCAGAAAGAGAGAGAGAGAGAGAGAGAGAGAGAGAGAGAGAGAGAGAGAGAGAGAGAGAGAGAGAGAGAGAGAGAGAGAGAGAGAGAGAGACAGAGAGAGAGAGAGAGAGACAGACAGACAGACAGACAGAGAGAGAGAGAGAGAGAGAGAGAGAGAGAGAGAGAGAGAGAGAGAGAGAGAGAGAGAGAGAGAGAGAGAGAGAGACAGAGAGAGAGAGAGACACAGAGAGAGAGAGAGAGAGACTGAGAGAGAAAGAATGAGAGAGAGAGAGAGAGAGAGAGAGAGAGAGAGAGAGAGAGAGAGAGAGAGAGAGAGAGAGAGAGAGAGAGAGAGAGAGAGAGAGAGAGAGAGAGACAGAGAGATCTAGCTTTTCTATGGGCTAAAAGGCAAAGGTGAGATGGGCTTGAAGACGAGGGAGAGCTAGACAAATGAGAGGACGGTGAACTGGTCCTGAAGGTGAGGCTAGGATGGTCCAGAAAGAGAGTGTGAGGTGTAGCTGAAGGCGAGGGTGGAATGGGCCTGAAGGTGATCCTGGGCCCATCTAACCGCTAGGGTCTGCTTTTCTTGACGGCGAGAATGGAATGGGCCTGAGAAAGTGGTTACTTCTGCCTGAAAATGAGGGTGGGCTCAGGAAAAAAGTGAAGATGGACTTGGCCTGAATGCTAGGGTGGGATGGTCCTGAGGGCGAGGTTCAGCTACCTTTGAGGGCATTAGTAGGATAGACCTGACGGGAATGCTGGGATATGCCTGGAGAATAGGGTGGGTTTGACCAAAAGGACTCCATATTCTGGGTCAGAAGTCGAAAATGGAATGGGTCTGTAGACAAGGATGAGCTGGGCCTGAGGGCGAATGTAAGCTTGACATGAAGGTTAAGGAGGGATGGGCCAGAAGGCGAAGGTGGGATGGGCGTGAAGACGAGGGTGGGTAGAGCCTGAAGACGAGCTGGAGGTAGGTTTGGGCCAAAAGACGATGGTGGGATGTCCCTCAAGAAGAGTGTAGTCAGGAAAAGAAGGCGATGACAGTTTCGGCTGGACGGGGAAGGTGTGTTGTGCTTGTAGACGAGGATGAGCTAGGCCTATAGGAGAGTGTGAGCTTGACCTCAAGGTTAAGGTCAAATGGGCAAGAAGGCAATTGTGAGATGAGTTTGGAGACGATGATGGGCAAATACTGAAGGCAATGGTGAGACAGGTTGAAGGTGAGTGTGGTATGCTACTGAAAGTGAACTTGTGCTGGGATAAGAGTAGGAGGAGGGTTTTAATGAAGTCATTGGTGGGATGGTCCTGAATCCGAGGGTGTGATAGGCTAGTATTTGAGGGTTTGATGGGAATGAAGGCATGGGTGAGATGGGATGAATATGAGGGTTCGACTAACTTGAAGAAAACGGGCTGGTTCTGACTGAGAGGTTTGGGCGGTTTTCGGAGGTACATTTCGGTTGTAAGTGATGGGAATGGTGGTCTAGGAGTAAAAGCGGGAATAGCCTGGGACAGAGAGCGAAGGGGGGCGGGTCTCAAAATGAGAGTGGAATGAGCCTGAAGGCGAGGTAAGATGAGCTTCTAGGCGAGGTGAAATGGGCTAGAAAGAAAGGTTGTGATGGGCTTGAAGGCGAAGGTGGGATAGAATTGAAAAAGATGGGTGAGCAGGGTATGAAGGAGGGGTTGGGCCCGACAAGAAGGTGAAGATGAGAAGAGAATGAAGACTAGGTTAGGCTAGGACTGAAAATGAGAGTGGGCTGGGCTAGAAGGCGAAAGGGGGGACAGGTCTGAAGGTGTGGGGGAGAGTCCTGAAGGCGAGGGTGAGATGGTCTTGTAGGTAAGTGTGGAAAGGCGAGAAGGTAAGGGTTTGATGCGTTTGAATGCGAGGGTGTGATGTGTCTGGAGTCGAAGGTAATCGGTACCAGAAGGTGAAGTTAGGTGGGGCTCGAAGGCGATGGTGTGCTGGTATTTAAGGCAAGGTTTAGCTAGTCCTAAAAGCAAAACTGGGATCGGCCAAAAGACCTTGTTGAGGTGAGGTGGAAGGGGAAAGGTCTTGAGGACGAAGGTGGGATGGGTGTAAAGGTGTAGGTCGGCTGCACCTGAAGGAGTGGGTAGAATGGGCCAGAAAGAGAGAGAGAGAGAGAGAGAGAGAGAGAGAGAGAGAGAGAGAGAGAGAGAGAGAGAGAGAGAGAGAGAGAGAGAGAGAGACTGAGAGAGAAAGAATGAGAGAGAGAGAGAGAGAGAGAGAGAGAGAGAGAGAGAGAGAGAGAGAGAGAGAGAGAGAGAGAGAGAGAGAGAGAGAGAGAGATCTAGCTTTTCTATGGGCTAAAAGGCAAAGGTGAGATGGGCTTGAAGGCGAGGGAGAGCTAGACAAATGAGAGGACGGTGAACTGGTCCTGAAGGTGAGGCTAGGATGGTCCAGAAAGAGAGTGTGAGGTGTAGCTGAAGGCGAGGGTGGAATGGGCCTGAAGGTGATCCTGGGCCCATCTAACCGCTAGGGTCTGCTTTTCTTGACGGCGAGAATGGAATGGGCCTGAGAAAGTGGTTACTTCTGCCTGAAAATGAGGGTGGGCTCAGGAAAAAAGTGAAGATGGACTTGGCCTGAAGGCTAGGGTGGGATGGGCCTGAAGGCGAGGTTCAGCTACCTTTGAGGGCATTAGTAGGATAGACCTGACGGGAATGCTGGGATATGCCTGGAGAATAGGGTGGGTTTGACCAAAAGGACTCCATATTCTGGGTCAGAAGTCGAAAATGGAATGGGTCTGTAGACAAGGATGAGCTGGGCCTGAGGGCGAATGTAAGCGTGATATGAAGGTTAAGGAGGGATGGGCCAGAAGGCGAAGGTGGGATGGGCGTGAAGACGAGGGTGGGTAGAGCCTGAAGACGAGCTGGAGGTAGGTTTGGGCCAAAAGACGATGGTGGGATGTCCCTCAAGAAGAGTGTAGTCAGGAAAAGAAGGCGATGACAGGTTCGGCTGGACGGGGAAGGTGTGTTGTGCTTGTAGACGAGGATGAGCTAGTCCTATAGGAGAGTGTGAGCTTGACCTCAAGGTTAAGGTCAAATGGGCAAGAAGGCAATTGTGAGATGAGTTTGGAGACGATGATGGGCAAATACTGAAGGCAATGGTGAGACAGGTTGAAGGTGAGTGTGGTATGCTACTGAAAGTGAACTTGTGCTGGGATAAGAGTAGGAGGAGGGTTTTAATGAAGTCATTGGTGGGATGGTCCTGAATCCGAGGGTGTGATAGGCTAGTATTTGAGGGTTTGATGGGAATGAAGGCATGGGTGAGATGGGATGAATATGAGGGTTCGACTGACTTGAAGAAAACGGGCTGGTTCTGATTGACAGGTTTGGGCGGTTTTAGGAGGTAAATTTCGGTTGTAAGTGATGGGAATGGTGGTCTAGGAGTAAAAGCGAGAATAGCCTGGGACAGAGAGCGAAGTGGGGCGCGTCTCAAAATGAGAGTGGAATGAGCCTGAAGGCGAGGTAAGATGAGCTTCTAGGCGAGGTGAAATGGGCTAGAAAGAAAGGTTGTGATGGGCTTGAAGGCGAAGGTGGGATAGAATTGAAAAAGATGGGTGAGCAGGGTATGAAGGAGGGGTTGGGCCCGACCAGAAGGTGAAGATGAGAAGAGAATGAAGACTAGGTTAGGCTAGGACTGAAAATGAGATTGGGCTGGGCTAGAAGGCGAAAGGGGGGGGACAGGTCTGAAGGTGTGGGGGAGAGTGCTGAAGGCGAGGGTGAGATGGTATTGTAGGTAAGTGTGGAAAGGCGAGAAGGTAAGGGTTTAATGCATTTGAATTCGATGGTGTGATGTGTCTGGAGTCGAAGGTAAGCGGTACCAGAAGGTGAAGTTAGGTGGGGCTCGAAGGCGATTGTGTGCTGGTATTTAAGGCAAGGTTTAGCTAGTCCTAAAAGCAAAACTGGGATCGGCCATAAGACCTTGTTGAGCTGAGTGGAAGGGGGAAGGTCTTGAGGGCGAAGGTGGGATGGGTGTAAAGGTGTAGGTCGGCTGCACCTGAAGGAGTGGGTAGAATGGGCCAGAAAGAGAGAGAGAGAGAGAGAGAGAGAGAGAGAGAGAGAGAGAGAGAGAGAGAGAGAGAGAGAGAGAGAGAGAGAGACAGACAGACAGACAGACAGACAAACAGAGAGAGAGAGAGAGAGAGACAGACAGACAGACAGACAGAGAGAGAGAGAGAGAGAGAGAGAGAGAGAGAGAGAGAGAGAGAGAGAGAGAGAGAGAGAGAGAGAGAGAGAGAGACAGAGAGAGAGAGAGACACAGAGAGAGAGAGAGAGAGAGAGACTGAGAGAGAAAGAATGAGAGAGAGAGAGAGAGAGAGAGAGAGAGAGAGAGAGAGAGAGAGAGAGAGAGAGAGAGAGAGAGAGCGAGAGAGAGAGAGAGACAGAGAGATCTAGCTTTTCTATGGGCTAAAAGGCAAAGGTGAGATGGGCTTGAAGACGAGGGAGAGCTAGACAAATGAGAGGACGGTGAACTGGTCCTGAAGGTGAGGCTAGGATGGTCCAGAAAGAGAGTGTGAGGTGTAGCTGAAGGCGAGGGTGGAATGGGCCTGAAGGTGATCCTGGGCCCATCTAACCGCTAGGGTCTGCTTTTCTTGACGGCGAGAATGGAATGGGCCTGAGAAAGTGGTTACTTCTGCCTGAAAATGAGGGTGGGCTCAGGAAAAAAGTGAAGATGGACTTGGCCTGAATGCTAGGGTGGGATGGTCCTGAGGGCGAGGTTCAGCTACCTTTGAGGGCATTAGTAGGATAGACCTGACGGGAATGCTGGGATATGCCTGGAGAATAGGGTGGGTTTGACCAAAAGGACTCCATATTCTGGGTCAGAAGTCGAAAATGGAATGGGTCTGTAGACAAGGATGAGCTGGGCCTGAGGGCGAATGTAAGCTTGACATGAAGGTTAAGGAGGGATGGGCCAGAAGGCGAAGGTGGGATGGGCGTGAAGACGAGGGTGGGTAGAGCCTGAAGACGAGCTGGAGGTAGGTTTGGGCCAAAAGACGATGGTGGGATGTCCCTCAAGAAGAGTGTAGTCAGGAAAAGAAGGCGATGACAGTTTCGGCTGGACGGGGAAGGTGTGTTGTGCTTGTAGACGAGGATGAGCTAGGCCTATAGGAGAGTGTGAGCTTGACCTCAAGGTTAAGGTCAAATGGGCAAGAAGGCAATTGTGAGATGAGTTTGGAGACGATGATGGGCAAATACTGAAGGCAATGGTGAGACAGGTTGAAGGTGAGTGTGGTATGCTACTGAAAGTGAACTTGTGCTGGGATAAGAGTAGGAGGAGGGTTTTAATGAAGTCATTGGTGGGATGGTCCTGAATCCGAGGGTGTGATAGGCTAGTATTTGAGGGTTTGATGGGAATGAAGGCATGGGTGAGATGGGATGAATATGAGGGTTCGACTAACTTGAAGAAAACGGGCTGGTTCTGACTGAGAGGTTTGGGCGGTTTTCGGAGGTACATTTCGGTTGTAAGTGATGGGAATGGTGGTCTAGGAGTAAAAGCGGGAATAGCCTGGGACAGAGAGCGAAGGGGGGCGGGTCTCAAAATGAGAGTGGAATGAGCCTGAAGGCGAGGTAAGATGAGCTTCTAGGCGAGGTGAAATGGGCTAGAAAGAAAGGTTGTGATGGGCTTGAAGGCGAAGGTGGGATAGAATTGAAAAAGATGGGTGAGCAGGGTATGAAGGAGGGGTTGGGCCCGACAAGAAGGTGAAGATGAGAAGAGAATGAAGACTAGGTTAGGCTAGGACTGAAAATGAGAGTGGGCTGGGCTAGAAGGCGAAAGGGGGGACAGGTCTGAAGGTGTGGGGGAGAGTCCTGAAGGCGAGGGTGAGATGGTCTTGTAGGTAAGTGTGGAAAGGCGAGAAGGTAAGGGTTTGATGCGTTTGAATGCGAGGGTGTGATGTGTCTGGAGTCGAAGGTAATCGGTACCAGAAGGTGAAGTTAGGTGGGGCTCGAAGGCGATGGTGTGCTGGTATTTAAGGCAAGGTTTAGCTAGTCCTAAAAGCAAAACTGGGATCGGCCAAAAGACCTTGTTGAGGTGAGGTGGAAGGGGAAAGGTCTTGAGGACGAAGGTGGGATGGGTGTAAAGGTGTAGGTCGGCTGCACCTGAAGGAGTGGGTAGAATGGGCCAGAAAGAGAGAGAGAGAGAGAGAGAGAGAGAGAGAGAGAGAGAGAGAGAGAGAGAGAGAGAGAGAGAGGGAGAGAGAGGAAGAGAGAGAGGGAGAGAGAGGAAGAGAGAGAGAGAGAGATAAAGATCTAGTTTTTGTATGGGTTAAAAGGAAAAGGTGAGATGGGCTTGAAGGCTAGGGAGAGCTAGACAAAAGAGGCGACGGTGAGCTGGCCATGAAGGTGAGGCTAGGATGGTCCAGAAACCGAGTATGAGTTGGAGCTGAAGGCAAGGGTGGAATTGTCCTGAAGGTGATGGTGGGCCCATCTAACCGATAGGTTCTTCTTTCTTGACGGCGTGAATGGAATGCTCCTGAGAAAGTGGTTACTTCGGCCTAAAAATGAGGGTGGGTTCAGGAAAAAAAGTGAAGATGGACTTGGCCTGAAGGCTAGGGTGGGATGGGCCTGAAGGCGAGGTTCAGCTACCTTTGAGGGCATTAGTAGGATAGACCTGACGGAATGCTGGGATATGCCTGGAGAGGGGTGTGGGCTGTGCCAAAAGGCCTCCATGGTCTGGGTCAGAAGTCGAAAATGGAATGGGTCTGTAGACTAGGATGAGCTCGGCCTGAGGGCGAATGTAAGCTTGACATGAAGGCTAAGGAGGCATGGGCCTGAAGGCGAAGGTGGGATGGGCGTGAAGACGAGAGTGGGTAGAGACTGAAGACGAGATGGAGGAGGGTTTGGGCCAGAATGCGATGGTGAGATGTCCCTCAAGAGGAGTGTAGTCAGGAAAAGAAGTCGAGGACAGGTTCGTTTGGACGGGGAAGGTGGGTTGTGCTTGTAGACTAGGATGAGCTGGGCCTAAAGGAGAGTGTGAACTTGACCTAAAGGTGAAGGTCAAATGGTCAAGAAGGCAATGGTGGAATGGGTTTGCAGACGATGATGGCCAAATACTGAAGGCAATGGTGAGATGGGTTGAAGGTGAGTGTGGTATGCGACTGAAAGCGAACGTGTGCTGAGATAGGAGTAGGAGTAGGGTGTTAATAAAGTCGTTCGTGGGATGGACCTGAATCCGAGGTTGAGATAGGCTAGTATTTGAGGGTTGGATTGGAAAGAAGGCATGGATAAGATGGGATGAATATGAAGGGTCGACTAACCTGAAGAAGACGGGCTGGGTCTGAATGAGAGTTTTGGCGGTTTTAGAAGGTGAATTTGGGTTGAAAGTGATGGGAATGGTGGTCTAGGAGTAAAAGCGAGAATAGCCAGGGACATAGATCAAAGGGGGGCGGGTCTCAATATGCGAGTGGAATGAGCCTGAAGGCGAGGTAAGATGAGCTTCTAGGCGAGGTGGGATGGGCTAGAAAGCAAGGTTGGGATGGGCTTGAAGGCGAAGGTGGGATAGAATTGTAAA
>NC_092243.1:23415600-23420600 GCF_036320965.1 Panulirus ornatus | reverse complement strand
CGAGGATGAGCTGGGCCTAAAGGAGAGTGTGAGCTTGACGTAAAGGTGAAGGTCAAATGGGCAAGAAGGCAATGTTGGAATGGGTTTGGAGACGATGATGGCGAAATACTGAAGGCAATGGTGAGATGTGTTGAAGGTGAGTGTGGTATGCGACTGAAAGCGAACGTATGCTTAGATAGGAGTAGGAGGAGGGTTTTAATAAAGTCGTTCGTGGGATGGGCCTGAATCCGAGGGTGAGATAGGCTAGTATTTGAGGGTTGGATGGGAAAGAAGGCATTGATTAGATGAGATGAATATGAAGGTTCGACTAACCTGAAGAAGAGGGGCTGGGTCTGAATGAGAGGTTTGGGCGGTTTTAGAAGGTGAATTTGGGTTGGAAGTGATGGGAATGGTGGTCTAGGAGTAAAAGCGAGAATAGCAAGGGACAGAGATCGAAGGGGGGCGGGTCTCAATATGCGAGTGGAATGAGCCTGAAGGCGAGGTAAGATGAGCTTCTAGGAGAGGTGGGATGGGCCAGAAAGCAATGTTGGGATGGGCTTGAAGGCGAGGATGGGATAGAATTGAAAAAGATGGAATGAGCAGGGTATGAAGGAGAGTTTGGGCACGACCAGAAGATGAAGATGAGAAGGGAATGAAGAGAAGGTTGTGCTAGGACTGAAAATGAGAGTGGGCTGGGCTAGAAGGCGAAAGGTGGGACAGGTCTGAAGATGTGGATGGGAGAGTCCTGAAGGCGAGGGTGATATGGTCTTGTAGGTAAGTGTGGATAGGCAAGAAGGTAAGGGTTTAATTCCTTTGAATGCGAGGGTGTGATGTGCCTGAAGTGGAAGGTAAGCGGTACCAGAAGGTGAAGTTAGGTGAGGCTAGAAGGCGATGGTGTGCTGGTATTTAAGGCAAGGTTTAGCTAGTCCTAAAAGCAAAAGTGGGATCGGCGAAAGACCTTGTTGAGCTGAGGTGGAAGGGGAAAGGTTTTGAGGGCGAAGGTGGGATGAGTCTAAAGATGTAGGTCGGCTGCGCCTGAAGGAGTGGATGGAATGTGTGAGAAGGGGATGACAGAGAGAGAGAGAGAGAGAGAGAGAGAGAGAGAGAGAGAGAGAGAGAGAGAGAGAGAGAGAGAGAGACAGACAGACAGACAGACAGACAGACAGAGAAAGACAGAGAGAGAGAGAGAGAGAGAGAGAGAGAGAGAGAGAGAGAGAGAGAGAGAGAGAGAGAGAGAGAGAGAGAGAGAGAGAGAGACAGACAGACAGACAGACAAACAGACAGATTGAGAAAGACAGAGAGAGAGAGAGAGGAGAGAGAGAGAGAGAGAGAGAGAGAGAGAGAGAGAGAGAGATAGAGAGAGAGAGAGAGAGAGAGAGAGAGAGAGAGAGAGAGAGAGAGAGAGAGAGAGAGAGAGAGAGAGAGAGAGAGAGTTAATGATCTAGTTTTTGTATGGGTTAAAAGGCAAAGGTGAGATGGGCTTGAAGGCGAGAGAGAGCTAGACAAAAAAGGCGACGGTGAGCTGGCCATGAAGGTGAGGCTAGGATGGTCCAGAAAGCGAGTATGAGTTGGAGCTGAAGGCAAGGGTGGAATGGTCCTGAGGGTGATGGTGGGCCCATCTAACCGATAGGGTCTGCTTTTCTTGACGGCGAGAATGGAATGGGCCTGAGAAAGTGGTTACTTCGGCGTAAAAATGAGGGTGGGTTCAGGAAAAAAGTGAAGATGGACTTGGCCTGAAGGCTTGGGTGGGATGGGCCTGAAGGCGAGGTTCAGCTACCTTTGAGGGCATTAGTAGGATAGACCTGACGGAATGCTGGGATATGCCTGGAGAGGATTGTGGGCTGGGCCAAAAGGCCTCCATGGTCTGGGTCAGAAATCGAAAATGGAATGGGTCTGTAAACGAGGATGAGCTCGGCCTGAGGGCGAATGTAAGCGTGACATAAAGGCTAAGGAGGGATGGGCCTGAAGGCGAAGGTGGGATGGGCGTGAAGACGAGAGTGGGTAGAGCCTGAATACGAGATGGAGGAGGGTTTGGGCCAGAGGGCGATGGTGAGATGTCCCTCAAGAGAAGTGTAGTGAGGAAAAGAGGGCGAGAACAGGTTCGGTTGGACGGGGAAGGTGGGTTGTGCTTGTAGACGAGGAAGAGCTGGGCCTAAAGGAGAGTGTGAGCTTGACATAAAGGTGAAGGTCAAATGGGCAAGAAGGCAATGGTGGAATGGGTTTGGAGACGATGATGGCGAAATACTGAAGGCAATGGTGAGATGTGTTGAAGGTGAGTGTGGTATGCGATTGAAAGCGAACATGTGCTGAGATAGGAGTAGAAGCAGGGTTTTAATAAAGTCGTTCGTGGGATGGGCCTGAATCCGAGGGTAAGATAGGCTAGTATTTGAGGGTTGGATGGGAAAGAAGGCATTGATGAGATGAGATGAATATAAAGGTTCGACTAACCTGAAGAAGAGAGGCTGGGTCTGAATGAGAGGTTTGGGCGGTTTTAGAAGGTGAATTTGGGTTGGAAGTGATGGGAATGGTGGTCTAGGAGTAAAAGCGAGAATAGCCAGGGACAGAGATCGAAGGGGGGCGGGTCTCAATATGCGAGTGGAATGAGCCTGAAGGCGAGGTAAGATGAGCTTCTAGGCGAGGTGGGATGGGCCAGAAAGCAAGGTTGGGATGGGCTTGAAGGCGAGGATGGGATAGAATTGAAAAAGATGGATGAGCAGGGTATGAAGGAGAGGTTGGGCCCGACCAGAAGATGAAGATGAGAAGGGAATGAAGACTAGGTTGGGCTAGGACTGAAAATGAGAGTGGGCTGGGCTAGAAGGCGAAAGGGGGGACAGGTCTGAAGGTGTGGATGGGAGAGTCCTGAAGGCGAGGGTGATATGGTCTTGTAGGTAAGTGTGGATAGGCAAGAAGGTAAGGTTTAATTCCTTTGAATGCGAGGGTGTGATGTGCCTGAAGTCGAAGGTAAGCGGTACCAGAATGTGAAGTTAGGTGGGGCTAGAAGGCGATGGTGTGCTGGTATTTAAGGCAAGGTTTATCAAATTCTAAAAGCAGAAGTGGGATCAGCCAAAAGACCTTGTTGAGCTGAGGTGGAAGGGGGAAGGTTTTGAGGGCGAAGGTGGGATGAGTCTAAAGATGTAGGTCGGCTGCGCCTGAAGGAGTGAGTGGAATGGGTGAGAAGGGGATGACAGAGAGAGAGAGAGAGAGAGAGAGAGAGAGAGAGAGAGAGAGAGAGAGAGAGAGAGAGAGGAGGGAGAGAGAGAGAGAGAGAGAGAGAGAGAGAGAGAGAGAGGAGAGAGAGAGAGAGAGAGAGAGAGAGAGAGACAGACGGAGAGAGAGAGAGAGAGAGAGAGAGAGAGAGAGAGAGAGAGAGAGAGAGAGAGAGAGAGAGAGAGAGAGAGAGAGAGAGAGTTAATGATCTAGTTTTTGTATGGGCTAAAAGGCAAAGGTGAGATGTGTTTGAAGGCGAGAGAGAGCTAGATAAAAAAGGCGACGATGAGCTGGCCATAAGGTGAGGCTAGGATGGTCCAGAAAGCGAGTATGAGTTGGAGCTGAAGGCAAGGGTGGAATGGTCCTGAGGGTGACGGTGGGCCGATCTAACCGATAGGGTCTGCTTTTCTTGACGGCGATAATGGAATGGGCCTGAGAAAGTGGTTACTTCGGCGTAAAAATGAGGGTGGGTTCAGGAAAAAAGTGAAGATGGACTTGGCCTGAAGGCTTGGGTGGGATGGGCCTGAAGGCGAGGTTCAGCTACCTTTGAGGGCATTAGTAGGATAGACCTGACGGAATGCTGGGATATGCCTGGAGAGGATTGTGGGCTGGGCCAAAAGGCCTCCATGGTCTGGGTCAGAAGTCGAAAATGGAATGGGTCTGTAAACGAGGATGAGCTCGGCTTGAGGGCGAATGTAAGCTTGACATAAAGGCTAAAGAGGGATGGGCCTGAAGGCGAAGGTGGGATGGGCGTGAAGACTAGAGTGGGTAGAGCCTGAAGACGAGATGGAGGAGGGTTTGTGCCAGAAGGCGATGGTGAGATGTCCCTCAAGAGGAGTGTAGTCAGGAAAAGAAGGCGAGGACAGGTTCGGTTGGACGGGGAAGGTGGGTTGTGCTTGTAGACGAGGAAGAGCTGGGCCTAAAGGAGAGTGTGAGCTTGACGTAAAGGTGAAGGTCAAATGGGCAAGAAGGCAATGGTGGAATGGGTTTGGAGACGATGATGGCCAAATACTGAAGGCAATGGTGAGATGGGTTGAAGGTGAGTGTGGTATGCGACTGAAAGCGAACGTGTGCTGAGATAGGAGTAGGAGCAGGGTTTTAATAAAGTCGTTCGTGGGATGGGCCTGAATCCGAGGGTGAGATAGGCTAGTATTTGAGGGTTGGATGGGAAAGAAGGCATGGATGAGATGAGATGAATATGAAGGTTCGACTAACCTGAAGAAGAGGGCTGGGTCTGAATGAGAGGTTTGGGCGGTTTTAGAAGGTGAATTTGGGTTGGAAGTGATGGGAATGGTGGTCTAGGAGTAAAAGCGAGAATAGCCAGGGACAGAGATCGAAGGGGGGCGGGTCTCAATATGCGAGTGGAATGAGCCTGAAGGCGAGGTAAGATGAGCTTCTAGGAGAGGTGGGATGGGCCAGAAAGCAATGTTGGGATGGGCTTGAAGGCGAGGATGGGATAGAATTGAAAAAGATGGATAAGCAGGGTATGAAGGAGAGTTTGGGCCCGACCAGAAGATGAAGATGAGAAGGGAATGAAGACTAGGTTGGGCTAGGACTGAAAATGAGAGTGGGCTGGGTTAGAAGGCGAAAGGTGGGATAGGTCTGAAGATGTGGATGGGAGAGTCCTGAAGGCGAGGGTGATATGGTCTTGTAGGTAAGTGTGGATAGGCAAGAAGGTAAGGGTTTAATTCCTTTGAATGCGAGGGTGTGATGTGCCTGAAGTGGAAGGTAAGCGGTACCAGAAGGTGAAGTTAGGTGAGGCTAGAAGGCGATGGTGTGCTGGTATTTAAGGCAAGGTTTAGCTAGTCCTAAAA
>NC_092243.1:23405600-23410600 GCF_036320965.1 Panulirus ornatus | reverse complement strand
AGACAGAGAGAGAGAGAGAGAGAGAGAGAGAGAGAGAGAGAGAGAGAGAGAGAGAGAGAGAGAGGAGAGAGATGAGAGAGAGAGAGAGAGAGAGAGAGAGAGAGAGAGACAGAGAGAGAGAGAGAGAGAGAGAGAGAGAGAGAGAGAGAGAGAGAGAGAGAGAGAGAGAGAGAGAGAGAGAGAGAGAGAGAGAGAGACAGAGAGAGAGAGAGAGAGAGAGAGAGAGAGAGAGAGAGAGAGAGAGAGAGAGAGAGAGATAGAGAGAGAGAGAGAGAGATAATGATCTAGTTTTTTATGGGCTAAAAGGCAAAGGTGAGATGGGCTTGAAGGCGAGAGAGAGCTAGACAAAAAGGGCGACGATGAGCTGGCCATAAAGGTGAGGCTAGGATGGTCCAGAAAGCGAATATGAGTTGGAGCTGAAGGCAAGGGTGGAATGGTCCTGAGGGTGACGGTGGGCCCATCTAACCGATAGGGTCTGCTTTTCTTGACGGCGACAATGCAATGGACCTGAGAAAGTGGTTACTTCGGCGTAAAAATGAGGGTGGGTTCAGGAAAAAAGTGAAGATGGACTTGGCCTAAAGGCTTGGGTGGGATGGGCCTGAAGGCGAGGTTCAGCTACCTTTGAGTGCATTAGTAGGATATACCTGACGGAATGCTGGGATATGCCTGGAGAGGATTGTGGGCTGGGCCAAAAGGCCTCCATGGTCTGGGTCAGAAATCGAAAATGGAATGGGTCTGTAAACGAGGATGATCTCGGCCTGAGGGCGAATGTAAGCGTGAGATAAAGGCTAAGGAGTGATGGGCCTGAAGGCGAAGGTGGGATGGGCGTGAAGACGAGAGTGGGTAGAGCCTGAATACGAGATGGAGGAGGGTTTGGGCCAGAGGGCGATGGTGAGATGTCCCTCAAGAGGAGTGTAGTCAGGAAAAGAAGGCGAGGACAGGTTCGGTTGGACGGGGAAGGTGGGTTGTGCTTGTAGACGAGGAAGAGCTGGGCCTAAAGGAGAGTGTGAGCTTGACATAAAGGTGAAGGTCAAATGGGCAAGAAGGCAATGGTGGAATGGGTTTGGAGACGATGATGGCGAAATACTGAAGGCAATGGTGAGATGTGTTGAAGGTGAGTGTGGTATGCGATTGAAAGCGAACATGTGCTGAGATAGGAGTAGAAGCAGGGTTTTAATAAAGTCGTTCGTGGGATGGGCCTGAATCCGAGGGTGAGATAGGCTAGTATTTGAGGGTTGGATGGGAAAGAAGGCATTGATGAGATGAGATGAATATAAAGGTTCGACTAACCTGAAGAAGAGAGGCTGGGTCTGAATGAGAGGTTTGGGCGGTTTTAGAAGGTGAATTTGGGTTGGAAGTGATGGGAATGTTGGTCTAGGAGTAAAAGCGAGAATAGCCAGGGACAGAGATCGAAGGGGGGCGGGTCTCAATATGCGAGTGGAATGAGCCTGAAGGCGAGGTAAGATGACCTTCTAGGAGAGTTGGGATGGGCCAGAAAGCAATGTTGGGAGGGCTTGAAGGCGAGGATGGGATAGAATTGAAAAAGATGGATGAGCAGGGTATGAAGGAGGGTTTGGGCCTGACCAGAAGATGAAGATGAGAAGGGAATGAAGACTAGGTTGGGCTAGGACTGAAAATGAGAGTGGGCTGGGCTAGAAGGCGAAAGGGGGGACAGGTCTGAAGATGTGGATGGGAGCGTCCTGAAGGCGAGGGTGATATGATCTTGTAGGTAAGTGTGGATAGGCAAGAAAGTAAAGGTTTAATTCCTTTGAATGCGAGGGTGTGATGTGCCTGAAGTGGAAGGTAAGCGGTACCAGAAGGCGAAGTTAGGTGGGGCTAGAAGGCGATGGGGTGCTGGTATTTAAGGCAAGGTTTAGCTAGTCCTAAAAGCAAAAGTGGGATCGGCCAAAAGAAACTGTTGAGCTAAGGTGGAAGGGAAAAGGTTTTGAGGGCGAAGGTGGGATGAGTCTAAAGATGTAGGTCGGCTGCGCCTGAAGGAGTGGATGGAATGGGTGAGAAGGGGAAGACAGAGAGAGAGAGAGAGAGAGAGAGAGAGAGAGATTAAGAGAGAGAGAGAGAGAGAGAGAGAGAGAGAGAGAGAGAGAGAGAGAGAGAGAGAGAGAGAGACAGACAGACAGACAGAAAGAGAAATACAGAGAGAGAGAGAGAGAGAGAGAGAGAGAGAGAGAGAGAGAGAGAGAGAGAGAGAGAGAGAGAGAGAGAGAGAGAGAGAGAGAGAGAGAGAGAGAGAGATAGAGAGAGAGATAATGATCTTGTTTTTTTATGGGCTAAAAGGCAAAGGTGAGATGGGCTTGAAGGCGAGAGAGAGCTAGACAAAAAAGGCGACGATGAGCTGGCCATAAAGGTGAGGCTAGGATGGTCCAGAAAGCGAGTATGAGTTGGAGCTGAAGGCAAGGGTGGAATGGTCCTGAGGGTGACGGTGGGCCGATCTAACCGATAGGGTCTGCTTTTCTTGACGGCGATAATGGAATGGGCCTGAGAAAGTGGTTACTTCGGCGTAAAAATGAGGGTGGGTTCAGGAAAAAAGTGAAGATGGACTTGGCCTGAAGGCTTGGGTGGGATGGGCCTGAAGGCGAGGTTCAGCTACCTTTGAGGGCATTAGTAGGATATACCTGACGGAATGCTGGGATATGCCTGGAGAGGATTGTGGGCTGGGCCAAAAGGCCTCCATGGTCTGAGTCAGAAGTCGAAAATGGAATGGGTCTGTAAACGAGGATGAGCTCGGCTTGAGGGCGAATGTAAGCGTGACATAAAGGCTAAAGAGGGATGGGCCTGAAGGCGAAGGTGGGATGGGCGTGAAGACGAGAGTGGGTAGAGCCTGAATACGAGATGGAGGAGGGTTTGGGCCAGAGGGCGATGGTGAGATGTCCCTCAAGAGGAGTGTAGTGAGGAAAAGAAGGCGAGGACAGGTTCGGTTGGACGGGGAAGGTGGGTTGTGCTTGTAGACGAGGAAGAGCGGGGCCTAAAGGAGAGTGTGAGCTTGACATAAAGGTGAAGGTCAAATGGGCAAGAAGGCAATGTTGGAATGGGTTTGGAGACGATGATGGCGAAATACTGAAGGCAATGGTGAGATGTGTTGAAGGTGAGTGTGGTATGCGACTGAAAGCGAACATATGCTTAGATAGGAGTAGGAGGAGGGTTTTAATAAAGTCGTTCGTGGGATGGGCCTGAATCCGAGGGTGAGATAGGCTAGTATTTGAGGGTTGGATGGGAAAGAAGGCATTGATTAGATGAGATGAATATGAAGGTTCGACTAACCTGAAGAAGAGGGGCTGGGTCTGAATGAGAGGTTTGGGCGGTTTTAGAAGGTGAATTTGGGTTGGAAGTGATGGGAATGGTGGTCTAGGAGTAAAAGCGAGAATAGCAAGGGACAGAGATCGAAGGGGGGCGGGTCTCAATATGCGAGTGGAATGAGCCTGAAGGCGAGGTAAGATGAGCTTCTAGGAGAGGTGGGATGGGCCAGAAAGCAATGTTGGGATGGGCTTGAAGGCGAGGATGGGATAGAATTGAAAAAGATGGATAAGCAGGGTATGAAGGAGAGTTTGGGCACGACCAGAAGATGAAGATGAGAAGGGAATGAAGAGAAGGTTGGGCTAGGACTGAAAATGAGAGTGGGCTGGGCTAGAAGGCGAAAGGTGGGACAGGTCTGAAGATGTGGATGGGAGAGTCCTGAAGGCGAGGGTGATATGGTCTTGTAGGTAAGTGTGGATAGGCAAGAAGGTAAGGGTTTAATTCCTTTGAATGCGAGGGTGTGATGTGCCTGAAGTGGAAGGTAAGCGGTACCAGAAGGTGAAGTTGGGTGGGATAGAAGGCGATGGGGTGCTGGTATTTAAGACAAGGTTTAGCTAGTCCTAAGAGCAAAAGTGGGATCGGCCAAAAGACCTTGTTGAGCTGAGGTGGAAGGGGAAAGGTTTTGAGGGCGAAGGTAGGATGAGTCTAAAGATGTAGGTCGGCTGCGCCTGAAGGAGTGGATGGAATGTGTGAGAAGGGGATAACAGAGAGAGAGAGAGAGAGAGAGAGAGAGAGAGAGAGAGAGAGAGAGAGAGAGAGAGAGAGAGAGAGAGAGAGAGAGAGAGAGAAGAGAGACGAGAGAGAGAGAGAGAGAGAGAGAGAGAGAGAGAGAGAGAGAGAGAGAGAGAGAGAGAGAGAGAGAGAGAGAGAGACAGAGAGAGAGAGAGACAGACAGACAGACAGAGAAAGACAGACAGACAGACAGAGAAAGACAGACAGACAGAGAAAGACAGAGAGAGAGAGAGAGAGAGAGAGAGAGAGAGAGAGAGAGAGAGAGAGAGAGAGAGAGAGGAGAGAGAGAGAGAGAGCGGAAGAGAGAGACAGAGAGAGAGAGAGAGAGAGAGAAGAGAGAGAGAGAGAGAGAGGAGAGAGAGAGAGAGAGAGAGAGAGAGAGAGAGAGAGAAGAGAGAGAAACAGAGAGAGAGAGAGAGAGAGAGAGAGAGAGAGAGAGAGAGAGAGAGAGAGAGAGAGAGATAATGATCTAGTTTTTTATGGGCTAAAAGGCAAAGGGTGAGATGGGCTTTAAGGCGAGAGAGAGCTAGACAAAAAGGGCGACGATGAGCTGGCCATAAAGGTGAGGCTAGGATGGTCCGAAAGCGAATATGAGTTGGAGCTGAAGGCAAGGGTGGAAGGTCTGAGGGGACGGGGGCCCCCTAAACCCATAGGGTTTGCTTTTCTTTAGGAAATGCAATGGCTGAAAAAAGTGGTTATCGGCGTAAAAAAAAGGGGGGGGGTTCAGGAAAAAAGGGGAAGATGGGTTGGCCTAAGGCTTGGGTGGGATGGGCCCAAGGGGAGGTTTTGCTTCCTTTGGGGTGCTTATAGGTATACCCACGGAATGCTGGGAAATGCCTGGAGAGGATTGTGGGTGGGCAAAAAACCCCCATGGGGCTGGGTCAGAAAACGAAATGGAAAGGGTCGTAAACGAGGATGATCTCGGCTGAGGCGAATGTAAAGGTGGAAAAGGTAAG
>NC_092243.1:23387734-23405500 GCF_036320965.1 Panulirus ornatus | reverse complement strand
AGTTGGTACAGAGGTGAAGGTAGGTGGGGCTAGAAGACGATGGTTTTTGTTGGTATTTAGGCAGGTTTAGCTAGTAATAAAGCAAAACTGGGATCGGCCAAAAGACCTTGTTGAGCTGAGGTGGAAGGGTAAAGGTCTAAGGGCGAAGGTGTGATGGGTGTATAAGTTGTAAGTCGGCTGCGCCTGAAGGATGTGGGTGGAATGGGCAAGAGGAGAGAGAGAGAGAGAGAGGAGAGAGAGAGATGTGAGAGAGAGAGGGAGAGAGAGATGAGAGAGAGAGATGAGACGAGAGAGGAGAGGAGGAGATAAGAGAGAGAGAGAGAGAATGATCAAGTTTTTGTATGGGCTAAAAGGCAAAGGTGAGATGGCTTGAAGGCGAGGTGAGCTAGACAAATAAGGCGACGGTGAGCTGGTCCTGAAGGTGAGGCTAGGATGGTCCAAAAGCGAGTGTGAGGTGGAGGTGAAGACGAGGGTGGAATGGGCTCTGAAGGTGATAGTGGACCCATCTCACCGCTAGGGTGTGCTTTTCTTGACGGCGAGAATGGAATGGGTCTGAGAAAGTGGTTACTTCGGCCTGAAAATGAGGGTGGGCTCAGGAAAAAAGTGAGGATGGACTTGGCCTGAAGGCTAGGCTGGGATGGGCCTGAAGGCGAGGTTCAGCTACCTTCAGGGCATTAGTAGGATAGACCTGACGGAATGTTGGGATATGCCAGGAGAGAAGGGTGGGCTGGGCCAAAAGGCTCCATTGTCTGGGTCAGAAGTCGAAATGGAATGGGTCTGTGGACGAGGATGAGCTGAGCTGAGGGCGAATGTAAGCATTGACATGAAGGCTAAGGAGGGATGGGCCAGAAGGCGAACTGGGAATGGGCGTGAAGACGAGGGTGGGTAGAGCTGAAGACGAGCTTGAGGTAGGATTGGGCCAGAAGGCGATGGTGGGATGTCCCTCGAAGACGAGTGTAGTCAGAAAAGAAGGCGAGGACAGGTTCGGCTGGACGGGGAAGGTGGGTTGTGCTTGTAGACGAGGATGAGCTGGGCCTAAAGGAGAGTGTGAGCTTGACCTAAAGGTTAAGGTCAAATGGGCAAGAAGGCAATGGTGAGATGAGTTTGGAGACGATGATGGCTAAATACTGAAGGCGATGGTGAGATGGGTTGAAGGTGAGTGTGGTATGCGACTGAAAGCGAACGTGTGCTGGATAGGAGTAGGAGGAGGTTTTAATAAAGTCGTTGGTGGGATGGGCCTGAATGCCGAGGGTGAGATAGGCTAGTATTTGAGGGTTGGATGGGAAAGAAGGCATGGGTGAGATGGTATGAATATGAGGGTTCGACTGACCTGAAGAAGACGGGCTGGGTCTGAATGAGAGGTTTGGGCGGTTTTAGAAGGTGAATTTGGGTTGGAAGTGATGGGAATGGTGGTCTAGGAGTAAAAGCGAGAATAGCCTGGGACAGAGAGCGAAGGGGGGCGGGTGTCAATATGCGAGTAGAATGAGCCTGAAGGCGAGGTAAGATGAAATTCTCGGCGAGGTGGGTGGGCTAGAAAGCAAGGTTGGGATGGGCTTGAAGGCGAAGGGTGGGATAGAATTGAAAAAGATGGTGTGAGCAGGGTATGAAGGAGAGGTTGGGCCCGACCAGAAGGTGAAGATGAGAAGGGAATGAAGACTAGGTTGGGCTAGGACTGAAAATGAGAGTGGGCTGGGCTAGAAGGCGAAAGGGGGACAGGTCTGAAGGTGTGGATGGGAGAGTCCTGAAGGCGAGGGTGAGATGGTCTTGTAGGTAAGTGTGGAAAGGCGAGAAGGTAAGTGTTTAATGCGTTTGAATGCGATGGTGTGATATGCCTGGAGTCGAAGGTAAGCGGTACCAGAAGGTGAAGTTAGGTGGGGCTAGAAGACGATGGTGTGCTAGTATTTAAGGCAAGGTTTAGCTAGTCCTAAAAGCAAAACTGGGATCGGCCAAAAGACCTTGTTGAGCGAGGTGTGAAGGGGAAGGACTTGAGGGGAAGGTGGATGGGTGTAAAGTTATAGGTCGACTGCGCCTGAAGGAGTGGGTGGAATGGGCCAGAAGGAGAGAGAGAGAGAGAGAGAGAGAGAGAGAGAGAGAGAGAGAGAGAGAGAGAGAGAGAGAGAGAGAGAGAGAAGAGCGAGAGAGAGAGTGAGAGAAAGCGAGAGAGAGAGAGAGAGAGAGAGAGAGAGAGAGAGAGAGAGAGAGAGAGAGAGAGAGAGAGAGAGAGAGAGAGGAGACACGGAGAGAGAGAGAGAGAGAGAGAGAGAGAGAGACGGAGAGAGAGAGAGAGAGAGAGAGAGAGAGAGAGAGAGAGAGAGAGAGAGAGAGAGAGATCTAGCTTTTTGTATGGCTAAGAGGCAGAGGTGAGATGGGCTTGAAGGGGAGGGAGAGCTAGACAAATAAGG
The DNA here is from genome assembly GCF_036320965.1 of Panulirus ornatus. Taxonomy (NCBI): domain Eukaryota; kingdom Metazoa; phylum Arthropoda; class Malacostraca; order Decapoda; family Palinuridae; genus Panulirus; species Panulirus ornatus. Next base: position 23,403,098 of record NC_092243.1, on the reverse strand, counting down.
CGACGGTGAGCTGGTCCTGAAGGTGAGGCTAGGATGGTCCAAAAAGCGAGTGTGAGGTGGAGGTGAAGACGAGGGTGGAATGGGCCTGAAGGTGATAGTGGACCCATCTCACCGCTAGGGTGTGCTTTTCTTGACGACGAGAATGGAATGGGTCTGAGAAAGTGGTTACTTCGGCCTGAAAATGAGGGTGGGCTCAGGAAAAAAGTGAAGATGGACTTGGCCTGAAGGCTATGTTGGGATGGGCCTAGAGGCGAGGTTCAGCTACCTTTCAGGGCATTAGTAGGATAGACCTGACGGGAATGTTGGGATATGCCTGGAGAGGAGGGTGGGCTGGGCCAAAAGGCCTCCATGGTCTGTGTCAGAAGTCGAAAATGGAATGGGTCTGTGGACGAGGATGAGCTGGGCCTGAGGGCGAATGTAAACTTGACATGAAGGCTAAGGAGGGATGGGCCAGAAGGCGAAACTGGGATGGGCGTGAAGACGAGGGTGGGTAGAGCCTGAATTCGAGCTTGAGGTAGATTGGCGCCAGAAGGCGATGGTGGGATGTCCCTGAAGACGAGTGTAGTCAGGAAAAGAAGGCGAGGACAGGTTCGGCTGGACGGGGAAGGTGGGTTGTGCTTGTAGACGAGGATGAGCTGGGCCTAAAGGAGAGTGTGAGCTTGACCTAAAGGTTAAGGTCAAATGGGCAAGAAGGCAATGGTGAGATGAGTTTGGAGACGATGATGGCTAAATACTGAAGGCGATGGTGAGATGGGTTGAAGGTGAGTGTGGTATGCGACTGAAAGCGAACGTGTGCTGAGATAGGAGTAGGAGGAAGGTTTTAATAAAGTCGTTGGTGGGATGGGCCTGAATCCGAGGGTGAAATAGGCTAGTATTTGAAGGTTGGATGGGAAAGAAGTCATGGGTGAGATGGTATGAATATGAGGGTTCGACTGACCTGAAGAAGACGGGCTGGGTCTGAATGAGAGGTTTGGGCGGTTTTAGAAGGTGAATTTGGGTTGAAAGTGATGGGAATGGTGGTCTAGGAGTAAAAGCGAGAGTAGCCTGGGACAGAGAGCGAAGGGGGGGCGGGTCTCAATATGCGTGTGGAATGAGCTTCTAGACGTTGGTGGGATGGGTTAGAATGCAAGGGTGGGATGGGCTTGAAGGCGAAGGTGGGATAGAATTGAAAAAGATGGGTGAGCAGGGTATGAAGGAGAGGTTGGGCCCGACCAGAAGGTGAAGATGAGAAGGGAATGAAGACTAGGTTGAGCTAGGACTGAAAATGAGAGTGGGCTGGGCTAGAAGGCGAAAGGGGGGACAGGTCTGAAGGTGTGGATGGGAGAGTCCTGAAGGCGAGGGTGAGATGGTCTTGTAGGTAAGTGTGGAAAGGCGAGAAGGTAAGTGTTTAATGTGTTTGAATGCGATAGTGTGATATGCCTGGAGTCGAAGGTAAGTGGTACCAGAAGGTGAAGTTAGGTGGGGCTAGAAGACGATGGTGTGCTGGTATTTAAGGCAAGGTTTAGCTAGTACTAAAAGCAAAACTGGGATCGGCCAAAGACCTTGTTGAGGCTGAGGTGGAAGGGGAAGGTCTTGAAGGGCGAAGGTGGGATGGTGTAAAGTTGTAGGTCTGCTGCGCCTGAAGGAGTGGGTGGAATGGGCAAGAAGGAGAGAGAGAGAGAGAGAGAGAGAGAGAGAGAGGAGAGAGAGAGAGAGAGAGAGAGAGAGAGAGAGAGAGAGAAGAGAGAGAGAGAATGATCAAGTTTTTGTATGGGCTATAAGGCAAAGGTGAGATGGCTTGAAGGCGAGGTAGAGCTAGACAAATAAAGCGACGGTGAGCTGGTCCTGAAGGTGAGGCTAGGATGGTCCAGAAAGCGAGTGTGAGGTGGAGCTGAAGGCGAGGGTTGGAATGGGCGTGAAGGTGATGGTGGGCCCATCTAACCGCGAGTGTGTGCTTTCTTGACGGCGAGAATGGAATGGGGCTGAGAAAGTGGTTACTTCGGCCTTGAAAATGAGGGTGGGCTCAGGAAAAAATTGAGGATGGACTTGGCCTGAAGGCTAGGCTGGGATGGGCCTGAAGGCGAGGTTCAGCTACCTTTGGTGACATTAGTAGGATAGACCTGACGAGAATGTTGGGATATGCCTGGAGAGAAGGGTGGGCTGGGCCAAAAGTCCTCCATTGTCTGGGTCAGAAGTCGAAAATGGAATGCGTCTGAAGAAAAGGATGAGCTGAGCCTGAGGGCGAATGTAAGCATGACATGAAGGCTAAGGAGGGATGGGCCAGAAGGCGAAGGTAGAATGGGCGTGAAGACGAGGGTGGGTAGAGTCTGAAGACGATATGGGGGTAGGATTGGGCCAGAAGGCGATTGTGGGATGTCCCTCAAGACGAGTGTAGTCAGAAAAAGAAGGTTAGGACAGGTTCGGCTGGACGGGGAAGGTGGTTTGTGCTTGTAGACGAGTATGAGCTGGGCCTAAAGGAGAGTGTGAGCTTGACCTAAAGGTTAAGGTCAAATGGGCAAGAAGGCAATTGTGAGATGAGTTTGGAGACGATGATGGTCAAATACTGAAGGCGATGGTGAGATGGGTTGAAGGTGAGTGTGGTATGCGGCTGAAAGCGAACGTGTGCTGGTTTAGGAGTAGGAGGAGGGTTTTAATAAAGTCAATGGTGGGATGGGCCTGAATCCGAGGGTGAGATATGATAGTATTTGAGGGTTGGATGGGAAAGATGGCATAGGTGATATGGGATGAATTTCAGGGTTCGACTGACCTGAAGAAGACGGGCTGTGTCTGAATGAGAGGTTTGGACGGTTTTAGAAGGTGAATTTGGGTTGGAAGTGATGGGAATGGTGGTCTAGGAGTAAAAGCGAGAATAGCCTGGTACCGAGAGCGAAGGGGGGCGGGTGTCAATATGCGAGTGGAATGAGCCTGAAGGCGAGGTAAGATGAAATTCTCGGCGAGGTGGGGTGGGCTAGAAAGCAAGGTTGGGATGGGCTTGAAGGCAAGGGTGGGATAGAATTGAAAAAGATGTGTGAGCAGGGTATGAAGGAGAGGTTGGGCCCGAACAGAAGGTTAAGATGAGAAGGGAATGAAGACTAGGTTGGGCTAGGACTGAAAATTAGAGTGGGCTGGGCTAGAATGCGAAAGGGGGACAGGTCTGAAGGTGTGGATGCGAGAGTCCTGAAGGAGAGGGTGAGATGGTCTTGTAGGTAAGTGTGGAAAGGCGAGAAGGTAAGTGTTTAATGCGTTTGAATGCGATGGTGTGATGTGCCTGGAGTCGAAGGTAAGCGGTACCAGTAGGTGAAGTTAGGTGGGGCTAGAAGACGATGGTGTGCTAGTATTTAAGGCAAGGTTTAGCTAGTCCTAAAAGCAAAACTGGGATCGGCCAAAAGACCTTGTTGAGCTGAGGTGTGAAGGGGAAGGACTTGAGGGTGAAGGTGGGATGGGTGTAAAGTTGTAGGTCGACTGCGCCTGAAGGAGTGGGTGGAATGGGCCAGAAGGAGAGAGAGAGAGAGAGAGAGAGAGAGAGAGAGAGAGAGAGAGAGAGAGAGAGAGAGAGAGAGAGAGAGAGAGAGAGAGAGAGAGAGAGAAGCGAGAGAGAGAGAGAGAGAGAGAGAGAGAGAGAGAGAGAGAGAGAGGAGAGAGAGAGAGAGAGAGAGAGAGAGAGAGAGAGAGAGAGAGAGAGAGAGAGAGAGAGAGAGAGAGAGAGAGAGACACGGAGAGAGAGAGACGGAGAGAGAGAGACGGAGAGAGAGAGAGAGAGAGAGAGAGAGAGAGAGAGAGAGAGAGAGAGAGAGAGAGAGAGAGAGAGAGAGAGAGAGAGAGATCTACTTTTTGTATGGGCTAAGAGGCAGAGGTGAGATGGGCTTGAAGGGGAGGGAGAGCTAGACAAATAAGGCGACGGTGAGCTGGTCCTGAAGGTGAGGCTAGGATGGTCCAAAAAGCGAGTGTGAGGTGGAGGTGAAGACGAGGGTGGAATGGGCCTGAAGGTGATAGTGGACCCATCTCACCGCTAGGGTGTGCTTTTCTTGACGACGAGAATGGAATGGGTCTGAGAAACTGGTTACTTCGGCCTGAAAATGAGGGTGGGCTCAGGAAAAAAGTGAAGATGGACTTGGCCTGAAGGCTATGTTGGGATGGGCCTAGAGGCGAGGTTCAGCTACCTTTCAGGGCATTAGTAGGATAGACCTGACGGGAATGTTGGGATATGCCTGGAGAGGAGGGTGGGCTGGGCCAAAAGGCCTCCATGGTCTGTGTCAGAAGTCGAAAATGGAATGGGTCTGTGGACGAGGATGAGCTGGGCCTGAGGGCGAATGTAAACTTGACATGAAGGCTAAGGAGGGATGGGCCAGAAGGCGAAACTGGGATGGGCGTGAAGACGAGGGTGGGTAGAGCCTGAATGCGAGCTTGAGGTAGATTTGCGCCAGAAGTTGATGATGGGATGTCCCTGAAGACGAGTGTTGTCAGGAAAAGAAGCCGAGGACAGGTTCGGCTGGACGGGGAAGGTGGGTTGTGCTTGTAGACGAGGATGAGCTGGGCCTAAAGGAGAGTGTGAGCTTGACCTAAAGGTTAAGGTCAAATGGGCAAGAAGGCAATTGTGAGATGAGTTTGGAGACGATGATGGCTAAATACTGAAGGCGATGGTGAGATGGGTTGAAGGTGAGTGTGGTATGCGACTGAAAGCGAACGTGTGCTGAGATAGGAGTAGGAGGAGGTTTCTAATAAAGACGTTGGTGGGATGGGCCTGAATACGAGGGTGAAATAGGCTAGTAATTGAAGGTTGGATGGGAAAGAAGTCATGGGTGAGATGGTATGAATATGAGGGTTCGACTGACCTGAAGAAGACGGGCTGGGTCTGAATGAGAGGTTTGGGCGGTTTTAGAAGGTGAATTTGGGTTGAAAGTGATGGGAATGGTGGTCTAGGAGTAAAAGCGAGAATAGCCTGGGACAGAGAGCGAAGGGGGGCGGGTCTCAATATGCGTGTGGAATGAGCCTGAAGGCGAGGTAAGATGAGCTTCTAGGCGTGGGTGGGATGGGCTTGAAGGCGAAGGTGGGATAGAATTGAAAAAGATGTGTGAGCAGTGTATGAAGGAGAGGTTGGGCCCGACCAGAAGGTGAAGATGAGAAGGGCAATGAAGACTAGGTTGGGCTAGGACTGAAAATGAGAGTGGGCTGGGCTAGAAGTCGAAAGGGGGGACAGTTCTGAAGGTGTGGATGGGAGAGTCCTGAAGGCGAGGGTGAGATGGTCTTGTAGGTAAGTGTGGAAAGGCGAGAAGGTAAGGGTTTAATGTGTTTGAATGCGATAGTGTGATATGCCTGGAGTCGAAGGTAAGCGGTACCAGAAGGTGAAGTTAGGTGGGGCTAGAAGACGATGGTGTGCTAGGTATTTAAGGCAAGGTTTAGCTAGTCCTAAAAGCAAAACTGGGATCGGCCAAAAGACCATGTTGAGCTGAGGTGGAAGGGGGAAGGTCTTGAGGGTGAAGGTGGGATGGGTGTAAAGTTGTAGGTCGGCTGCGCCTGAAGGAGTGGGTGGAATGGGCCAGAAGGAGAGAGAGAGAGAGAGAGAGAGAGAGAGAGAGAGAGAGAGAGAGAGAGAGAGAGAGAGAGAGAGAGAGAGAGAGAGAGAGAGAGAGAATGATCAAGTTTTTGTATGGGCTAAAAGGCAAAGGTGAGATGGGCTTGAAGGCGAGGTAGAGCTAGACAAATAAAGCGACGGTGAGCTGGTCCTGAAGGTGAGGCTAGGATGGTCCAGAAAGCGAGTGTGAAGTGGAGCTGAAGGCGAGGGTGGAATGGGCGTGAAGGTGATGGTGGGCCCATCTAACCGCTAGTGTGTGCTTTTCTTGACGGCGAGAATGGAATGGGGCTTAGAAAGTGGTTACTTCGGCCTGAAAATGAGGGTGGGCTCAGGAAAAAATTGAGGATGGACTTGGCCTGAAGGCTAGGCTGGGATGGGCCTGAAGGCGAGGTTCAGCTACCTTTGGTGACATTAGTAGGATAGACCTGACGAGAATGTTGGGATATGCCTGGAGAGAAGGGTGGGCTGGGCCAAAAGTCCTCCATTGTCTGGGTCAGAAGTCGAAAATGGAATGCGTCTGAAGAAAAGGATGAGCTGAGCCTGAGTGCGAATGTAAGCATGACATGAAGGCTAAGGAGGGATGGGCCAGAAGGCGAAGGTAGAATGGGCGTGAAGACGAGGGTGGGTAGAGTCTGAAGACGATATGGGGGTAGGATTGGGCCAGAAGGCGATTGTGGGATGTCCCTCAAGACGAGTGTAGTCAGAAAAAGAAGGTTAGGACAGGTTCGGCTGGACGGGGAAGGTGGTTTGTGCTTGTAGACGAGTATGAGCTGGGCCTAAAGGAGAGTGTGAGCTTGACCTAAAGGTTAAGGTCAAATGGGCAAGAAGGCAATTGTGAGATGAGTTTGGAGACGATGATGGTCAAATACTGAAGGCGATGGTGAGATGGGTTGAAGGTGAGTGTGGTATGCGGCTGAAAGCGAACGTGTGCTGGTTTAGGAGTAGGAGGAGGGTTTTAATAAAGTCAATGGTGGGATGGGCCTCAATCCGAGGGTGAGATATGATAGTATTTGAGGGTTGGATGGGAAAGATGGCATGGGTGACATGGGATGAATTTCAGGGTTCGACTGACCTGAAGAAGACGGGCTGTGTCTGAATGAGAGGTTTGGACGGTTTTAGAAGGTGAATTTGGGTTGGAAGTGATGGGAATGGTGGTCTAGGAGTAAAAGCGAGAATAGCCTGGTACCGAGAGCGAAGGGGGGCGGGTGTCAATATGCGAGTGGAATGAGCCTGAAGGCGAGGTAAGATGAAATTCTCGGCGAGGTGGGGTGGGCTAGAAAGCAAGGTTGGGATGGGCTTGAAGGCAAGGGTGGGATAGAATTGAAAAAGATGTGTGAGCAGGGTATGAAGGAGAGGTTGGGCCCGAACAGAAGGTTAAGATGAGAAGGGAATGAAGACTAGGTTGGGCTAGGACTGAAAATTAGAGTGGGCTGGGCTAGAATGCGAAAGGGGGACAGGTCTGAAGGTGTGGATGCGAGAGTCCTGAAGGAGAGGGTGAGATGGTCTTGTAGGTAAGTGTGGAAAGGCGAGAAGGTAAGTGTTTAATGCGTTTGAATGCGATGGTGTGATGTGCCTGGAGTCGAAGGTAAGCGGTACCAGTAGGTGAAGTTAGGTGGGGCTAGAAGACGATGGTGTGCTAGTATTTAAGGCAAGGTTTAGCTAGTCCTAAAAGCAAAACTGGGATCGGCCAAAAGACCTTGTTGAGCTGAGGTGTGAAGGGGAAGGACTTGAGGGTGAAGGTGGGATGGGTGTAAAGTTGTAGGTCGACTGCGCCTGAAGGAGTGGGTGGAATGGGCCAGAAGGAGAGAGAGAGAGAGAGAGAGAGAGAGAGAGAGAGAGAGAGAGAGAGAGAGAGAGAGAGAGAGAGAGAGAGAGAGAGAGAGAGAGAGAGAGAGAAGCGAGAGAGAGAGAGAGAGAGAGAGAGAGAGAGAGAGAGAGAGAGAGAGAGAGAGAGAGAGAGAGAGAGAGAGAGAGAGAGAGACGAGAGAGAGAGAGAGAGAGAGAGAGAGAGAGAGAGAGAGAGAGAGAGAGAGAGAGAGAGAGAGAGAGAGAGAGAGAGAGAGAGAGAGAGAGAGAGATCTACTTTTTGTATGGGCTAAGAGGCAGAGGTGAGATGGGCTTGAAGGGGAGGGAGAGCTAGACAAATAAGGCGACGGTGAGCTGGTCCTGAAGGTGAGGCTAGGATGGTCCAAAAAGCGAGTGTGAGGTGGAGGTGAAGACGAGGGTGGAATGGGCCTGAAGGTGATAGTGGACCCATCTCACCGCTAGGGTGTGCTTTTCTTGACGACGAGAATGGAATGGGTCTGAGAAAGTGGTTACTTCGGCCTGAAAATGAGGGTGGGCTCAGGAAAAAAGTGAAGATGGACTTGGCCTGAAGGCTAGGTTGGGATGGGCCTGGAGGCGAGGTTCAGCTACCTTTCAGGGCATTAGTAGGATAGACCTGACGGGAATGTTGGGATATGCCTGGAGAGGAGGGTGGGCTGGGCCAAAAGGCCTCCATGGTCTGTGTCAGAAGTCGAAAATGGAATGGGTCTGTGGACGAGGATGAGCTGGGCCTGAGGGCGAATGTAAACTTGACATGAAGGCTAAGGAGGGATGGGCCAGAAGGCGAAACTGGGATGGGCGTGAAGACGAGGGTGGGTAGAGCCTGAATGCGAGCTTGAGGTAGATTTGCGCCAGAAGTTGATGATGGGATGTCCCTGAAGACGAGTGTTGTCAGGAAAAGAAGGCGAGGACAGGTTCGGCTGGACGGGGAAGGTGGGTTGTGCTTGTAGACGAGGATGAGCTGGGCCTAAAGGAGAGTGTGAGCTTGACCTAAAGGTTAAGGTCAAATGGGCAAGAAGGCAATTGTGAGATGAGTTTGGAGACGATGATGGCTAAATACTGAAGGCGATGGTGAGATGGGTTGAAGGTGAGTGTGGTATGCGACTGAAAGCGAACGTGTGCTGAGATAGGAGTAGGAGGAGGTTTCTAATAAAGACGTTGGTGGGATGGGCCTGAATGCGAGGGTGAAATAGGCTAGTAATTGAAGGTTGGATGGGAAAGAAGTCATGGGTGAGATGGTATGAATATGAGGGTTCGACTGACCTGAAGAAGACGGGCTGGGTCTGAATGAGAGGTTTGGGCGGTTTTAGAAGGTGAATTTGGGTTGAAAGTGATGGGAATGGTGGTCTAGGAGTAAAAGCGAGAGTAGCCTGGGACAGAGAGCGAAGGGGGGCGGGTCTCAATATGCGTGTGGAATGAGCTTCTAGACGTGGTGGGATGGGTTAGAATGCAAGGGTGGGATGGGCTTGAAGGCGAAGGTGGGATGGAATTGAAAAAGATGGGTGAGCAGGGTATGAAGGAGAGGTTTGGCCCGACCAGAAGGTGAAGATGAGAAGGGAATGAAGACTAGGTTGAGCTAGGACTGAAAATGAGAGTGGGCTGGGCTAGAAGGCGAAAGGGGGGACAGGTCTGAAGGTGTGGATGGGAGAGTCCTGAAGGCGAGGGTGAGATGGTCTTGTAGGTAAGTGTGGAAAGGCGAGAAGGTAAGTGTTTAATGTGTTTGAATGCGATAGTGTGATATGCCTGGAGTCGAAGGTAAGTGGTACCAGAAGGTGAAGGTAGGTGGGGCTAGAAGACGATGGTGTGCTGGTATTTAAGGCAAGGTTTAGCTAGTAATAAAAGCAAAACTGGGATCGGCCAAAAGACCTTGTTGAGCTGAGGTGGAAGGGTAAAGGTCTTAAGGGCGAAGGTGTGATGGGTGTAAAGTTGTAAGTCGGCTGCGCCTGAAGGAGTGGGTGGAATGGGCAAGAAGGAGAGAGAGAGAGAGAGAGAGAGAGAGAGAGAGAGAGAGAGAGAGAGAGAGAGAGAGAGAGAGAGAGAGAGAGAGAGAGAGAGAGAATGATCAAGTTTTTGTATGGGCTAAAAGGCAAAGGTGAGATGGGCTTGAAGGCGAGGTAGAGCTAGACAAATAAAGCGACGGTGAGCTGGTCCTGAAGGTGAGGCTAGGATGGTCCAGAAAGCGAGTGTGAAGTGGAGCTGAAGGCGAGGGTGGAATGGGCGTGAAGGTGATGGTGGGCCCATCTAACCGCTAGTGTGTGCTTTTCTTGACGGCGAGAATGGAATGGGGCTTAGAAAGTGGTTACTTCGGCCTGAAAATGAGGGTGGGCTCAGGAAAAAATTGAGGATGGACTTGGCCTGAAGGCTAGGCTGGGATGGGCCTGAAGGCGAGGTTCAGCTACCTTTGGTGACATTAGTAGGATAGACCTGACGAGAATGTTGGGATATGCCTGGAGAGAAGGGTGGGCTGGGCCAAAAGTCCTCCATTGTCTGGGTCAGAAGTCGAAAATGGAATGCGTCTGAAGAAAAGGATGAGCTGAGCCTGAGGGCGAATGTAAGCATGACATGAAGGCTAAGGAGGGATGGGCCAGAAGGCGAAGGTAGAATGGGCGTGAAGACGAGGGTGGGTAGAGTCTGAAGACGATATGGGGGTAGGATTGGGCCAGAAGGCGATTGTGGGATGTCCCTCAAGACGAGTGTAGTCAGAAAAAGAAGGTTAGGACAGGTTCGGCTGGACGGGGAAGGTGGTTTGTGCTTGTAGACGAGTATGAGCTGGGCCTAAAGGAGAGTGTGAGCTTGACCTAAAGGTTAAGGTCAAATGGGCAAGAAGGCAATTGTGAGATGAGTTTGGAGACGATGATGGTCAAATACTGAAGGCGATGGTGAGATGGGTTGAAGGTGAGTGTGGTATGCGGCTGAAAGCGAACGTGTGCTGGTTTAGGAGTAGGAGGAGGGTTTTGATAAAGTCAATGGTGGGATGGGCCTCAATCCGAGGATGAGATATGATAGTATTTGAGGGTTGGATGGGAAAGATGGCATGGGTGATATGGGATGAATTTCAGGGTTCGACTGACCTGAAGAAGACGGGCTGGGTCTGAATGAGAGGTTTGGACGGTTTTAGAAGGTGAACTTGGGTTGGAAGTGATGGGAATGGTGGTCTAGGAGTAAAAGCGAGAATAGCCTGGTACCGAGAGCGAAGGGGGGCGGGTGTCAATATGCGAGTGGAATGAGCCTGAAGGCGAGGTAAGATGAAATTCTCGGCGAGGTGGGGTGGGCTAGAAAGCAAGGTTGGGATGGGCTTGAAGGCAAGGGTGGGATAGAATTGAAAAAGATGTGTGAGCAGGGTATGAAGGAGAGGTTGGGCCCGAACAGAAGGTTAAGATGAGAAGGGAATGAAGACTAGGTTGGGCTAGGACTGAAAATTAGAGTGGGCTGGGCTAGAATGCGAAAGGGGGACAGGTCTGAAGGTGTGGATGCGAGAGTCCTGAAGGAGAGGGTGAGATGGTCTTGTAGGTAAGTGTGGAAAGGCGAGAAGGTAAGTGTTTAATGCGTTTGAATGCGATGGTGTGATGTGCCTGGAGTCGAAGGTAAGCGGTACCAGTAGGTGAAGTTAGGTGGGGCTAGAAGACGATGGTGTGCTAGTATTTAAGGCAAGGTTTAGCTAGTCCTAAAAGCAAAACTGGGATCGGCCAAAAGACCTTGTTGAGCTGAGGTGTGAAGGGGAAGGACTTGAGGGTGAAGGTGGGATGGGTGTAAAGTTGTAGGTCGACTGCGCCTGAAGGAGTGGGTGGAATGGGCCAGAAGGAGGAGGGAGAGAGAGAGAGAGAGAGAGAGAGAGAGAGAGAGAGAGAGAGAGAGAGAGAGAGAGAGAGAGAGAGAGAGAGAGAGAGAGAGAGAGAGAGAGAGAGAGAGAGAATGATCTAGGTTTTGTATGGGCTAAAAGGCAAAGCTGAGATGGGCTTGAAGACGAGGGTGAGCTAGACAAATAAGGCGACGGTGAGCTGGTCCTGAAGGTGAGGCTAGGATGGTCCAGAAAGCGAGTGTGAGGTGGAGCTGAAGGTGAGGGTGGAATGGGTCTGAAGGTGATGGTGTGCCCATCTAATCGCTAGAGTCTGCTTTTCTTGACGGCGAGAATGGAATGGGCCTGAGAAAGTGGTTACTTCGGCCTGAAAATGAGGGTGGGCTCAGGAAAAAAGTGAAGATGGACTTGGCCTGAAGGCTAGGGTGGGATGGGCCTGAAGGCGAGGTTCAGCTACCTTTGAGGGCATTAGTAGAATAGATCTGACGGGAATGCTGGGATATGCCTTGAGAGCAGGGTGGGTTGGGCCAAAAGGCTTCCATTGTCTGGGTCAGAAGTCGAAAATGGAATGGGTCTGTAGACGAGGATGAGCTCGGCCTGAGGGCGAATGTAAGCTTGACATGAAGGCTAAGGAGGGATGGGCCAGAAGGCGAAGGTGGGATGGGCGTGAAGACGAGGGTGGGTAGAGCCTGAAGACGAGCTGGAGGTAGGTTTGGGCCAGAAGGCGATGGTGGGATGTCCCTCAAGACGAGTGTAGTCAGGAAAAGAAGGCGAGAACAGGTTCGGCTGGACGGGGAAGGTGGGTTGTGCTTGTAGACGAGGATGAGCTGGGCATAAAGGAGAGTGTGAGCTTGACCTAAAGGTTAAGGTCAAATGGGCAAAAAGGCAATGGTGAGATGAGTTTGGAGACGATGATGGCTAAATACTGAAGGCGATGGTGAGATGGGTTGAAGGTGAGTGTGGTATGCGACTGAAAGCGAACGTGTGCTAGGATAGGAGTAGGAGGAGGGTTTTAATAAAGTCGTTGGTGGGATGGGCCTGAATCCGAGGGTGAGATAGGATAGTATTTGAGGGTTGGATGGGAAAGAAGTCATGGGTGAGATGGTATGAATATGAGGGTTCGACTGACCTGAAGAAGACGGGCTGGGTCTGAATGAGAGGTTTGGGCGGTTTTAGAAGGTGAATTTCGGTTAGAAATGATGGGAGTGGTGGTCTAGGAGTAAAAGCGAGAAGAACCTGGGACAGAGAGCGAAGAGGGGCGATTGTCAATATGCGAGTGGAATGAGCCTGAGGGCGAGGTAAGATGAGCTTCTAGGCGAGGTGGGTTGGGTTAGAATGCAAGGTTGGGATGGGCTTTGAAGCGAGGGTGGGATAGAATTGAAAAAGATGTGTGAGCAGGGTATGAAGGAGAGGTTGGGCCCGACCAGAAGGTGAAGATGAGAAGGGAATAAAGACTAGGTTGGGCTAGGACTGAAAATGAAAGTGGGCTGGGCTAGAAGGCGAAAAGTGGTACAGGTCTGAAGGTGTGGATGGGAGAGTCATGAAGGCGAGGGTGAGATGGTCTTGTAGGTAAGTGTGGAAAGGCGAGAAGGTAAGGGTTTAATGTGTTTGAATGCGATGGTGTGATATGCCTGGAGTCGAAGGTAAGCTGTACCAGAGGGTGAAGTTAGGTGTGGCTAGAAGACGATGGTATGCTGGTATTTAAGGCAAGGTTTAGCTAGTCCTAAAAGCAAAACTGGGATCGGCCAAAAGACCTTGTTGAGCAGAGGTGGAAGGGGGAAGGTCTTGAGGGCGAAGATGGGATGGGTGTAAAATTGTATGTCGGCTGCGCCTGAAGGAGCGGGTGGAATGGTCCAGAAGGGGAGAGATAGAGATAGAGAGAGAGAGAGAGAGAGAGAGAGAGAGAGAGAGAGAGAGAGAGAGAGAGAGAGAGAGAGAGAGAGAGAGAGAGAGAGACAGAGAGAGAGAGAGAGAGAGAGAGAGAGAGAGAGAGAGAGAGAGAGAGAGAGAGAGAGAGAGAGAGAAAGAATGATCTACTTTTTGTATTGGCTAAAAGGCAAAGGTGAGATGGGCTTGAAGGCGAGGGAGAGCTAGACAAATAAAGCGACGGTGAGCTGGTCCTGAAGGTGAGGCTAGGTTGGTCCAGAAAGCGAGTGTGAGGTGGAGCTGAAGGCGAGGGTGGAATGGGCCTGAAGGTGATGGTGTGCCTATCTAACCGTTAGTGCGTGCTTTTCTTGACGGCGAGAATGGAATGGGTCTGAGAAAGTGGTTACTTCGGCCCGAAAATGAGAGTGGGCTCAGGAAAAAAGTGAAGATGGACTTGGCCTGAAGGCTAGGGTGGGATAGGCCTGAAGGCGAGGTTAAGCTACGTTTGAGGGCATTAGTAGGATAGACCTGACGAGAATGTTAGGATGTGCCTGGAGAGAAGGGTGGGCTGGGCCAAAAGGCCTCCATGGTCTGGGTCAGAAGTCGAAAATGGAATGGGTCTGAAGACGAGGATGAACTGGGCCTGAGGGCGAATGTAAGCATGACATGAACGCTACGGAGGGATGGGCTTGAAGGCGAAGGTAGGATGGGCATGAAGACGAGGGTGGGTAGAGCCTGAAGACGAGCTGGTGGTAGGATTTGTCCAGAAGGCGATGGTGGGATGTCCCTCAAGACGAGTGTAGTCAGGAAAAGAATGCGAGGACAGGATCGGGTGCACGGGGAAGGTAGGTTGTGTTTGTAGACGAGGATGAGCTGGGCCTAAAGGAGAGTGTGAGCTTGACCTAAAGGTTAAGGTCAAATGGGCAAGAAGACAATTGTGAGATGAGTTTGGAGACGATGATGGTCAAATACTGAAGGCGATGGTGAGATGGGTTGAAGGTGAGTGTGGTATGCGGCTGAAAGCGAACGTGTGCTGGGATAGGAGTAGGAGGAGGGTTTTAATAAAGTCATTGGTGGGATGGGCCTGAATCCGAGGGTGAGATAGGATAGTATTTGAGGGTTGGATAGGAAAGAAGGCATGGGCTAGATGGGATGAATTTGAGGGTTCGACTGACCTGAAGAAGACGGGCTTGGTCTGAATGAGAGGTTTGGGCGGTTTTAGAAGGTGAATTTGAGTTGGAAATGATGGGAATGGTGGTCTAGGAGTAAAAGCGAGAATAGCCTGGGACAGAGAGCGAAGGGGGGCGGGTGTCAATATGCGAGTGGAATGAGCCTGAAGACGAGGTAAGATGAGCTTCTGGGCGAGATGGGAGAGGCTAGAAAGCAAGGTTGGGATGGGCTTGAAGGCAAGGGTGGGATAGAATTGAAAAAGATGGGTGAGCAGGGTATGACGGAGAGGTTGGGCCCGACCAGAAGGTGAAGATGAGAAGGGAATAAAGACTAGGTTGGGCTACGACTGAAAATGAAAGTGGGCTGGGCTAGAAGGCGAAATGGGGAACAGGTCTGAAGGTGTGGATGCGAGAGTCCTGAAGGCGAGGGTGAGATGGTCTTGTAGGTAAGTGTGGAAAGGCGAGAAGGTAAGGGTTTAATGTGTTTGAATGCGATGGTGTGATATGCCTGGAGTCGAGGGTAAGCGGTACCAGAAGGTGAAGTTAGGTGGGGCTAGAAGACGATGGTGTGCTGGTATTTAAGGCAAGGTTTAGCTATTCCTAAAATCAAAACTGGGATCTTTCAAAAGACCTTGTTGAGCTGATGTGGAAGGGGGAAGGTCTTAAGGGAGAAGGTGGGATGGGTGTAAAGTTCTAGGTCGGCTGCGCCTGAAGGAGTGGGCGGAATGGGCCAGAAGGAGAGAGAGAGAGAGAGAGAGAGAGAGAGAGAGAGAGAGAGAGAGAGAGAGAGAGAGAGAGAGAGAGAGAGAGAGAGAGAGAGAGAGAGAGAGAGAGAGAGAGAGAGAGAGAGAGAGAGAGAGAGAGAGAGAGAGAGAGAGAGAGAGAGAGAGAGAGAGAGAGAGAGAGAGAGAGAGAGAGAGAGAGAGAGAGAGAGAGAGAGAGAGAGAGAGAGAGAGAGAGAGAGAGAGAGAGAGAGAGAGAGAGAGATCTAGGTTTTGTATTGGCTAAAAGGCAAAGCTGAGATGGGCTTGAAGACGAGGGAGAGCTAGACAAATAAGGCGACGGTGAGCTGGTCCTGAAGGTGAGGCTAGGATGGTACAGAAAGCAAGTTTGAGGTGGAGCTGAAGGTGAGGGTGGAATGGGTCTGAAGGTGATGGT
>NC_092243.1:23355524-23387634 GCF_036320965.1 Panulirus ornatus | reverse complement strand
AAAAGAGGGTGAGCAGGGTATGAAGAGAGGTTGGGCCCGACCAGAAGGTGAAGATGAGAAGGGAATGAAGACTAGGTTGGGCTAGGATTGAAAATGAGAGTGGGCTGGGCTAGAAGGCGAAAGGGGGGCGGGTCTGAAGGTGTGGATGGAAGAAGCCTGAAGGCGAGAGTGAGATGGTCTTGTAGGTAAGTGTTGAAAGGCGAGAAGGTAAGGGTTTAATGCGTTTGAATGCGAGTGTGTGATGTGCCTGAAGGCGAAGGTAGGCGGATCAGAAGTTGAAGTTAGGTTGGGCTAGAAGGCGAAGGTGTGATGGTATTTACGTCAAGGGTTAGCTAGTCCTACAAGCAAAAGTGGGATCGGCCAAAGAACGATGTTGGGCTGAGCTGGAAGGGGAAAGGTCTTGAGGGCGAAGGTGGGATGGGTCTAAAGATGTAGGTCGGCTGCGCCTGAATGAGCGTGTGGAATGGGCCACAAGAAAGAGAGAGAGAGAGAGAGAGAGAGAGAGAGAGAGAGAGAGAGAGAGAGAGAGAGAGAGAGAGAGAGAGAGAGAGAGAGAGAGAGAGAGAGAGAGAGAGAGAGAGAGAGAGAGAGAGAGAGAGAGAGAGAGAGAGAGAGAGAGAGAGAGAGAGAGAGAGAGAGAGAGAGAGAGAGAGAGAGAGAGAGAGAGAGAGAGAGAGTATAATCTAGTTTTTGTATGCGCTAGAAGGCAAACGTGACATGGGCTTGAAGGCGAGGGAGAGCTAGACAAAAAAGCCGAGGTTGAGCCGGCCCTGAAGGTGAGGCTCGGATGGTCCACAAAGCGAGGGTGAGGTGGAGATGAAGGTGAGGGTGGAATGGGCCTGAAGGTGATGGTTTGCCGACCTAACCGCGATGGTGTGATATTCTTGGCGGCGACAGTGGAATGGGCCAGAGAAAGTGGTTACCTCGGCCTGAAAATGAGGGTGGGCTCGGGAAGTAAGTGAAGATGGACTTGGCCTGAAGGCTAGAGTAGGATGTGCCTGAAGGCGAGGTTGAGCTAGATTGAGGGCATTAGTAGGATGGACCTGACGGGAATGCTGGGATATGCCTGAAGACGAGGGTGGGCTGGGACAAAAGGCCTCCATGGTCAGGGTCAGAAGTCGAAAATGGAATGGTTCTGTAGACGAGGATGAGCTGGGCCTGAGGGCGGATGTGAGCTTGACATGAAGGCTAAGGAGGGATGGGCCAGAAGTCGAAGATGGTAAGGCCCTGAAGACGAGGGTGGGCAGAGTCTCAAGGCGAGCTTGAGGTAGGTTTGGGCCAGAGGTCGATTGTGGGATGTCCCTGAACACGAGTGTAGTCAGGAAAAGAAGGCGAGGACAGGTTCGGCTGGAAGGGGGAGGTGGGTTGTGCCTGTAGACGAAGATGAGCTGGGCCTAAAGGGGAGTGTGAGCTTGACCTAAAGGTTAAGGTCAAATGGGCAAGAAGGCAATGGTGGGATGGGTTTGAAGACGATGGTGGCCAAATACTGGAAGGCGATGGTGAGATGGGTTGAAGATGAGTGTGGTATGCGACTGAAAGCGAACGTGGGCTGGGATAGGAGGAGGAGAAGTGTTGGAATTAGGTCGTTGGTGGGATGGGCCTGAAGGCGAGGGTGAGATAGGCTAGTATTTGGGGGTTGGATGGGAAAGAAGGCATGGGTGAGATGTGATGAATGTGAGGGTTGGATTGACTTGAAGAAGATTCGCTGGGTCGGAAGGAGAGGTTTGCTTTGCGTTAGAAGGTGAATGTGTGTTGGAAGTGATGGGAATGGTGGTCTAGGAGTAAAAGCGAGAATAGCCTGGGATAGAGAGCGAAGGGGTCGGCTCTGAATATTGCGAGTGGAATGAGCCTGAAAGCGAGTGAAGATGAGCTTCTATCCAACGGTGGGATGGGCCAGAAAGCAAGGGTGGATGGACTTGAAGGCGAGGCTAGGATAGAATTGAAAAAGAGGGTTAGCAGGGTATGAAGAGAGGTTGGGCCCGACCAGAAGGTGAAGATGAGAAGGGAATGAAGACTAGGTTGGGCTAGGACTGAAAATGAGAGTGGGCTGGGCTAGAAGGCGAAAGGGGGGCGGGTCTGAAGGTGTGGATGGAAGAGGCCTGAAGGCGAGAGTGAGATGGTCTTGTAGGTAAGTGTGGAAAGGCGAGAAGGTAAGGGTTTAATGCGTTTGAATGAGAGGGGTGTGATGTGCCTGAAGGCGAAGGTAGGCGGTGTCAGAAGTTGAAGTTAGGTTGGGCTAGAAGGCGAAGGTGTGCTGGTATTTACGGCAAGGGTTAGGTAGTCCTAAAAGCAAAAGTGGGATCGGCCAAAGGACGATGTTGGGCTGAGCTGGAAGGGGGTAGGTCTTCAGGGCGAAAGTGTGATGGGTCTAAAGATGTAGGGCGTCTGCGCCTGAAGGAGCGGGTGGAATGGGCCACAAGAAAGAGAGAGAGAGAGAGAGAGAGAGAGAGAGAGAGAGAGAGAGAGAGAGAGAGAGAGAGAGAGAGAGAGAGAGAGAGAGAGAGAGAGAGAGAGAGAGAGAGAGAGAGAGAGAGAGAGAGAGAGAGAGAGAGAGAGAGAGGAGAGAGAGAGAGAGAGAGAGAGAGAGAGAGAGAGAGAGAGAGAGAGAGAGAGAGAGAGAGAGTATGATCTAGTTTTTGTATGCGCTAGAAGGCAAACGTGAGATGGGCTTGAAGGCGAGGGAGAGCTAGACAAAAAAGGCGAGGGTGAGCCGGCCCTGAAGATGAGGCTCGGATGGTCCGCAAAGCGAGGGTGAGGTGGAGCTGAAGGTGAGGGTGGAATGGGCCTGAAAGTGATGGTTTGCCGATCTAACCGCGAGGGTTTGCTTTTCATGGCGGCGACAGTGGAATGTGCCTGAGAAAGTGGTTACCTCGGCCTGAAAATGAGTGTGGGCTCGGGAAGTAAGTGAAGATGGACTTGGCCTGAAGGATAGAGTAGGATGGGCCTGAAGGCGAGGTTGAGCTAGATTTGAGGGCATTAGTAGTATGGACCTGACGGGAATGCTGGGATATGCCTGAAGACGAGGATGGGCTGGGCCAAAAGGCCTCCATGGTCATGGTCAGAAGTCGAAAATGGAATGGGTCTGTAGACGAGGATGAGCTGGGCCTGAGGGCGAATGTAAGCTTGACATGAAGGCTAAGGAGGGATTGGTCAGAAGTCGAAGATGGTAAGGCAATGAAGACGAGGGTGGGTAGAGTCTCAAGGCGAGCTTGAGGTAGGTTTGGGCCAGAGGTCGATTGTGGGATGGCTCTGAACACGAGTGTAGTCAGGAAAAGAGGGCGAGGACAGGTTCGGCTGGAAGGTTGAGGTGGGTTGTGCCTGTAGACGAAGATGAGCTTGGCCTAAAGGGAAGTATGAGCTTGACCTAAAGATTAAGGTCAAATGAGCAAGAAGGCAATGGTGGTATGGGTTTGAAGACGATGGTGGCCAAATACTGGAGGCGATGGTGAGATGGGTTGAAGATGAGTGTGGTATGCGACTGAAAGCGAACGTGGGCTGGGATAGGAGGAGGAGAATTGTTGGAATTAGGTCGTTGGTGGGATGGGCCTGATGGCGAGGGTGAGATAGGCTGGTATTTGGGGGTTGTATGGGAAAGAAGGCATGGGTGAGATGGGATGAATGTGAGGGTTGGATTGACTTGAAGAAGATTCGCGGGGTCGGAAGGAGAGATTTGCTTTGCTTTAGAAGGTGAATGTGGGTTGGAAGTGATGGGAATGGTGGTCTAGGAGTAAAAGCGAGAATAGCCTGGGATAGAGAGCGAAGGGGGTCGGCTATGAATATGCGAGTGGAATGAGCCTGAAAGCGAGTTAAGATGAGTTTCTATTCAAACGTGGGATGGGCCAGAAAGCAAGGGTGGGATGTGCTTGAAGGCGAGGCTGGGATAGAAGTGAAAAAGATTGGTGAGAAGGGTAGGAAGAGAGGTTGGGCCCAACCAGAGGGTGAAGATGAGAAGGGAATGAAGACTAGGTTGGGCTAGGACTGAAAATGAGAGTGGGCTGGGCTAGAAGGCGAAAGGGGGCGGGTCTGAAGGTGTGGATGGAAGAAGCCTGAAGGCGAGAGTGAGATGGTCTTGTAGGTAAGTGTGGAAAGGCGAGAAGGTAAGGGTTTAATGCGTTTGAATGCGAGGGTGTGATGTGCCTGAAGGCGAAGGTAGGCGGGGTCAGAAGTTGAAGTTAGGTTGGGCTAGAAGGCGAAGGTGTGCTGGTATTTACGGCAAGGGTTAGCTAGTCCTAAAAGCAAAAGTGGGATCGGCCAAAGGACGATGTTGGGCTGAGCTGGAAGGGGGAAGGTCTTGAGGGCGAAGGTGGGATGGGTCTAAAGATGTAGGTCGGCTGCGCCTGAAGGAGCGGGTGGAATGGGCCACAAAGAGAGAGAGAGAGAGAGAGAGAGAGAGAGAGAGAGAGAGAGAGAGAGAGAGAGAGAGAGAGAGAGAGAGAGAGAGAGAGAGAGAGAGAGAGAGAGAGAGAGAGAGAGAGAGAGAGATCTATTTTTTGTATGCGCTAGAAGGCAAACGTGAGATGGGCTTGAAGGCGAGGGAGAGCTAGACAAAAAAGGCGAGGGTGAGCCGGCCCTGAAGGTGAGGCTCGGATGGTCCACAAAGCGAGGGTGAGGTGGAGATGAAGGTGAGGGTGGAATGGGCCTGAAGGTGATGGTTTGCCGACCTAACCGCGAGGGTGTGCTTTTCATGGCGGCGACAGTGGAATGGGCCTGAGAAAGTGGTTACCTCGGCCTGAAAATGAGGGTGGGCTCGGGAAGTAAGTGAAGATGGACTTGGCCTGAAGGCTAGAGTAGGATGGGCCTGAAAGCGAGGTGGAGCCAAATTTGAGGGCATTAGTAGTATGGACCTGACGGGAATGCTGGGATATGCCTGAAGACGAGGATGGGCTGGGCCAAAAGGCCTCCATGGTCAGGGTCAGAAGTCGAAAATGGAATGGTTCTGTAGATGAGGATGAGCTGGGTCTGAGGGCGAATGTAAGCTTGACATAAAGGCTAAGGAGGGATTGGCCAGAAGTCGAAGATGGTAAGGCCCTGAAGACGAGGGTGGGTAGAGTCTCAAGGCGAGCTTGAGGTAGGTTTGGGCCAGAGGTCGATTGTGGGATGTCCCTGAACATGAGTGTAGTCAGGAAAATAAGGCGAAGACAGGTTCGGCTGGAAGGTGGAGGTGTGTTGTGCCTGTAGACGAAGATGAGCTAGTCCTAAAGGGGAATATGAGCTTGACCTTAATGTTAAGGTCAAATGGGCAAGAAGGCAATGGTGGGATGGGTTTGAAGACGATGGTGGCCAAATACTGGAGGCGATGGTGAGATGGGTTGAAGATGAGTGTGGTATGCGACTGAAAGCGAACGTGGGCTGGGATAGGAGGAGGAGAAGTGTTGGAATTAGGTCGTTGGTGGGATGGGCCTGAAGCCGAGGATGAGATAGGCTAGTATTTGGGGGCTGAATGGGAAAGAAGGCATGGGTGAGATGGGATGATTGTGAGGGTTGGATTGACTTGAAGAAGATTCGCTGGGTCGGAAGGAGAGGTTTGCTTTGCGTTAGAAGGTGAATGTGGGTTGGAAGTGATGGGAATGGTGGTCTAGGAGTAAAAGCGAGAATAGCCTGGGATAGAGAGCGAAGGGGGTCGGCTATGAATATGCGAGTGGAATGAGCCTGAAAGCGAGTTAAGATGAGCTTCTATCCAAAGGTGGGATGGGCTAGAAAGCAAGGGTGGGATGGGCTTGAAGGCGAGGCTTGGATAGAATTGAAAAAGATGGTGAGCAGGGTAGGAAGAGAGGTTGGGCCCGACCAGAAGGGTGAAGATGAGAAGGGAATGAAGACTAGGTTGGGCTAGGACTGAAAATGAGAGTGGGCTGGGCTAGAAGGCGAAATGGTGGCGTGTCTGAAGGTGTGGATGGAAGAGGCCTGAAGGCGAGAGTGAGATGGTCTTGTAGGTAAGTGTGGAAAGGCGAGAAGGTAAGGGTTTAATGCGTTTGAATGCGAGGGTGTGATGTGCCTGAAGGCGAAGGTAGGCGGGGTCAGAAGTTGAAGTTAGGTTGGGCTAGAAGGCGAAGGTGTGCTGGTATTTACGGCAAGGGTTAGCTAGTCCTAAAAGCAAAGTGGGATCGGCAAAGGACGATGTTGGGCTGAGCTGGAAGGGGGAAGGTCTTGAGGGCGAAAGGTGGATGGGTCTAAAGATGTAGGTCGGCTGCGCCTGAAGGAGCGGGTGGAATGGGCCACAAGAGAGAGAGAGAGAGAGAGAGAGAGAGAGAGAGAGAGAGAGAGAGAGAGAGAGAGAGAGAGAGAGAGAGAGAGAGAGAGAGAGAGAGAGGAGAGAGAGAGACAGAGAGAGAGAGAGAGAGAGAGAGAGAGAGAGAGAGAGAGAGAGAGAGAGAGAGAGAGAGAGAGAGAGAGAGAGAGAGAGAGAATGATCTGATCTAGTTTTTGTATGCGCTAGAAGGCAAACGTGAGATGGGCTTGAAGGCGAGGGAGAGCTAGACAAAAAAGGCGAGGGTGAGCCGGCCCTGAAGGTGAGGCTCGGATGGTCCACAAAGCGAGGGTGAGGTGGAGATGAAGGTGAGGGTGGAATGGGCCTGAAGGTGATGGTTTGTCGACCTAACCGCGAGGGTGTGCTTTTCATGGCGGCGACAGTGGAATGGGTCTGAGAAAGTGGTTACCTCGGCCTGAAAATGAGGGTGGGCTCGGGAAGTAAGTGAAGATGGACTTGGCCTGAAGGGTAGAGTAGGATGGGCCTGAAGGCGAGGTTGAGCTAGGTTTGAGGGCATTAGTAGGATGGACCTAACGGGAATGCTGGGATATGCCTGAAGACGAGGGTGGGCTGGACCAAAAGGCTTCCATGGTCAGGGTCAGAAGTCGAAAATGGAATGGTTCTGTAGACGAGGATGAGCTGGGCCTGAGGGCGAATGTAAGCTTGACATGAAGGCTAAGGAGGGATGGGCCAGAAGTCGAAGATGGTAAGGCCCTGAAGACGAGGGTGGGTAGAGTCTCAAGGCGAGCTTGAGGTAGGTTTGGGCCAGAGGTCGATTGTGGGATGTCCCTGAACACGAGTGTAGTCAGGAAAAGAAGGCGAGGACAGGTTCGGCTGGAAGGTGGAGGTGGGTTGTGCCTGTAGACGAAGATGAGCTGGGCCTAAAGGGGAGTGTGAGCTTGACCTAAAGGTTAAGGTCAAATGGGCAAGAAGGCAATGGTGGGATGGGTTTGAAGACGATGGTGGCCAAATACTGGAGGCGATGGTGAGATGGGTTGAAGATGAGTGTGGTATGCGACTGAAAGCGAACGTGGGCTGGGATAGGAGGAGGAGAAGTGTTGGAATTAGGTCGTTGGTGGGATGGGCCTGAAGGCGAGGGTGAGATAGGCTAGTATTTGGGGGTTGATGGGAAAGAAGGCATGGGTGAGATGGGATGAATGTGAGGGTTGGATTGACTTGAAGAAGATTCGCTGGGTCGGAAGGAGAGGTTTGCTTTGCGTTAGAAGGTGAATGTGGGTTGGAAGTGATGGGAATGGTGGTCTAGGAGTAAAAGCGAGAATAGCCTGGGATAGAGAGCGAAGGGGGTCGGCTATGAATATGCGAGTGGAATGAGCCTGAAAGCGAGTTAAGATGAGCTTCTATCCAAAGGTGGGATGGGCCAGAAAGCAAGGGTGGGATGGGCTTGAAGGCGAGGCTGGGATAGAATTGAAAAAGATGGGTGAGCAGGGTAGGAAGAGAGGTTGGGCCCAACCAGAGGGTGAAGATGAGAAGGGAATGAAGACTAGGTTGGGCTAGGACTGAAAATGAGAGTGGGCTGGGCTAGAAGGCGAAATGGTGGCGTGTCTGAAGGTGTGGATGGAAGAGGCCTGAAGGCGAGAGTGAGATGGTCTTGTAGGTAAGTGTGGAAAGGCGAGAAGGTAAGGGTTTAATGCGTTTGAATGCGAGGGTGTGATGTGCCTGAAGGCGAAGGTAGGCGGGGTCAGAAGTTGAAGTTAGGTTGGGCTAGAAGGCGAAGGTGTGCTGGTATTTACGGCAAGGGTTAGCTAGTCCTAAAAGCAAAAGTGGGATCGGCCAAAGGACGATGTTGGACTGAGCTGGAAGGGGGAAGGTCTTGAGGGCGAAGGTGGGATGGGTCTAAAGATGTAGGTCGGCTGCGCCTGAAGGAGCGGGTGGAATGGGCCACAAAGAGAGAGAGAGAGAGAGAGAGAGAGAGAGAGAGAGAGAGAGAGAGAGAGAGAGAGAGAGAGAGAGAGAGAGAGAGAGAGAGAGAGAGAGAGAGAGAGAGAGAGAATGATCTAGTTTTTGTATGCGCTAGAAGGCAAACGTGAGATGGGCTTGAAGGCGAGGGAAAGCTAGACAAAAAAGGCGAGGGTGAGCCGGCCCTGAAGGTGAGGCTCGGATGGTCCACAAAGCGAGGATGAGGTGGAGATGAAGGTGAGGGTGGAATGGGCCTGAAGGTGATGGTTTGCCGACCTAACCGCGAGGGTGTGCTTTTCATGGCGGCGACAGTGGAATGGGCCTGAGAAAGTGGTTACCTCGGCCTGAAAATGAGGGTGGGCTCGGGAAGTAAGTGAAGATGGACTTGGCCTGAAGGCTAGAGTAGGATGGGCCTGAAGGCGAGGTTGAGCTAGGTTTGAGGGCATTAGTAGGATGGACCTGACGGGAATGCTGGGATATGCCTGAAGACGAGGGTGGGCTGGGACAAAAGGCCTCCATGGTCAGGGTCAGAAGTCGAAAATGGAATGGTTCTGTAGACGAGGATGAGCTGGGCCTGAGGGCGATGTAAGCTTGACATGAAGGCTAAGGAGGGATGGGCCAGAAGGCGAAGATGGTAAGGCCCTGAAGACGAGGGTGGGTAAAGTCTCAAGGCGAGCTTGAGGTAGGTTTGGGCCAGAGGTCGATTGTGGGATGTCCCTGAACACGAGTGTAGTCAGGAAAAGAGGGCGAGGACAGGTTCGGCTGGAAGGGGAGGTGGGTTGTGCCTGTAGACGAAGATGAGCTGGGCCTAAAGGGGAGTGTGAGCTTGACCTAAAGGTTAAGGTCAAATGGGCAAGAAGGCAATGGTGGGATGGGTTTGAAGACGATGGTGGCCAAATACTGAAGGCGATGGTGAGATGGGTTGAAGATGAGTGTGGTATGCGACTGAAAGCGAACGTGGGCTGGGATAGGAGGAGGAGAAGTGTTGGAATTAGGTCGTTGGTGGGATGGGCCTGAAGGCGAGGATGAGATAGGCTAGTATTTGGGGGTTGGATGGGAAAGAAGGCATGGGTGAGATGGGATGATTGTGAGGGTTGGATTGACTTGAAGAAGATTCGCTGGGTCGGAAGGAGAGGTTTGCTTTGCGTTAGAAGGTGAATGTGGGTTGGAAGTGATGGGAATGGTGGTCTAGGAGTAAAAGCGAGAATAGCCTGGGATAGAGAGCGAAGGGGGTCGGCTCTGAATATGCGAGTGGAATGAGCCTGAAAGCGAGTTAAGATGAGCTTCTATCCAAAGGTGGGATGGGCTAGAAAGCAAGGGTGGGATGGGCTTGAAGGCGAGGCTTGGATAGAATTGAAAAAGATGGGTAAGCAGGGTAGGAAGAGAGGTTGGGCCCGACCAGAGGGTGAAGATGAGAAGGGAATGAAGACTAGGTTGGGCTAGGACTGAAAATGAGAGTGGGCTGGGCTAGAAGGCGAAAGGGTGGCGGGTCTGAAGGTGTGGATGGAAGAAGCCTGAAGGCGAGAGTGAGATGGTCTTGTAGGTAAGTGTGGAAAGGCGAGAAGGTAAGGGTTTAATGCGTTTGAATGCGAGGGTGTGATGTGCCTGAAGGCGAAGGTAGGCGGGGTCAGAAGTTGAAGTTAGGTTGGGCTAGAAGGCGAAGGTGTGCTGGTATTTACGGCAAGGGTTAGCTAGTCCTAAAAGCAAAAGTGGGATCGGCCAAAGGACGATGTTGGGCTGAGCTGGAAGGGGGAAGGTCTTGAGGGCGAAGGTGGGATGGGTCTAAAGATGTAGGTCGGCTGCGCCTGAAGGAGCGGGTGGAATGGGCCACAAGAAGAGAGAGAGAGAGAGAGAGAGAGAGAGAGAGAGAGAGAGAGAGAGAGAGAGAGAGAGAGAGAGAGAGAGAGAGAAGAGAGAGAGAGAGAGAGAGAGAGAGAGAGAGAGAGAGACGAGAGAGAGAGAGAGAGAGAGAGAGAGAGAGAGAGAGAGAGAGAGAGAGAGAGACAGAGAGAGAGAGAGAGAGAGGAGAGAGAGAGAGAGAGAGAGAGAGAGAGAGAGAGAGAGAGAGAGAGAGAGAGAGAGAGAGAGAGAGAATGATCTAGTTTTTGTATGCGCTAGAAGGCAAACGTGAGATGGGCTTGAAGGCGAGGGAGAGCTAGACAAAAAAGGCGAGGGTGAGCCGGCCCTGAAGGTGAGGCTCGGATGGTCCACAAAGCGAGGGTGAGGTGGAGATGAAGGTGAGGGTGGAATGGGCCTGAAGGTGATGGTTTGCCGACCTAACCGCGAGGGTGTGCTTTTCATGGCGGCGACAGTGGAATGGGCCTGAGAAAGTGGTTACCTCGGCCTGAAAATGAGGGTGGGCTCGGGAAGTAAGTGAAGATGGACTTGGCCTGAAGGCTAGAGTAGGATGGGCCTGAAGGCGAGGTTGAGCTAGGTTTGAGGGCATTAGTAGGATGGACCTGACGGGAATGCTGGGATATGCCTGAAGACGAGGGTGGGCTGGACAAAAGGCCTCCATGGTCAGGGTCAGAAGTCGAAAATGGAATGGTTCTGTAGACGAGGATGAGCTGGGCCTGAGGGCGGATGTAAGCTTGACATGAAGGCTAAGGAGGGATGGGCCAGAAGTCGAAGATGGTAAGGCCCTGAAGACGAGGGTGGGTAGAGTCTCAAGGCGAGCTTGAGGTAGGTTTGGGCCAGAGGTCGATTGTGGGATGTCCCTGAACACGAGTGTAGTCAGGAAAAGAAGGCGAGGACAGGTTCGGCTGGAAGGGGGAGGTGGGTTGTGCCTGTAGACGAAGATGAGCTGGGCCTAAAGGGGAGTGTGAGCTTGACCTAAAGGTTAAGGTCAAATGGGCAAGAAGGCAATGGTGGGATGGGTTTGAAGACGATGGTGGCCAAATACTGAAGGCGATGGTGAGATGGGTTGAAGATGAGTGTGGTATGCGACTGAAAGCGAACGTGGGCTGGGATAGGAGGAGGAGAAGTGTTGGAATTAGGTCGTTGGTGGGATGGGCCTGAAGGCGAGGGTGAGATAGGCTAGTATTTGGGGGTTGGATGGGAAAGAAGGCATGGGTGAGATGGGATGAATGTGAGGGTTGGATTGACTTGAAGAAGATTCGCTGGGTCGGAAGGAGAGGTTTGCTTTGCGTTAGAAGGTGAATGTGGGTTGGAAGTGATGGGAATGGTGGTCTAGGAGTAAAAGCGAGAATAGCCTGGGATAGAGAGCGAAGGGGGTCGGCTATGAATATGCGAGTGGAATGAGCCTGAAAGCGAGTTAAGATGAGCTTCTATCCAAAGGTGGGATGGGCCAGAAAGCAAGGGTGGGATGGGCTTGAAGGCGAGGCTGGGATAGAATTGAAAAAGATGGGTGAGCAGGGTAGGAAGAGAGGTTGGGCCCGACCAGAAGGTGAAGATGAGAAGGGAATGAAGACTAGGTTGGGCTAGGACTGAAAATGAGAGTGGGCTGGGCTAGAAGGCGAAATGGTGGCGGGTCTGAAGGTGTGGATGGAAGAGGCCTGAAGGCGAGAGTGAGATGGTCTTGTAGGTAAGTGTGGAAAGGCGAGAAGGTAAGGGTTTAATGCGTTTGAATGCGAGGGTGTGATGTGCCTGAAGGCGAAGGTAGGCGGGGTCAGAAGTTGAAGTTAGGTTGGGCTAGAAGGCGAAGGTGTGCTGGTATTTACGGCAAGGGTTAGCTAGTCCTAAAAGCAAAAGTGGGATCGGCCAAAGGACGATGTTGGGCTGAGCTGGAAGGGGGAAGGTCTTGAGGGCGAAGGTGGGATGGGTCTAAAGATGTAGGTCGGCTGCGCCTGAAGGAGCGGGTGGAATGGGCCACAAAAGAGAGAGAGAGAGAGAGAGAGAAGAGAGAGAGAGAGAGAGAGAGAGAGAGAGAGAGAGAGAGAGAGAGAGAGAGAGAGAGAGATAGAGAGAGAGAGAGAGAGATAGATAGAGAGAGAGAGAGATAGAGAGAGAGAGATGAGAGAGAGAGAGAGAGAGAGAGAGAGAGAGAGAGAGAATGATCTAGTTTTTGTATGCGCTAGAAGGCAAACGTGAGATGGGCTTGAAGGCGAGGGAGAGCTAGACAAAAAAGGCGAGGGTGAGCCGGCCCTGAAGGTGAGGCTCGGATGGTCCACAAAGGGAGGGTGAGGTGGAGATGAAGGTGAGGGTGGAATCGGCCTGAAGGTGATGGTTTGCCGAACTAACCGCGAGGGTGTGCTTTTCATGGCGGCGACAGTGGAATGGGCCTGAGAAAGTGGTTACCTCGGCCTGAAAATGAGGGTGGGCTCGGGAAGTAAGTGAAGATGGACTTGGCCTGAAGGCTAGAGTAGGATGGGCCTGAAGGCGAGGTTGAGCTAGGTTTGAGGGCATTAGTAGGATGGACCTGACGGGAATGCTGGGATATGCCTGAAGACGAGGGTGGGCTGGGACAAAAGGCCTCCATGGTCAGGGTCAGAAGTCGAAAATGGAATGGTTCTGTAGACGAGGATGAGCTGGGCCTGAGGGCGATGTAAGCTTGACATGAAGGCTAAGGAGGGATGGGCCAGAAGTCGAAGATGGTAAGGCCCTGAAGACGAGGGTGGGTAGAGTCTCAAGGCGAGCTTGAGGTAGGTTTGGGCCAGAGGTCGATTGTGGGATGTCCCTGAACACGAGTGTAGTCAGGAAAAGAAGTCGAGGACAGGTTCGGCTGGAAGGGGGAGGTGGGTTGTGCCTGTAGACGAAGATGAGCTGGGAATAAAGGGGAGTGTGGGCTTGACCTAAAGGTTAAGGTCAAATGGGCAAGAAGGCAATGGTGGGATGGGTTTGAAGACGATGGTGGCCAAATACTGAAGGCGATGGTGAGATGGGTTGAAGATGAGTGTGGTATGCGACTGAAAGCGAACGTGGGCTGGGATAGGAGGAGGAGAAGTGTTGGAATTAGGTCGTTGGTGGGATGGGCCTGAAGGCGAGGGTGAGATAGGCTAGTATTTGTGGGTGGGATGGGAAAGAAGGCATGGGTGAGATGGTATGAATGTGAGGGTTGGATTGACTTGAAGAAGATTCGCTGGGTCGGAAGGAGAGGTTTGCTTTGCGTTAGAAGGTGAATGTGGGTTGGAAGTGATGGGAATGGTGGTCTAGGAGTAAAAGCGAGAATATCCTGGGATGGAGAGCGAAGGGAGTCGCCTCTGAATATGCGAGTGGAATGAGCCTGAAAGCGAGTGAAGATGAGCTTCTATCCAAAGGTGGGATGGGCCAGAAAGCAAGGGTGGGATGGGCTTGAAGGCGAGGCTGGGATAGAATTGAAAAAGATGGGTGAGCAGGGTATGAAGAGAGGTTGGGCCCGACCAGAAGGTGAAGATGAGAAGGGAATGAAGACTAGGTTGGGCTAGGACTGAAAATGAGAGTGGGCTGGGCTAGAAGGCGAAATGGTGGCGGGTCTGAAGGTGTGGATGGAAGAAGCCTGAAGGCGAGAGTGAGATGGTCTTGTAGGTAAGTGTGGAAAGGCGAGAAGGTAAGGGTTTAATGCGTTTGAATGCGAGGGTGTGATGTGCCTGAAGGCGAAGGTAGGCGGGGTCAGAAGTTGAAGTTAGGTTGGGCTAGAAGGCGAAGGTGTGCTGGTATTTACGGCAAGGGTTAGCTAGTCCTAAAAGCAAAAGTGGGATCGGCCAAAGGACGATGTTGGGCTGAGCTGGAAGGGGGAAGGTCTTGAGGGCGAAGGTGGGATGGGTCTAAAGATGTAGGTCGGCTGCGCCTGAAGGAGCGGGTGGAATGGGCCACAAAAGAGAGAGAGAGAGAGAGAGAGAGAGAGAGAGAGAGAGAGAGAGAGAGAGAGAGAGAGAGAGAGAGAGAGAGAGAGAGAGAGAGAGAGAGAGAGAGAATGATCTAGTTTTTGTATGCGCTAGAAGGCAAACGTGAGATGGGCTTGAAGGCGAGGGAGAGCTAGACAAAAAAGGCGAGGGTGAGCCGGCCCTGAAGGTGAGGCTCGGATGGTCCACAAAGGGAGGGTGAGGTGGAGATGAAGGTGAGGGTGGAATGGGCCTGAAGGTGATGGTTTGCCGAACTAACCGCGAGGGTGTGCTTTTCATGGCGGCGACAGTGGAATGGGTCTGAGAAAGTGGTTACCTCGGCCTGAAAATGAGGGTGGGCTCGGGAAGTAAGTGAAGATGGACTTGGCCTGAAGGCTAGAGTAGGATGGGCCTGAAGGCGAGGTTGAGCTAGGTTTGAGGGCATTAGTAGGATGGACCTGACGGGAATGCTGGGATATGCCTGAAGACGAGGGTGGGCTGGGCCAAAAGGCCTCCATGGTCAGGGTCAGAAGTCGAAAATGGAATGGTTCTGTAGACGAGGATGAGCTGGGCCTGAGGGCGGATGTAAGCTTGACATGAAGGCTAAGGAGGGATGGGCCAGAAGTCGAAGATGGTAAGGCCCTGAAGACGAGGGTGGGTAGAGTCTCAAGGCGAGCTTGAGGTAGGTTTGGGCCAGAGGTCGATTGTGGGATGTCCCTGAACACGAGTGTAGTCAGGAAAAGAAGGCGAGGACAGGTTCGGCTGGAAGGGGGAGGTGGGTTGTGCCTGTAGACGAAGATGAGCTGGGCCTAAAGGGGAGTGTGAGCTTGACCTAAAGGTTAAGGTCAAATGGGCAAGAAGGCAATGGTGGGATGGGTTTGAAGACGATGGTGGCCAAATACTGAAGGCGATGGTGAGATGGGTTGAAGATGAGTGTGGTATGCGACTGAAAGCGAACGTGGGCTGGGATAGGAGGAGGAGAAGTGTTGGAATTAGGTCGTTGGTGGGATGGGCCTGAAGGCGAGGGTGAGATAGGCTAGTATTTGGGGGTTGGATGGGAAAGAAGGCATGGGTGAGATGGGATGAATGTGAGGTTGGATTGACTTGAAGAAGATTCGCTGGGTCGGAAGGAGAGGTTTGCTTTGCGTTAGAAGGTGAATGTGGGTTGGAAGTGATGGGAATGGTGGTCTAGGAGTAAAAGCGAGAATAGCCTGGGATAGAGAGCGAAGGGGGTCGGCTATGAATATGCGAGTGGAATGAGCCTGAAAGCGAGTGAAGATGAGCTTCTATCCAAAGGTGGGATGGGCCAGAAAGCAAGGGTGGGATGGGCTTGAAGGCGAGGCTAGGATAGAATTGAAAAAGAGGGTGAGCAGGGTATGAAGAGAGGTTGGGCCCGACCAGAAGGTGAAGATGAGAAGGGAATGAAGACTAGGTTGGGCTAGGACTGAAAATGAGAGTGGGCTGGGCTAGAAGGCGAAAGGGTGGCGGGTCTGAAGGTGTGGATGGAAGAAGCCTGAAGGCGAGAGTGAGATGGTCTTGTAGGTAAGTGTGGAAAGGCGAGAAGGTAAGGGTTCAATGCGTTTGAATGCGAGGGTGTGATGTGCCTGAAGGCGAAGGTAGGCGGGGTCAGAAGTTGAAGTTAGGTTGGGCTAGAAGGCGAAGGTGTGCTGGTATTTACGGCAAGGGTTAGCTAGTCCTAAAAGCAAAAGTGGGATCGGCCAAAGGACGATGTAGGGCTGAGCTGGAAGGGGGAAGGTCTTGAGGGCGAAGGTGGGATGGGTCTAAAGATGTAGGTCGGCTGCGCCTGAAGGAGCGGGTGGAATGGGCCACAAAAGAGAGAGAGAGAGAGAGAGAGAGAGAGAGAGAGAGAGAGAGAGAGAGAGAGAGAGAGAGAGAGAGAGAGAGAGAGAGAGAGAGAGAGAGAGAGAGAGAGAGAGAGAGAGAGAGAGAGAGAGAGAGAGAGAGGAAGAGAGATAGAGAGAGAGAGAGAGAGAGAGAGAGAGAGAGAGAGAGAGAGAGAGAGAGAGAGAGAGAGAGAGAGAGAGAGAGAGAGAGAGAGAGAGATCTAGTTTTTGTATGCGCTAGAAGGCAAACGTAAGATGGGCTTGAAGGCGAGGGAGAGCTAGACAAAAAAGGCGAGGGTGAGCCGGCCCTGAAGGTGAGGCTCGGATGGTCCACAAGGGAGGGTGAGGTGGAGATGAAGGTGAGGTGGAATCGGCCTGAAGGTGATGTTTTGCGAACTAACCGCGAGGGTTTGCTTTTCATGCCGGCGACAGTGGAATGGTCCTGAGAAAGTGTTAACTCGGCCTGAAAATGAGGGTGGGGCTCGGGAAGTAAGTGAAGATGGACTTGGCCTGAAGGCTAGAGTAGGATGGGCCTGAAGGCGAGGTTGAGCTAGGTTTGAGGGCATTAGTAGGATGGACCTGACGGGAATGCTGGGATATGCCTGAAGACGAGGGTGGGCTGGGCCAAAAGGCCTCCATGGTCAGGGTCAGAAGTCGAAAATGGAATGGTTCTGTAGACGAGGATGAGCTGGGCCTGAGGGCGGATGTAAGCTTGACATGAAGGCTAAGGAGGGATGGGCCAGAAGTCGAAGATGATAAGGCCCTGAAGACGAGGGTGGGTAGAGTCTCAAGGCGAGCTTGAGGTAGGTTTGGGCCAGAGGTCGATTTTGGGATGTCCCTGAACACGAGTGTAGTCAGGAAAAGAAGGCGAGGAGAGGTTCGGCTGGAAGGGGGAGGTGGGTTGTGCCTGTAGACGAAGATGAGCTGGGCCTAAAGGGGAGTGTGAGCTTGACCTAAAGGTTAAGGTGAAATGGGCAAGAAGGCAATGGTGGGATGGGTTTGAAGACGATGGTGGCCAAATATTGAAGGCGATGGTGAGATGGGTTGAAGATGAGTGTGGTATGCGACTGAAAGCGAACGTGGGCTGGAATAGGAGGAGGAGAAGTGTTGGAATTAGGTCGTTGGTGGGATGGGCCTGAAGGCGAGGGTGAGATAGGCTAGTATTTGGGGGTTGGATGGGAAAGAAGGCATGGGTGAGATGGGATGAATGTGAGGGTTGAATTGACTTGAAGAAGATTCGCTGGGTCGGAAGGAGAGGTTTGCTTTGCGTTAGAAGGTGAATGTGGGTTGGAAGTGATGGGAATGGTGGTCTAGGAGTAAAAGCGAGAATAGCCTGGGATAGAGAGCGAAGGGGGTCGGCTCTGAATATGCGAGTGGAATGAGCCTGAAAGCGAGTTAAGATGAGCTTCTATCCAAAGGTGGGATGGGCAGAAAGCAAGGGTGGGATGGGCTTGAAGGCGAGGCTTGGATAGAATTGAAAAAGATGGGTGAGCAGGGTAGGAAGAGAGGTTGGGCCCGACCAGAAGGTGAAGATGAGAAGGGAATGAAGACTAGGTTAGGCTAGGACTGAAAATGAGAGTGGGCTGGGCTAGAAGGCGAAATGGTGTCGGGTCTGAAGGTGTTGATGGAAGAGGCCTGAAGGCGAGAGTGAGATGGTCTTGTAGGTAAGTGTGGAAAGGCGAGAAGGTAAGGGTTTAATGCGTTTGAATGAGAGGGTGTGATGTGCCTGAAGGCGAAGGAAGGCGGGGTCAGAAGTTGAAGTTAGGTTGGGCTAGACGGCGAAGGTGTGCTGGTATTTACGGCAAGGGTTAGCTAGTACTAAAAGCAAAAGTGGGATCGGCCAAAGGACGATGTAGGGCTGAGCTGGAAGGGGGAAGGTCTTGAGGGCGAAGGTGGGATGGGTCTAAAGATGTAGGTCGGCTGCGCCTGAAGGAGCGGGTGGAATGGGCCACAAAAGAGAGAGAGAGAGAGAGAGAGAGAGAGAGAGAGAGAGAGAGAGAGAGAGAGAGAGAGAGAGAGAGAGAGAGAGAGAGAGAGAGAGAGAGAGAGAGAGAGAGAGATCTAGTTTTTGTATGCGCTAGAAGGCAAACGTGAGATGGGCTTGAAGGCGAGGGAGAGCTAGACAAAAAAGGCGAGGGTGAGCCGGCCCTGAAGGTGAGGCTCGGATGGTCCACAAAGGGAGGGTGAGGTGGAGATGAAGGTGAGGGTGGAATCGGGCCTGAAGGTGATGTTTTGCCGAACTAACCGCGAGGGTGTGCTTTTCATGGCGGCGACAGTGGAATGGGCCTGAGAAAGTGGTTACCTCGGCCTGAAAATGAGGGTGGGCTCGGGAAGTAAGTGAAGATGGACTTGGCCTGAAGGCTAGAGTAGGATGGGCCTGAAGGCGAGGTTGAGCTAGGTTTGAGTGCATTAGTAGGATGGACCTGACGGGAATGCTGGGATATGCCTGAAGACGAGGGTGGGCTGGGCCAAAAGGCCTCCATGGTCAGGGTCAGAAGTCGAAAATGGAATGGTTCTGTAGACGAGGATGAGCTGGCCTGAGGGTGGATGTAAGCTTGACATGAAGGCTAAGGAGGGATGGGCCAGAAGTCGAAGATGATAAGGCCCTGAAGACGAGGGTGGGTAGAGTCTCAAGGCGAGCTTGAGGTAGGTTTGGGCCAGAGGTCGATTGTGGGATGTCCCTGAACACGAGTGTAGTCAGGAAAAGAAGGCGAGGAGAGGTTCGGCTGGAAGGGGGAGGTGGGTTGTGCCTGTAGACGAAGATGAGCTGGGCCTAAAGGGGAGTGTGAGCTTGACCTAAAGGTTAAGGTGAAATGGGCAAGAAGGCAATGGTGGGATGGGTTTGAAGACGATGGTGGCCAAATATTGAAGGCGATGTTGAGATGGGTTGAAGATGAGTGTGGTATGCGACTGAGAGCGAACGTGGGCTGGAATAGGAGGAGGAGAAGTGTTGGAATTAGGTCGTTGGTGGGATGGGCCTGAAGGCGAGGGTGAGATAGGCTAGTATTTGGGGGTTGGATGGGAAAGAAGGCATGGGTGAGATGGGATGAATGTGAGGGTTGAATTGACTTGAAGAAGATTCGCTGGGCCGGAAGGAGAGGTTTGCTTTGCGTTAGAAGGTGAATGTGGGTTGGAAGTGATGGGAATGGTGGTCTAGGAGTAAAAGCGAGAATAGCCTGGGATAGAGAGCGAAGGGGGTCGGCTCTGAATATGCGAGTGGAATGAGCCTGAAAGCGAGTTAAGATGAGCTTCTATCCAAAGGTGGGATGGGGCAGAAAGCAAGGGTGGGATGGGCTTGAAGGCGAGGCTTGGATAGAATTGAAAAAGATGGGTGAGCAGGGTAGGAAGAGAGGTTGGGCCCGACAAGAAGGTGAAGATGAGAAGGGAATGAAGACTAGGTTAGGCTAGGACTGAAAATGAGAGTGGGCTGGGCTAGAAGGCGAAATGGTGTCGGGTCTGAAGGTGTTGATGGAAGAGGCCTGAAGGCGAGAGTGAGATGGTCTTGTAGGTAAGTGTGGAAAGGCGAGAAGGTAAGGGTTTAATGCGTTTGAATGAGAGGGTGTGATGTGCCTGAAGGCGAAGTAGGCGGTACCAGATGGTGAAGTTAGGTGGGGCTAGAAGGCGAAGGTGCGCTGGTGTTTAAGACAAGCGTTAGCTAGTCCGAAAAGCAAAAGTGGGATCGGCCAAAAAGACGATGTTGGGCTGAGTTGGAAGGGGGAAGGTCTTGTGGGCGAAGTTGGTATGGTTTAAAGTTGTAGGTCGGGTGGCGTGGGTGAAATGGGTCGGAAGAGAGAGAGAGAGAGAGAGAGAGAGAGAGAGAGAGAGAGAGAGAGAGAGAGAGAGAGAGAGAGAGGAGAGAGAGAGAGAGAGAGAGAGAGAGAGAGAGAGAGAGAGAGAGAGAGAGAGAGAGAGAGAGAGAGAGAGAGAGAGAGAGAGAGAGAGAGAGAGAGAGAGAGAGAGAGAGAGAGAGAGAGAGAGAGAGAGAGAGAGAGAGAGAGAGAGAGGAGAGACAGAGGAGAGAGACGAGAGAGAGAGAGAGAGAGAGAGAGAGGCTAGGCGAAATGAAGGGGATGGAGAAGCGAAATGGTGCGGTTGAAGTGTGATGGATGAAGAGCTGAAGGAGAGAGGAGACTGAGGTAGGTGGAGGCGAGAGGTAAGAGGTATGTTGAGAGGAGGTGATGTGCTGAGAGAGGAACGGTGAGAAGTGAGAGGTGGGAGAGGGAAGTGGCTGGTATTAGGAGTAGAGTACTGAAGGAGGAGCAAGACGATGAGGCTAGTGAGAGGGAGGTCTTGAGGAAGTGGGATGGAAGAGATGAGGTGGGCGTGAAGGAGGTGTGATGGCAGAAGGAAGAGATGAGATGGAGATGAGAGAGACGAGAGGATGAGTGAGACGAGGAGAAAAGAGAGGTTACTAAGGCAAACGTGAGATGGGTGAAGGCGAGGGAGGCTAGACAAAGGCGAGGGTAGCGGCCTGAAGGTGAGCTGGATGGTCCAAAAGGAGTGTGAGGTGGATGAAGGTGAGGTGGAATGCCTGAAGGTGATGTTTTGCCGAACTAACCGCGAGGGTGTGCTTTTCATGGCGGCGACAGTGGAATGGGCCTGAGAAAGTGGTTACCTCGGCCTGAAAATGAGGGTGGGCTCGGGAAGTAAGTGAAGATGGACTTGGCCTGAAGGCTAGAGTAGGATGGGCCTGAAGGCGAGGTTGAGCTAGGTTTGAGTGCATTAGTAGGATGGACCTGACGGGAATGCTGGGATATGCCTGAAGACGAGGGTGGGCTGGGCCAAAAGGCCTCCATGGTCAGGGTCAGAAGTCGAAAATGGAATGGTTCTGTAGACGAGGATGAGCTGGGCCTGAGGGTGGATGTAAGCTTGACATGAAGGCTAAGGAGGGATGGGCCAGAAGTCGAAGATGATAAGGCCCTGAAGACGAGGGTGGGTAGAGTCTCAAGGCGAGCTTGAGGTAGGTTTGGGCCAGAGGTCGATTGTGGGATGTCCCTGAACACGAGTGTAGTCAGGAAAAGAAGGCGAGGAGAGGTTCGGCTGGAAGGGGGAGGTGGGTTGTGCTTGTAGACGAGGATGAGCTGGGCATAAAGGAGAGTGTGAGCTTGACCTAAAGGTTAAGGTCAAATGGGCAAGAAGGCAATGGTGAGATGAGTTTGGAGACGATGATGGCTAAATACTGAAGGCGATGGTGAGATGGGTTGAAGGTGAGTGTGGTATGCGACTGAAAGCGAACGTGTGCTGGGATAGGAGTAGGAGGAGGGTTTTAATAAAGTCGTTGGTGGGATGGGCCTGAATCCGAGGGTGAGATAGGCTAGTATTTGAGGGTTGGATGGGAAAGAAGGCATGGGTGAGATGGTATGAATATGAGGGTTCGACTGACCTGAAGAAGACGGGCTGGGTCTGAATGAGAGGTTTGGGCGGTTTTAGAAGGTGAATTTGGGTTGGAAGTGATGAGAATGGTGGTCTAGGGGTAAAAGCGAGAATAGCCTGGGACAGAGATCGAAGGGGGGCGGGTGAAAATATGCGAGTGGAATGAGCCTGAGGCGAGGTAAGATGAGCTTCTATCCAAAGGTGGGATGGGGCAGAAAGCAAGGGTGGGATGGGCTTGAAGGCGAGGCTTGGATAGAATTGAAAAAGATGGGTGAGCAGGGTAGGAAGAGAGGTTGGGCCCGACAAGAAGGTGAAGATGAGAAGGGAATGAAGACTAGGTTAGGCTAGGACTGAAAATGAGAGTGGGCTGGGCTAGAAGGCGAAATGGTGTCGGGTCTGAAGGTGTTGATGGAAGAGGCCTGAAGGCGAGAGTGAGATGGTCTTGTAGGTAAGTGTGGAAAGGCGAGAAGGTAAGGGTTTAATGCGTTTGAATGAGAGGGTGTGATGTGCCTGAAGGCGAAGGAAGGCGGGGTCAGAAGTTGAAGTTAGGTTGGGCTAGACGGCGAAGGTGTGCTGGTATTTACGGCAAGGGTTAGCTAGTACTAAAAGCAAAAGTGGGATCGGCCAAAGGACGATGTTGGGCTGAGCTGGAAGGGGGAAGGTCTTGAGGGCGAAGGTGGGATGGGTCTAAAGATGTAGGTCGGCTGCGCCTGAAGGAGCGGGTGGAATGGGCCACAAAAGAGAGAGAGAGAGAGAGAGAGAGAGAGAGAGAGAGAGAGAGAGAGAGAGAGGGGGGGGGCGGGAGAGAGAGACAGAGAGAGAGAGAGAGAGAGAGAGAGAGAGAGAGAGAGAGAGAGAGAGAGAGAGAGAGAGAGAGAGAGAGAGAGAGAGATCTAGTTTTATTTTTGGGCTAGAAGGCAAAGGTGAGATGGGCTTGAAGGCGAGGGAGAGCTAGACAAATAAGGTGACGTTGAGATGGCTCTGAAGATGTGGATAGGATGGTTAAGGAAGCGAGCGTGAGGTGGAGCTGAAGGCGAGGGTGGAATGGGCCTCAAGGTGATGCTGGGTATATCTAACCGCGAGGGTGTGCTTCTCATGACCGCGAGAGTTCAATGGCCCTGAGAAAGTGGTTACCTCGTCCTGAAAATGAGGGAGGGCTCAGGAAGAAAGTGAAGATGGACTTGGGCTGAAGGCTAGGGTGGGATGGGCCCGATGGCGAGGTTGAGCTACGTTTGAGGGCATTAATAGGATGAACCTGACGGAAATGCTGGGATATGCCATAAGACGAGGGTGGGCTGGGCCAAAAGGCCTCCATGGTCTGGGTCAGAAGTCGAAAATGGAATGGGTCTGTAGACGAGGATCAGCTAGGCCTGAGGGCGAATGTAAGCTTGACATGAAGGCTAAGGAGGGATGGGCCAGAATGCGAAGGTAGGATGGGCCTGAAGACTAGGGTGGGCAGAGCCTGAATGCGAGCTGGAGGTAGGTTTGGGCCAGAAGTCGATGGTGGGATGTCCCTGAAGACGGGTGTAGTCAGGAAAAGAAAGCGAGGACAGGTTCGGCTGGAAGGGGAAGGTGGGTTGTGCCTGTAGACGAGGATGAGCTGGGCCTAAAGGAGAGTGTGAGCTTGACCTGAATGTTAAGGTCAAATGGGCAAGAAGGCAATGGTGGGATGTGTTTGAAGACGATAGTGGCCAAATACTGAAGGCGATGGTGAGATGGGTTGAAGGTTAGTGAGGTATGCGACTGAAAGCGAACGTGGGCTGGGATAGGAGGAGGAGGAGGAGGGTTGGAATGAAGTCGTTGGTGGGATAGGCCTGAAGGCGAGGGTGAGAGAGGCTAGTATTTGAGGGTTGCATGGGAAAGAATGCATGGGTGAGATGGGATGAATGTGAGGGTTGGATTGATTTGAAGAAGATATGCTGGGTCTGAAGGAGAGGTTTGGGCTGGGTTAGAAGGTGAATGTGGGTTGGAAGTGATGCGAATGGTGGTCTAGGAGTAAAAGAGAGAATAGCCTGGGACAGAGAGCGAAGGGGGGCTGGTCTCAATATGCGTGTGGAATGAGCCTGAAGGCGAGGTAAGATGAGCTTCTAGGCGAGGGTGGGATTGGCCAGAAAGCAAGGGTGGGATGGCCTTGAAGGCGAGGGTGGGACAGAATTGAAGAAGAGGGTGGGCAGGGTATGAAGGAGAGGTTGGGCACGACCAGAAAGTGAAGATGAGAAGGGAATGAAGACTAGGTTGGGCTAGGACTGAAAATGAGAGTGGGCTGGGCTAGAAGGCGAAAGGGGGGCGGGCCTGAAGGTGTGGATTGGAGAGGATGAGGGTGAGATGGTCTTGTAGGTAAGTGTGGAGGGGCGAGAAGGTAAAGCTTTAATGCGTTTGAATGCAAGAGTGTGATGTGTATGAAGGCGAAGGTAGGCGGTACCAGATGGTGAAGTTAGGTGGGGCTAGAAGGCGAAGGTGCGCTGGTGTTTAAGACAAGCGTTAGCTAGTCCGAAAAGCAAAAGTGGGATCGGCCAAAAGACGATGTTGGGCTGAGTTGGAAGGGGGAAGGTCTTGTGGGCGAAGTTGGGATGGGTTTAAAGTTGTAGGTCGGGTGGCGTGGGTGAAATGGGTCGGAAGAGAGAGAGAGAGAGAGAGAGAGAGAGAGAGAGAGAGAGAGAGAGAGAGAGAGAGAGAGAGAGAGAGAGAGAGAGAGAGAGAGAGAGAGAGAGAGAGAGAGAGAGAGAGAGAGAGAGAGAGAGAGAGAGAGAGAGAGAGAGAGAGAGAGAGAGAGAGAGAGGAGAGAGAGAGAGAGAGAGAGAGAGAGAGAGAGAGAGAGAGAGAGAGAGAGAGAGAGAGAGAGAGAGAGAGAGAGAGAGAGAGAGAATGATCTAGGTCTTGTATTGGCTAAAAGGCAAAGGTGAGATGTGCTTGAAGACGAGGGAGAGCTAGACAAATAAGCCGACGGTGAGCTGGTCCTGAAGGTGAGGCTCGGATGGTACAGAAAGCAAGTGTGAGGTGGAGCTGAAGGTGAGGGTGGAATGGGTCTGAAGGTTATGGTTTGCCCATCTAACCGCTAGGGTCTGCTTTTCTTGACGGCGAGAATGGAATGTGCCTGAGAAAGTGGTTACTTCGGCCTGAAAATGAGGGTGGGCTCAGGAAAAAGTGAAGATGGACTTGGCCTGAAGGCTAGGGTGGGATGGGCCTGAAGGCGAGGTTCAGCTACCTTTGAGGGCATTAGTAGAATAGATTTGACGGGAATGCTGGGATATGCCTTGAGAGCAGGGTGGGCTAGGCCAAAAGGCTTCCATTGTCTGGGTCAGAAGTCGAAAATGGAATGGGTCTGTAGACGAGGATGAGCTCGGCCTGAGGGCGAATGTAAGCTTGACATGAAGGCTAAGGAGGGATGGGCCAGAAGGCGAAGGTGGGATGGGCGTGAAGACGAGGGTGGGTAGAGCCTGAAGACGAGCTGGAGGTAGGTTTGGGCCAGAAGGCGATGGTGGGATGTCCCTCAAGACGAGTGTAGTCAGGAAAAGAAGGCGAGAACAGGTTCGGCTGGACGGGAGAAGTGGGTTGTGCTTGTAGACGAGGATGAGCTGGGCCTAAAGGAGAGTGTGAGCTTGACCTGAATGTTAAGGTCAAATGGGCAAGAAGGCAATGGTGGGATGTGTTTGAAGACGATGGTGGCCAAATACTGAAGGCGATGGTGAGATGGGTTGAAGGTTAGTGAGGTATGCGACTGAAAGCGAACGTTGGCTGGGATAGGAGGAGGAGGAGGAGGGTTGGAATGAAGTCGTTGGTGGGATAGGCCTGAAGGCAAGGGTGAGATAGGCTAGTATTTGAGGGTTGCATGGGAAAGAATGCATGGGTGAGATGGGATGAATGTGAGGGTTGGATTGATTTGAAGAAGATAGGCTGGGTCTGAATGAGAGGTTTGGGCTGGGTTAGAAGGTGAATGTGGGTTGGAAGTGATGCGAATGGTGGTCTAGGAGTAAAAGAGAGAATAGCCTGGGACAGAGAGCGAAGGGGGGCGGGTCTCAATATGCGT
Source organism: Panulirus ornatus (assembly GCF_036320965.1). Lineage (NCBI taxonomy): Eukaryota > Metazoa > Arthropoda > Malacostraca > Decapoda > Palinuridae > Panulirus > Panulirus ornatus. The sequence goes on along the minus strand of NC_092243.1, from coordinate 23,362,470 downwards.
GTGGAATGAGCCTGAAGGCGAGGTAAGATGAGCTTCTAGGCGAGGGTGGGATTGGCTAGAATGCAAGGGTGGGATGGCTTGAAGGCGAGGGTGGGATAGAATTGAAAAGAGGGTGAGCAGGGTATGACGGAGAGGTTGGGCCCGACCAGAAGTGAAGATGAGAAGGGAATAAAGACTAGGTTGGGCTAGGACTGAAAATGAAAGTGGGCTGGGCTAGAAGGCGAAAGGGGGACAGGTCTGATGGTGTGGATGGGAGAGTCCTGAAGGCGAGGGTGAGATGGTCTTGTAGGTAAGTGTGGAAAGGCGAGAAGGTAAGGCTTTAATGTGTTTGAATGCGATGGTGTGATATGACTGGAGTCGAAGGTAAGCGGGTACCAGAAGGTGAAGTTAGGTGGGGCTAGAAGACGAAGGTGTGCTGGTATTTAAGGCAAGGTTTAGCTAGTCGAAAAAGCAAAAGTGGGATCGGCCAAAAGACGATGTTGAGCTGAGATGGAAGGGGGAAGGTCTTGAGGGCGAAGTTGGGATGGGTGTAAAGTTGTAGGTCGGGTGCGCTGAGGTGAAATGGGTCGGAAGAGAGAGAGAGAGAGAGAGAGAGAGAGAGAGAGAGAGAGAGAGAGAGAGAGAGAGAGAGAGAGAGAGAGAGAGAGAGGAAAAGGAGAGAGAGAGAGAGAGAGAGAGAGAGAGAGAGAGAGAGAGAGAGAGAGAGAGAGAGAGAGAGAGAGAGAGAGAGAGAGAGAGAGAATGATCTAGTTTTTGTTTTGGCTAGAAGGCAAAGGTGAGATGGGCTTGAAGGCGAGGGAGAAGAAGACAAAAAATGCGACGGTGAGCTAGCCCTGAAGGTGAGGCTAGGATGGTTCAGAAAGCGAGTGTGAGGTGGAGCTGAAGGCGAGGGTGGAATGGGCCTCAAGGTAATGGGGGGCCGATCTAACCGCGAGGGTGTGCTTTTCATTACGGCGAGAGTTGAATGGTCCTGATAATGTGGTTACCTCGGCCTGAAAATAAGGGTGGGCTCGGGAAGAAAGTGAAGATGGACTTGGCCTGAAGGCTAGAGTGGGATGGGCCTGAAGGCGAGGTTGAGCTAGTTTGAGGGCATTAATAGGATAGACCTGACGGGAATGCTGGGATATGCCATAAGACGAGGGTGGGCTGGGCCAAAATGCCTCCATGGTATGGGTAAGAAGTCGAAAATGGAATGGGTCTGTAGACGAGGATGAGCTGGGCCTAAGGGCGAATGTAAGCTTGACATGAAAGCTAAGGAAGGATGGGCCAGAAGGCAAAGGTGGGATGGGCCTGAAGACGAGGGTGGGTAGAGCCTTAATGCGAGCTTGAGGTAGGTTTGCGCCAGAAGTCGATGGTGGGATGTCCCGGAAGACGAGTGTAGTCAGTAAAAGAATGCGAGGACAGGTTCGGCTGGAAGGGGAAGGTGGGTTGTGCTTGTAGACGAGGATGAGCTGGGCCTAAAAGAGATTGTGAGCTTGACCTGAATGTTAAGGTCAAATGGGGAAGAAGGCAATGGTGGGATGGGTTTGAAGACGATGGTGGCCAAATACCGAAGGCGATGGTGAGATGGGTTGAGGGTGAGTGCGGTATGCGACTGAAAGCGAACATGGGCTGGGATAGGAGGAGGAGGAGGGTTGGAATGAAGTCGTTGGTGGGATAGCCCTGAAGACGGGGGTGAGATAGGCTAGTATTTGAGGGTTGGATGGGAAAGAAGGCATGCGTGAGATGGGATGAATGTGAGGGTTGGATTGACTTGAAGAAGATAGGCTGGGTCTGAAGGAGAGGTTTGGGCTGCGTTAGAAGGTGAATGTGGGTTGGAAGTGATGGGAATGGTGGTCTAGAAGTAAAAGAGAAAATAGACAGGGACAGAGAGCGCAGGGGGCGGGTCTCAATATGCGAGTTGAATGACCCTGAAGGCGAGGTAAGGTGAGCTTATTGGCGAGGGTGGGATGGGCTTGAATGCGAGGGTGGGATAGAATTGAAAAAGAGGGTGGGTAGGGTATGAAGGAGAGGTTGGGCCCGATCAGAAGGTGAAGATGAGAAGGAAATGAAGACTAGGCTGGGCTAGGACTGAAAATCAGAGTGGGCTGGGCTAGAAAGCGAAAGGGGGGCGGGCCTGAAGGTGTGGATTGGAGAGGCCTGAAGGCGAGGGTGAGATGGTCTTGTAGGTAAGTGTGGAAAGGCGAGAAGGTAAAGATTTAATGCGTTTCAATGCAAGGGTGTGATGTGCATGAAGGCGAAGGTAATCGGGGTCAGAAGGTGAAGATAGGTGGGGCGAGAAGGCGAAGGTGTGCTGGTATTTAAAAGAAGGGTTAGCTAGTCCTAAAAGCGAAAGTGGGATCGGACAAAAGACGATGTTGGGCTGAGCTGGAAGGGGGAAGGTCTTGAGGGCGAAGGTGGGATTGGTCTAAAGATGTAGGTCGGCTGCGCCTGAAGGCGTGGGTGGAATGGGCCAGAAAGAGAGAGAGAGAGAGAGAGAGAGAGAGAGAGAGAGAGAGAGAGAGAGAGAGAGAGAGAGAGAGAGAGAGAGAGAGAGAGAGAGAGAGAGAGAGAGAGATCTAATTTTGTATGAGCTAGAAGGCAAAGGTGAGATGGGCTTGAAGGCGAGGGAGAGCTAGACAAATAAGGCGACGTTGAGATGGCTCTGAAGGTGTGGCTAGGATGGTTAAGGAAGCGAGGGTGAGGTGGAGCTGAAGGCGAGGGTGGAATGTGCCTGAAGGTGATGCTGGGCATATCTAACCGCGAGGGTGTGCTTCTCATGACGGCGAGAGTTCAATGGCCCTGAGAAAGTGGTTACCTCGGCCTGAATATGAGGGTGGGCTCATGAAAAAGGTGAAGATGACTTGGCCTGAAGGCTAGGGTGGGATGGGCCTGAAGGCGAGGTTAAGATATGTTTGAGGGCATTACTAAGATGGACCTGACGGGGAATGCTGGGATATGACTGAAGACGAGAGTGGGCTGGGCCAAAAGGCCTCCATTGTCTGGATCAGAAGTCGAAAATGGAATGGGTCTGTAGAGGAGGATGAGCTGGGGCTGAGGGCAAATATAACTTGACATGATGGCTAGGGAGGGATGGGCCAGAAGGCGAAAGTGGGATGGGACTGAAGACGAGGGTGGGTAGAGCCTGAATTGCGAGCTTGAGTTAGGTTTGGGCCAGAAGGCGATGGTGGGATGTCCCTGAAGAAGAGTGTAGTCAGGAAAAGAAGGCGAGGACAGGTTAGGCAGGAAGGGGAAGGTGGGTTGTGCTTGTAGACGAGGATGAGCTGGGCCTAAAAGAGAGTGTGAATTTGACCTAAAGGTTAATGTCAAATGGGCAAGTAGGCAATGGTGGGATGGGCTTGAAAACGATGGTGGCCAAATACTGAAGGTGATGGTGAGATGGGTTGAAGGTGAGTGTGGTATGCGGTTGAAAGCGAACGTGTGCTGGGATAGGAGGAGGAGGAGGGTTGGAATGAAGTCGTTGGTGGGATAGGCCTGAAGGCGAGGGTGAGATAAGGTAGTGTTTGAAGGTTGCATGGGAAAGAAGACATAGGTGAGATGGGATGAATGTGAGGGTTGCATTGACTTGAAGAAGATAGGCTGGGTCTGAAGGAGAGGTTTGCTCTGCGTTAGAAGGTGAATGTGGGTTGGCAGTGATGGGAATTGTGGTCTAGGAGTAAAAGAGAGAATAGTCTGGGACAGAGAGCGAAGGGGGGCGGGTCTCAATATACGAGTGGAATGAGCCTGAAGGCGAGGTAAGATGAGCTTCTAGGCGAGGGTGGGATCGGCCAGAAAGCAAGGGTGGGATGGGCTTGAAGGCGAGGGTGGGATAGAATTGAAAAAGAGGGTGGGCAGGGTATGCAGGAGAGGTTGGGCCCGACCAGAAGGTGAAGATGAGAAGGGAATGAAGACTAGTTTGAGCTAGGACTGAAAATGAGAGTGGGCTGGGCTAGAAGGCGAAAGGGGGGGGCGGGCCTGCAGGGGTGGATTGGAGAGGCCTGAATGCGAGGGTGAGATGGTCTTGTAGGTAAGTATGGAAAGGCGAGAAGGTAAAGCTTTAAAGCGTTTTTATGCAAGGGTGTGATATGCATGAAGGGGAAGGTAGGCGGGGCCAGAAGGTGAAGTTAGGTGGGGCTAGAAGGCGAAGGTGTGCTGGTATTTAAAAGAATGGTTAGCTAGTCCTACAAGAAAAAGTGGGATCGGCCACAAGACAATGTTGGGCTGAGCTGGAAGGGGTAAGGTCTTGAGGGCGACGGTGGGATGGGTCTAAAGGTGTAGGTTGGCTGCGCCTGAAGGAGTGGGTGGAATGGGCCAGAAGGAGAGAGAGAGAGAGAGAGAGAGAGAGAGAGAGAGAGAGAGAGAGAGAGAGAGAGAGAGAGAGAGAGAGAGAGAGAGAGAGAGAGAGAGAGAGAGACTGAGAGAGAGAGAGAGAGAGAGAGAGAGAGAGAGAGAGAGAGAGAGAGAGAGAGAGAGAGAGAGAGAGAGAGAGAGAGAGAGAGAGAGAGAGAGAGAGAGAATGATCAAGTTTTTGTATGGGCTAAAAGGCAAAGGTGAGATGGGCTTGAAGGCGAGGGAGAGCTAGACAAATAAAGCGACGGTGAGTTGGTCCTGACGGTGAGGCTAGGATGGTCCAGAAAGCGAGTGTGAGGTGGAGCTGAAGGCGAGGGTGGAATGGGCCTGAAGGTGATAGTGGGCCCATCTCACCGCTAGTGTGTGCTTTTCTTGACGACGAGAATGGAATGGGTCTGAGAAAGTGGTTACTTCGGCCTGAAAATGAGGGTGGGCTCAGGAAAAAAGTGAAGATGGACTTGGCCTGAAGGCTAGGCTGGGATGGGCCTGAAGGCGAGGTTCAGCTACCTTTGAGGGCATTAGTAGGATAGACCTGACGGGAATGTTGGGATATGCCTGGAGAGAAGGGTGGGCTGGGCCAAAAGGCCTCCATGGTCTGTGTCAGAAGTCGAAAATGGAATGGGTCTGAGACGAGGATGAGCTGAGCCTGAGGGCGAATGTAAACTTGACATGAAGGCTAAGGAGGGATGGGCCAGAAGGCGAAAGTGGGATGGGCGTGAAGACGAGGGTGGGTAGAGCCTGAATGCGAGCTTGAGGTAGATTTGCGCCAGAAGGCGATGGTGGGATGTCCCTCAAGACGAGTGTAGTCAGGAAAAGAAGGTGAGGACAGGTTCGGCTGGACGTGGAAGGTGGTTTGTGCTTGTAGACGAGGATGAGCTGGACATAATGGAGAGTGTGAGCTTGACCTAAAGGTTAAGGTCAAAAGGGCAAGAAGGCAATTGTGAGATGAGTTTGGAGACGATGATGGTCAAATACTGAAGGCGATGGTGAGATGGGTTGAAGGTGAGTGTGGTATGCGGCTGAAAGCGAACGTGTGCTGGGATAGGAGTAGGAGGAGGGTTTTAATAAAGTCATTGGTAGGATGGGCCTGAATCCGAGGGTGAGATAGGATAGTATTTGAGGGTTGGATGGGAAAGAAGGCATGGGTGAGATGGGATGAATTTGAGGGTTCGACTGACCTGAAGAAGACGGGCTGGGTCTGAATGAGAGGTTTGGGCGGTTTTAGAAGGTGAATTTGGGTTGGAAGTGATGGGAATGGTGGTCTAGGAGTAAAAGCGAGAATAGCCTGGTACCGAGAGCGAAGGGGGGCGGGTGTCAATATGCGAGTGGAATGAGCCTGAAGGCGAGGTAAGATGAAATTCTAGGCGAGGTGGGGTGGGCTAGAAAGCAAGGTTGGGATGGGCTTGAAGGCAAGGGTGCGATAGAATTGAAAAAGATGGGTGAGCAGGGTATGAAGGAGAGGTTGGGCCCGAACAGAAGGTGAAGATTAGAAGGGAATGAAGACTAGGTTGGGCTAGGACTGAAAATTAGAGTGGGCTGGGCTAGAAGGTGAAAGGGGGGACAGTTCTGAAGGTGTGGATGGGAGAGTCCTGAAGGCGAGGGTGAGATGGTCTTGTAGGTAAGTGTGGAAAGGCGAGAAGGTAAGTGTTTAATGCGTTTGAATACGATGGTGTGATGTGCCTGGAGTCGAAGGTAAGCGGTACCAGTAGGTGAAGTTAGGTGAAGCTAGAAGACGATGGTGTGCTATTATTTAAGGCAAGGTTTAGCTAGTCCTAAAAGCAAAACTGGGATCGGCCAAAAGACCATGTTGAGCTGAGGTGGAAGGGGGAAGGTCTTGAGGGTGAAGGTGGGATGGGTGTAAAGTTGTATGTCGGCTGCGCCTGAAGGAGTGGGTGGAATGGGCCAGAAGGAGAGAGAAAGAGAGAGAGAGAGAGAGAGAGAGAGAGAGAGAGAGGATGAGAAGAGAGAGAGAGAGAGAGTGAGAGTGAGAGAGAAGATCGAGAGAGAGAGAGAGAGAGATGCAGAGAGAGAGAGAGAGAGATTGAGAGAGAGAGAGAGAGAGGAGAGAGAGAGAAGAGAATGAGAAGAGACAGAGAGAGAGAGAGAGAGGATGAGAGAGAGAGAGAGAGAGAGTGATCAAGTTTTTGTATGGGCTAAAGGCAAAGGCTGAGTGGGCTTGAAGACGAGGGTAGCGCTAGAACAAAAAAGGCGAACGGTGAGTCTGGTCCTGCAAGGTAAGGCTAGGATGCGTCCAGAAAGCGAGATGAGGTGGAGATGAATCTATGGGCTGGAATGGGCCTGAAGGTGATGGTTTGCCCATCTAATCGCTAGAGTCTGCTTTTCTTGACGGCGAGAATGGATTGGGCCTGAGCAAAGTGTTTACTTCGGCCTGAAAATGAGGGTGGGCTCAGGAAAAAGTGGAAGATGGACTTGGCCTGAAGGCTAGGCTGGGATGGGCCTGAAGGCGAGGTTCAGCTACCTTTGAGGGCATTAGTAGGATAGACCTGACGAGAATGTTGGGATATGCCTGGAGAGAAGGGTGGGCTGGGCCAAAAGTCCTCCATGGTCTGGGTCAGAAGTCGAAAATGGAATGGGTCTGAAGAAGAGGATGAGCTGA
>NC_092243.1:23310524-23350524 GCF_036320965.1 Panulirus ornatus | reverse complement strand
TGAGGGCGAAGGTGGGATGGGTGTAAAACTGTAGGTCGGCTGCGCCTGAAGGAGCTTGTGGAATGGTCCAGAAGGGGGGAGGGAGAGAGAGAGAGAGAGAGAGAGAGAGAGAGAGAGAGAGAGAGAGAGAGAGAGAGAGAGAGAGAGAGAGAGAGAGAGAGAGAGAGACTGAGAGAGAGAGAGAGAGAGAGAGAGAGAGAGAGAGAGAAGAGAGAGAGAGAGAGAGAGAGAGAGAGAGGAGAGAGAGAGAGAGAGAGAGAGAGAGAGAGAGAGAGAGAGAGAGAGAGAGAGAGAGAGAGAGAGAGAGAGAGAATGAATGATCTAGGTTTTTTATGGGCCTAAAGGGCAAAGCTGAGATGGGCTTGAAGACGAGGGTGAGCTAGACAAATAAGGCGACGGTGAGCTGGTCTGAAGGTGAGTCTAGGATGTTCCAGAAAGCGAGTGTGAGGTGGAGCTGAAGGTGAGGGTGGAATGGGTCTGAAGGTGATGGTGTGCCCATCTAACCGCTAGTGTCTGCTTTTCTTGACGGCGAGAATAGAATGGGCCTGAGAAAGTGGTTACTTCGACCTGGAAATGAGGGTGGGCTCAGGAAAAAAGTGAAGATGGACTTGGCCTGAAGGCTAGGGTGGGATGGGCCTGAAGGCGAGGTTCAGCTACCTTTGAGGGCATTAGTAGAATAGATCTGACGGGAATGCTGGGATATGCCTTGAGAGCAGGGTGGGCTGGGCCAAAAGGCTTCCATTGTCTGGGTCAGAAGTCGAAAATGGAATGGGTCTGTAGACGAGGATGAGCTCGGCCTGAGGGCGAATGTAAGCTTGACATGAAGGCTAAGGAGGGATGGGCCAGAAGGCGAAGGTGGAATGGGCGTGAAGACGAGGGTGGGTAGAGCCTGAAGACGAGCTGGAGGTAGGTTTGGGCCAGAAGGCGATGGTGGGATGTCCCTCAAGACGAGTGTAGTCAGGAAAAGAAGGCGAGAACAGGTTCGGCTGGACGGGGAAGGTGGGTTGTGCTTGTAGACGAGTATGAGCTGGGCATAAAGGAGAGTGTGAGCTTGACCTAAAGGTTAAGGTCAAATGGGCAAGAAGGCAATGGTGAGATGAGTTTGGAGACGATGATGGCTAAATACTGAAGGCGATGGTGAGATGGGTTGAAGGTGAGTGTGGTATGCGACTGAAAGCGAACGTGTGCTGGGATAGGAGTAGGAGGAGGGTTTTAATAAAGTCGTTGGTGGGATGGGCCTGAATCCGAGGGTGAGATAGGCTAGTATTTGAGGGTTGGATGGGAAAGAAGGCATGGGTGAGATGGTATGAATATGAGGGTTCGACTGACCTGAAGAAGACGGGCTGGGTCTGAATGAGAGGTTTGGGCGGTTTTAGAAGGTGAATTTGGGTTGGAAGTGATGGGAATGGTGGTCTAGGAGTAAAAGCGAGAATAGCCTGGGACAGAGAGCGAAGGGGGGCGATTGTCAATATGCGAGTGGAATGAGCCTGAGGGCGAGGTAAGTTGAGCTTCTAGGCGAGGTGGGATGGGTTAGAATGCAAGGTTGGGATGGGCTTGAAGGCGAGGGTGGGATAGAATTGAAAGAGATGGGTGAGCAGGGTATGAAGGAGAGGTTGGGCACGACCAGAAGGTGAAGATGAGAAGGGAATAAAGACTAGGTTGGGCTAGGACTGAAAATGAAAGTGGGCTGGGCTAGAAGGCGAAAGGTGGGACAGATCTGAAGGTGTGGATGGGAGAGTCCTGAAGGCGAGGGTGAGATGGTCTTGTAGGTAAGTGTGGAAAGGCGAGAAGGTAAGGGTTTAATGTGTTTGAATGCGATGGTGTGATATGCCTGGAGTCGAAGGTAAGCTGTACCAGAAGGTGAAGTTAGGTGGGGCTAGAAGACGATGGTATGCTGGTATTTAAGGCAAGGTTTAGCTAGTCCTAAAAGCAAAACTGGAATCGGCCAAAAGACCTTGTTGAGCTGAGGTGGAAGGGGGAAGGTCTTGAGGGCGAAGGTGGGATGGGTGTAAAATTGTAGGTCGGCTGCGCCTGAAGGAGCTTGTGGAATGGTCCAGAAGGGGGAGAGAGAGAGAGAGAGAGAGAGAGAGAGAGAGAGAGAGAGAGAGAGAGAGAGAGAGAGAGAGAGAGAGAGAGAGAGAGAGAGAGAGAGAGAGAGGAGAGAGAGAGAGAGAGAGAGAGAGAGACAGAAGAGAGAGAGAGAGAGAGAGAGAGAGAGAGAGAGAGAGAGAGAGAGAGAGAGAGAGAGAGAGAGAGAGAGAGAGAGAGAGAGAGAGAGAGAGAGAGAGAGAGAGAGAGAGAGAGAGAGAGAGAGAGAGAGGAGAGAGAGAGAGAGAGAGAGAGAGAGAGAGAGAGAGAGAGAGAGAGAGAGAGGAGAGAGAGAGGAGAGAGAGAGAGAAGAGAGAGAGAGAGAGAGAGAGAGAGAGAGAGGAGAGAGAGAGAGAGAGAGAGAGAGAGAGAGAGAGAGAGAGAGAGAGAGAGAGAGAGAGAGAGAGAGAGAGAGAGAGAGAGAGAGAGAGAAGAGAGAGAGAGAGAGAGAGAGAGAGAGAGAGAGAGAGAGAGAGAGAGAGAGAGAGAGAGAGAGAGAGAGATGAATGATCTAGGTTTTGTATGGGCTAAAGGCAAAGCTGAGATGGGCTTGAAGACGAGGGTGAGCTAGACAAATAAGGCGACGGTGAGCTGGTCCTGAAGGTGAGGCTAGGATGGTCCAGAAAGCGAGTGTGAGGTGGAGCTGAAGGTGAGGGTGGAATGGGTCTGAAGGTGATGGTGTGCCCATCTAACCGCTAGTGTCTGCTTTTCTTGACGGCGAGAATAGAATGGGCCTGAGAAAGTGTTTACTTCGGCCTGGAAATGAGGGTGGGCTCAGGAAAAAAGTGAAAATGGACTTGGCCTGAAGGCTAGGGTGGGATGGGCCTGAAGGCGAGGTTCAGCTACCTTTGAGGGCATTAGTAGAATAGATCTGACGGGAATGCTGCGATATGCCTTGAGAGCAGGGTGGGATGGGCCAAAAGGCTTCCATTGTCTGGGTCAGAAGTCGAAAATGGAATGGGTCTGTAGACGAGGATGAGCTCGGCCTGAGGGCGAATGTAAGCTTGACATGAAGGCTAAGGAGGGATGGGCCAGAAGGCTAAGGTGGGATGGGCGTGAAGACGAGGGTGGGTAGAGCCTGAAGACGAGCTGGAGGTAGGTTTGGGACAGAAGGCGATGGTGGGATGTCCCTCAAGACGAGTCTAGTCAGGAAAAGAAGGCGAGAACAGGTTCGGCTGGACGGGGAAGGTGGGTTGTGCTTGTAGACGAGGATGAGCTGGGTATAAAGGAGAGTGTGAGCTTGACCTAAAGGTTAAGGTCAAATGGGCAAGAAGGCAATGGTGAGATGAGTTTGGAGACGATGATGGCTAAATACTGAAGACGATGGTGAGATGGGTTGAAGGTGAGTGTGGTGTGCGACTGAAAGCGAACGTGTGCTGGGATAGGAGTAGGACGAGGGTTTTAATAAAGTCGTTGGTGGGATGGGCCTGAATCCGAGGGTGAGAAAGGCTAGTATTTGAGGTTTGGATGGGAAAGAATTCATGGGTGATATGGTATGAATATGAGGGTTCGACTGACCTGAAGAAGACGGGCTGGGTCTGAATGAGAGGTTTGGGCGGTTTTAGAAGGTGAATTTGTGTTGGAAGTGAATGGAATGGTGGTCTAGGAGTAAAAGCGAGAATAGCCTGGGACAGAGAGCGACGGGGGGCGATTGTCAATATGCGAGTGGAATGAGCCTGAGGGCGAGGTAAGTTGAGCTTCTAGGCGAGGTGGATGGGTTAGAATGCAAGGTTGGGATGGGCTTGAAGGCGAGGGGGGGATAGAATTGAAAGAGATGGGTGAGCAGGGTATGAAGGAGAGGTTGGGCACGACCAGAAGGTGAAGATGAGAAGGGAATAAAGACTAAGTTGGGCTAGGACTAAAAATGAAAGTGGGCTGGGCTAGAAGGCGAAAGGTGGGACAGATCTGAAGGTGTGGATGGGAGAGTCCTGAAGGCGAGTGTGAGATGGTCTTGTAGGAAAGTGTGGAAAGGCGAGAAGGTAAGGGTTTAAAGTGTTTGAATGCGATAGTGTGATATGCCTGGAGTCGAAGGTAAGCTGTAGCAGAAGGTGAAGTTAGGTGGGGTTAGAGGACGATGGTATGCTGGTATTTAAGGCAAGGTTTAGCTAGTCCTAAAAGCAAAACTGGAATTGGCCAAAAGACCTTGTTGAGCTGAGGTGGAAGGGGGAAGGTCTTGAGGGCGAAGGTGGGATGGGTGTAAAACTGTAGGTCGGCTGCGCCTGAAGGAGCTTGTGGAATGGTCCAGAAGGGGGGAGGGAGAGAGAGAGAGAGAGAGAGAGAGAGAGAGAGAGAGAGAGAGAGAGAGAGAGAGAGAGAGAGAGAGAGAGAGAGACTGAGAGAGATGAGAGAGAGAGAGAGAGAGAGAGAGAGAGAGAGAGAGAGAGAGAGAGAGAGAGAGAGAGAGAGAGAGAGAGAGAGAGAGAGAGAGAGAGAGAGAGAGAGAGAATGAATGATCTAGGTTTTCTATGGGCTAAAGGGCAAAGCTGAGATGGGCTTGAAGACGAGGGTGAGCTAGACAAATAAGGCGACGGTGAGCTGGTCCTGAAGGTGAAGCTAGGATGGTCCAGAAAGCGAGTGTGAGGTGAAGCTGAAGGTGAGGGTGGAATGGGTCTGAAGGTGATGGTGTGCCCATCTAACCGCTAGTGTCTGCTTTTCTTGACGGCGAGAATAGAATGGGCCTGAGAAAGTGTTTACTTCGGCCTGGAAATGAGGGTGGGCTCAGGAAAAAAGTGAAATGGACTTGGCCTGAAGGCTAGGGTGGGATGGGCCTGAAGGCGAGGTTCAGCTACCTTTGAGGGCATTAGTAGAATAGATCTGACGGGAATGCTGGGATATACCTTGAGAGCAGGGTGGGCTGGGCCAAAAGGCTTCCATTGTCTGGGTCAGAAGTCGAAAATGGAATGGGTCTGTAGACGAGGATGAGCTCGGCCTGAGGGCGAATGTAAGCTTGACATGAAGGCTAAGGAGGGATGGGCCAGAAGGCTAAGGTGGGATGGGCGTGAAGACGAGGGTGGGTAGAGCCTGAAGACGAGCTGGAGGTAGGTTTGGGACAGAAGGCGATGGTGGGATGTCCCTCAAGACGAGGCTAGTCAGGAAAAGAAGGCGAGAACAGGTCCGGCTGGACGGGGAAGGTTGGTTGTGCTTGTAGACGAGGATGAGCTGGGTATAAAGGAGAGTGTGAGCTTGACCTAAAGGTTAAGGTCAAATGGGCAAGAAGGCAATGGTGAGATGAGTTTGGAGACGATGATGGCTAAATACTGAAGACGATGGTGAGATGGGTTGAAGGTGAGTGTGGTGTGCGACTGAAAGCGAACGTGTGCTGGGATAGGAGTAGGACGAGGGTTTTAATAAAGTCGTTGGTGGGATGGGCCTGAATCCGAGGGTGAGAAAGGCTAGTATTTGAGGTTTGGATGGGAAAGAATTCATGGTTGATATGGTATGAATATGAGGGTTCGACTGACCTGAAGAAGACGGGCTGGGTCTGAATGAGAGGTTTGGGCGGTTTTAGAAGGTGAATTTGTGTTGGAAGTGAATGGAATGGTGGTCTAGGAGTAAAAGCGAGAATAGCCTGGGACAGAGAGCGAAGGGGGGCGATTGTCAATATGCGAGTGGAATGAGCCTGAGGGCGAGGTAAGTTGAGCTTCTAGGCGAGGTGGATGGGTTAGAATGCAAGGTTGGGATGGGCTTGAAGGCGAGGGTGGGATAGAATTGAAAGAGATGGGTGAGCAGGGTATGAAGGAGAGGTTGGGCACGACCAGAAGGTGAAGATGAGAAGGGAATAAAGACTAGGTTGGGCTAGGACTAAAAATGAAAGTGGGCTGGGCTAGAAGGCGAAAGGTGGGACAGATCTGAAGGTGTGGATGGGAGAGTCCTGAAGGCGAGTGTGAGATGGTCTTGTAGGAAAGTGTGGAAAGGCGAGAAGGTAAGGGTTTAAAGTGTTTGAATGCGATAGTGTGATATGCCTGGAGTCGAAGGTAAGCTGTAGCAGAAGGTGAAGTTAGGTGGGGTTAGAGGACGATGGTATGCTGGTATTTAAGGCAAGGTTTAGCTAGTCCTAAAAGCAAAACTGGAATTGGCCAAAAGACCTTGTTGAGCTGAGGTGGAAGGGGGAAGGTCTTGAGGGCGAAGGTGGGATGGGTGTAAAACTGTAGGTCGGCTGCGCCTGAAGGAGCTTGTGGAATGGTCCAGAAGGGGGGAGGGAGAGAGAGAGAGAGAGAGAGAGAGAGAGAGAGAGAGAGAGAGAGAGAGAGAGAGAGAGAGATGAGAGAGAGAGAGAGAGAGAGAGAGAGAGAGAGAGAGAGAGAGAGAGAGAGAGAGAGAGAGAGAGAGAGAGAGAGAGAGATAGAGAGAGAGAGAGAGAGAGAGAGAGAGAGATGAGAGAGAGAGAGAGATGAGAGAGAGAGAGAGAGAGAGAGAGAATGAATGATCTAGGTTTTGTATGGGCTAAAGGGCAAAGCTGAGATGGGCTTGAAGACGAGGGTGAGCTAGACAAATAAGGCGACGGTGAGCTGGTCCTGAAGGTGAAGCTAGGATGGTCCAGAAAGCGAGTGTGAGGTGAAGCTGAAGGTGAGGGTGGAATGGGTCTGAAGGTGATGGTGTGCCCATCTAACCGCTAGTGTCTGCTTTTCTTGACGGCGAGAATAGAATGGGCCTGAGAAAGTGTTTACTTCGGCCTGGAAATGAGGGTGGGCTCAGGAAAAAAGTGAAAATGGACTTGGCCTGAAGGCTAGGGTGGGATGGGCCTGAAGGCGAGGTTCAGCTACCTTTGAGGGCATTAGTAGAATAGATCTGATGGGAATGCTGGGATATACCTTGAGAGCAGGGTGGGCTGGGCCAAAAGGCTTCCATTGTCTGGGTCAGAAGTCGAAAATGGAATGGGTCTGTAGACGAGGATGAGCTCGGCCTGAGGGCGAATGCAAGCTTGACATGAAGGCTAAGGAGGGATGGGTCAGAAGGCTAAGGTGGGATGGGCGTGAAGACGAGGGTGGGTAGAGCCTGAAGACGAGCTGGAGGTAGGTTTGGGACAGAAGGCGATGGTGGGATGTCCCACAAGACGAGTCTAGTCAGGAAAAGAAGGCGAGAACAGGTTCGGCTGGACGGGGAAGGTTGGTTGTGCTTGTAGACGAGGATGAGCTGGGTATAAAGGAGAGTGTGAGCTTGACCTAAAGGTTAAGGTCAAATGGGCAAGAAGGCAATGATGAGATGAGTTTTGAGACGATGATGGCTAAATACTGAAGACGATGGTGAGATGGGTTGAAGGTGAGTGTGGTGTGCGACTGAAAGCGAACGTGTGCTGGGATAGGAGTAGGACGAGTGTTTTAATAAAGTCGTTGGTGGGATGGGCCTGAATCCGAGGGTGAGAAAGGGTAGTATTTGAGGTTTGGATGGGAAAGAATTCATGGGTGATATGGTATGAATATGAGGGTTCGACTGACCTGAAGAAGACGGGCTGGGTCTGAATGAGAGGTTTGGGCGGTTTTAGAAGGAGAATTTGTGTAGGAAGTGAATGGAATGGTTGTCTAGGAGTAAAAGCGAGAATAGCCTGGGACAGAGAGCGAAGGGTGGCGATTGTCAATATGCGAGTGGAATGAGCCTGAGGGCGAGGTAAGTTGAGCTTCTAGGCGAGGTGGATGGGTTAGAATGCAAGGTTGGGATGGGCTTGAAGGCGAGGGTGGGATAGAATTGAAAGAGATGGGTGAGCAGGGTATGAAGGAGAGGTTGGGCACGACCAGAAGGTGAAGATGAGAAGGGAATAAAGACTAGGTTGGGCTATGACTAAAAATGAAAGTGGGCTGGGCTAGAAGGCGAAAGGTGGGACAGATCTGAACGTATGGATGGGAGAGTCCTGAAGGCGAGTGCGAGATGGTCTTGTAGGAAAGTGTGGAAAGGCGAGAAGGTAAGGGTTTAAAGTGTTTGAATGCGATGGTGTGATATGCCTGGAGTCGAAGGTAAGCTGTAGTAGAAGGTGAAGTTAGGTGGGTTTAGAGGACGATGGTATGCTGGTATTTAAGGCAAGGTTTAGCTAGTCCTAAAAGCAAAACTGGAATTGGCCAAAAGACCTTGTTGAGCTGAGGTGGAAAGGGGAAGGTCTTGAGAGCGAAGGTGGGATGGGTGTAAAACTGTAGGTCGGCTGCCCCTGAAGGAGCTTGTGGAATGGTCCAGAAGTCGAGAGAGAGAGAGAGAGAGAGAGAGAGAGAGAGAGAGAGAGAGAGAGAGGAGAGAGAGAGATGAGAGAGAGAGAGAGAGAGAGAGAGAGACAGTGAGAGAGAGAGACTGAGAGAGAGAGAGAGAGAGAGAGAGAGAGAGAGAGAGAGAGAGAGAGAGAGAGAGAGAGAGAGAGAGAGAGAGAGAGAGAGAGAGAGAGAGAGAGAGAGAGAGAGAGAGAGAGAGAGAATGAATGATCTAGGTTTTCTATGGGCTAAAGGGCAAAGCTGAGATGGGCTTGAAGACGAGGGTGAGCTAGACAAATAAGGCGACGGTGAGCTGGTCCTGAAGGTGAAGATAGGATGGTCCAGAAAGCGAGTGTGAGGTGAAGCTGAAGGTGAGGGTGGAATGGGTCTGAAGGTGATGGTGTGCCCATCTAACCGCTAGTGTCTGCTTTTCTTGACGGAGAGAATAGAATGGGCCTGAGAAAGTGTTTACTTCGTCCTGGAAATGAGGGTGGGCTCAGGAAAAAAGTGAAAATGGACTTGGCCTGAAGGCTAGTGTGGGATGGGCCTGAAGGCGAGGTTCAGCTACCTTTGAGGGCATTAGTAGAATAGATCTGACGGGAATGCTGGGATATACCTTGAGAGCAGGGTGGGCTGGGCCAAAAGGCTTCCATTGTCTGGGTCAGAAGTCGAAAATGGAATGGGTCTGTAGACGAGGATGAGCTCGGCCTGAGGGCGAATGCAAGGTTGACATGAAGGCTAAGGAGGGATGGGTCAGAAGGCTAAGGTGGGATGGGCGTGAAGACGAGGGTGGGTAGAGCCTGAAGACGAGCTGGAGGTAGGTTTGGGACAGAAGGCGATGGTGGGATGTCCCTCAAGACGAGTCTAGTCAGGAAAAGATGGCGAGAACAGGTTCGGCTGGACGGGGAAGGTGGGTTGTGCTTGTAGACGAGGATGAGCTGGGTATAAAGGAGAGTGTGAGCTTAACCTAAAGGTTAAGGTCAAATGGGCAAGAAGGCAATGGTGAGATGAGTTTGGAGACGATGATGGCTAAATACTGAAGGCGATGGTGAGATGGGTTGAAGGTGATTGTGGTATGCGACTGAAAGCGAACGTGTGCTGGGATAGGAGTAGGAGGAGGGTTTTAATAAAGTCGTTGGTGGATGGGCCTGAATCCAAGGGTGAGATAGGCTAGTAATTGAGGGTTGGATGGGAAAGAAGTCATGGGTGAGATGGTATGAAAATGAGGGTTCGACTGACCTGAAAAAGAGGGGCTGTGTCTGAATGAGAGGTTTGTGCGGTTTTAGAAGGTGAATTTGGGTTGGAAGTGATGGGAATGGTGGTCTAGGAGTAAAAGCGAGAATAGCCTGGAACAGAGAGCGAAGGGGGGCGATTGTCAATATGCGAGTGGAATGAGCGTGAGGGCGAGGTAAGTTGAGCTTCTAGGCGAGGTGGATGGGTGAGAATGCAAGGTTGGGATGGGCTTGAAGGCGAGGGTGGGATAGAATTGAAAGAGATGGGTGAGCAGGGTATGAAGGAGAGGTTGGGCACGACCAGAAGGTGACGATGAGAAGAGAATAAAGACTAGGTTGGGCTATGACTGAAAATGAAAGTGGGCTGGGCGAGAAGGCGAAAGGTGGGACAGATCTGAAGGTGTGGATGGTAGAGTCCTGAAGGCGAGTGTGAGATGGTCTTGTAGGTAAGTGTGGAAAGGCGAGAAGGTAAGGGTTTAATGTGTTTGAATGCGATGGTGTGATATGCCTGGAGTCGAAGGTTAGCTATACCAGAAGGTGAAGTTAGTTGGGGCTAGAAGACGATGGTATGCTGGTATTTAAGGCAAGGTTTAGCTAGTCCTAAAAGCAAAACTGGAATCGGCCAAAAGACCTTGTTGAGCTGAGGTGGAAGGGGGAAGGTCTTGAGGGCGAAGGTGGGATGGGTGTAAAACTGCATGCCGGCTGCGCCTGAAGGAGCGGGTGGAATGGTCCAGAAGGGGGGGGGGGAGAGAGAGAGAGAGAGAGAGAGAGAGAGAGAGAGAGAGATGAGAGAGAGAGAGAGAGAGAGAGAGAGAGAGAGAATGAATTATCTAGGTTTTGTATGGGCTAAAGGGCAAAGCTGAGATGGGCTTGAAGACGAGGGTGAGCTAGACAAATGAGGCGACGGTGAGCTGGTCCTGAAGGTGAGGCTAGGATGGTCCAGAAAGCGAGTGTGAGGTGGAGCTGAAGGTGAGGGTGGAATGGGTCTGAACGTGATGGTGTGCCCATCTAACCGCGAGTGTATTGTTTTCTTGACGGCGAGAATATAATGGGCCTGAGAAAGTGGTTACTTCGGCCTGGAAATGAGGGTGGGCTCAGGAAAAAGTGAAGATGGACTTGGCCTGAAGGCTAGGGTGGGATGGGCCTGAAGGCGTTGTTCAGCTACCTTTGAGGGCATTAGTAGAACAGATTTGACGGAAATGCTGGGATATGCCTTGAGAGTAGGGTGGGATGGGCCAAAAGGCTTCCATTGTCTGGGTCAGAAGTCGAAAATGGAATGGTTCTGTAGACGAGGATGAGCTCGGCCTGAGGGCAAATGTAAGCTTAACATGAAGGCTAAGGAGGGATGGGCCAGAAGGCGAAGGTGGGATGGGCGTGAAGACGAGGGTGGGTAGAGCCTAAAGACGAGCTGGAGATAGGTTTGGGCCAGAAGGCGATAGTGGGATGTCCCTCAAGACTAGTGTAGTCAGGAAAAGAAGGTGAGGACATGTTCGGCTGGACGGGGAAGGTGGTTTGTGCTTGTAGACGAGGATGAGCTGGGCATAAAGGAGAGTGTGAGCTTGACCTAAAGGTTAAGGTCAAATGTGCAAGAAGACAATTGTGAGATGAGTTCGGAGACGATGATGGTCAAATACTGAAGGCGATGGAGAGATGGGTTGAAGGTGAGTGTGGTATGTGGCTGAAAGCGAACGTGTGCTGGGATAAGAGTAGGAGGAGGGTTTTAATAAAGTCATTGGTAGGATGGGCCTGAATCAGAGGGTGAGATAGGATAGTATTTGAGGGTTGGATAGGTAGGAAGGCATGGGTGAGATGGGATGAATTTGAGGGTTCGACTGACCTGAAGAAGACGGGCTGGGTCTGAATGAGAGTTTTGGGCGGTTTTAGAAGGTGAATTTGGGTTGGTTGTGATGGGAATGGTGGTCTAGGAGTAAAAGCGAGAATAGCCGAGTACCGAGAGCGAAGGGGGGCGGGTGTCAATATGCGAGTGGAATGAGCCTGAAGGCGAGGTAAGATGAAATTCTAGGCGAGGTGGTGTGGGCTATAAAGCATGGTTGGGATGGGCTTGAAGGCAAGGGTGGGATTGAATTGAAAAAGATGGGTGAGCAGGGTATGAAGGAGAGGTTGGGCCCTAACAGAAGGTGAAGATGAGAAGGGAATGAAGACTAGGTTGGGCTAGGACTGAAAATTAGAGTGGGCTGGGCTACAAGGAGAAAAGGGGGACAGGTCTGAAGGTGTGGATGGGAGAGCATGAAGGCGAGGGTGAGATGGTCTTGTAGGTAAGTGTGGAAAGGCGAGAAGGTAAGTGTTTAATGCGTTTGAATACGATGGTGTGATGTGCTGGAGTCGAAGGTAAGCTTGGTCCCAGTAGGTGAAGTTGGTGGGGTAGAAGACGATGGTGTTTAGTATTTAAGGCAAGGTTTAGCTAGTCTAAAAGCAAAACTGGGATCGGCCAAAAGACCATGTTGAGCTGGGGGGAAAGGGGGGAAAGGTCTTGAGGGTGAAGGTGGAATGGGTGTAAAGTTGTTGTCGTCTGCCCCTGAAGGAGTGGGGGGAAAAGGGCCCGAGAGGGGGAGAGAGAGGAGAGAGATGAGAGAGAAGGGAAAAGAGAGAGAGAGAGAGAGAAGTGGAGAGAGAGGAGGAGAGAGAGAGGGGATGAGGGGAGAGAGAGAGAGAGATCGGAGAGGATGGAGAGAGAGGAGAGAGAGAGAGAGCGGAGGGAGTGAGGTGAGGAGGGGAGAGAGAGAGATGAGAGAGAGAGAGAGGAGGAGAGAGAGAGAGAGAGAGGAGGAGGAGAGGAGGAGGAGAGAGAGTGAGAGGGAGAGAGAGGAGGAGAGGAGAGGAGAGGAGAGAGTGAGTGAGAGAGGGGAGAGAGTGAGAGAGAGTGGAGAGAGAAGGAGAGGAGGAGAGGGAGAGAGAGAGAGAGTGAGAGGGGAGAGTGAGAGGAAGAGAGAGGAGGAAGAGAGGGGGAGACGAGGAGGAGAGAGAAAAGAGAGAGAGGAGAGAGGAGGGAGAGAGAGAGAGAGAGAGTGAGAGAAGGAGGGGAGAGAGAGCGAGAGAGAGGAGAGTGAGGAGAGAGAAGAGATGAGAGAGAGAGAGAATGAGTTGGGATAGGGGAGAGGAGAGGGGAGAGATGAGGGGAAAGGGAGAGAGAGATTGAGAAGAGAGAGAGAGAGAGAGAGAGAATGAATGATTTTGGTTTTCTATGGGCTAAAGGGCAAAGCTGAGATGGGCTTGGGACGAGGGTGAGCTTAGACAAATAAGGGGACGGGAGCTGGTCCTGAAGGTGAGATTTGGGGGTGGTCCAGAAGCGAGTGTGAGGTGTTTAAGCTGGGAAAGGTGAGGGTGGAATGGGTCTGAAGGTGATGGTGTGCCCATCTAACCGCTAGTGTCTGCTTTTCTTGACGGAGAGAATAGAATGGGCCTGAGAAAGTGTTTACTTCGTCCTGGAAATGAGGGTGGGCTCAGGAAAAAAGTGAAAATGGACTTGGCCTGAAGGCTAGTGTGGGATGGGCCTGAAGGCGAGGTTCAGCTACCTTTGAGGGCATTAGTAGAATAGATCTGACGGGAATGCTGGGATATACCTTGAGAGCAGGGTGGGCTGGGCCAAAAGGCTTCCATTGTCTGGGTCAGAAGTCGAAAATGGAATGGGTCTGTAGACGAGGATGAGCTCGGCCTGAGGGCGAATGCAAGGTTGACATGAAGGCTAAGGAGGGATGGGTCAGAAGGCTAAGGTGGGATGGGCGTGAAGACGAGGGTGGGTAGAGCCTGAAGACGAGCTGGAGGTAGGTTTGGGACAGAAGGCGATGGTGGGATGTCCCTCAAGACGAGTCTAGTCAGGAAAAGATGGCGAGAACAGGTTCGGCTGGACGGGGAAGGTGGGTTGTGCTTGTAGACGAGGATGAGCTGGGTATAAAGGAGAGTGTGAGCTTAACCTAAAGGTTAAGGTCAAATGGGCAAGAAGGCAATGGTGAGATGAGTTTGGAGACGATGATGGCTAAATACTGAAGGCGATGGTGAGATGGGTTGAAGGTGATTGTGGTATGCGACTGAAAGCGAACGTGTGCTGGGATAGGAGTAGGAGGAGGGTTTTAATAAAGTCGTTGGTGGGATGGGCATGAATCCAAGGGTGAGATAGGCTAGTAATTGAGGGTTGGATGGGAAAGAAGTCATGGGTGAGATGGTATGAAAATGAGGGTTCGACTGACCTGAAAAAGAGGGGCTGTGTCTGAATGAGAGGTTTGTGCGGTTTTAGAAGGTGAATTTGGGTTGGAAGTGATGGGAATGGTGGTCTAGGAGTAAAAGCGAGAATAGCCTGGAACAGAGAGCGAAGGGGGCGATTGTCAATATGCGAGTGGAATGAGCGTGAGGGCGAGGTAAGTTGAGCTTCTAGGCGAGGTGGATGGGTGAGAATGCAAGGTTGGGATGGGCTTGAAGGCGAGGGTGGGATAGAATTGAAAGAGATGGGTGAGCAGGGTATGAAGGAGAGGTTGGGCACGACCAGAAGGTGACGATGAGAAGAGAATAAAGACTAGGTTGGGCTATGACTGAAAATGAAAGTGGGCTGGGCGAGAAGGCGAAAGGTGGGACAGATCTGAAGGTGTGGATGGTAGAGTCCTGAAGGCGAGTGTGAGACGGTCTTGTAGGTAAGTGTGAAAGGCGAGAAGGTAAGGGTTTAATGTGTTTGAATGCGATGGTGTGATATGCCTGGAGTCGAAGGTTAGCTATACCAGAAGGTGAAGTTAGTTGGGGCTAGAAGACGATGGTATGCTGGTATTTAAGGCAAGGTTTAGCTAGTCCTAAAAGCAAAACTGGAATCGGCCAAAAGACCTTGTTGAGCTGAGGTGGAAGGGGGAAGGTCTTGAGGGCGAAGGTGGGATGGGTGTAAAACTGCATGCCGGCTGCGCCTGAAGGAGCGGGTGGAATGGTCCAGAAGGGGGGGGAGAGAGAGAGAGAGAGAGAGAGAGAGAGAGAGAGAGAGAGAGAGAGAGAGAGAGAGAATGAATTATCTAGGTTTTGTATGGGCTAAAGGGCAAAGCTGAGATGGGCTTGAAGACGAGGGTGAGCTAGACAAATGAGGCGACGGTGAGCTGGTCCTGAAGGTGAGGCTAGGATGGTCCAGAAAGCGAGTGTGAGGTGGAGCTGAAGGTGAGGGTGGAATGGGTCTGAACGTGATGGTGTGCCCATCTAACCGCGAGTGTATTGTTTTCTTGACGGCGAGAATATAATGGGCCTGAGAAAGTGGTTACTTCGGCCTGGAAATGAGGGTGGGCTCAGGAAAAAAGTGAAGATGGACTTGGCCTGAAGGCTAGGGTGGGATGGGCCTGAAGGCGTTGTTCAGCTACCTTTGAGGGCATTAGTAGAACAGATTTGACGGAAATGCTGGGATATGCCTTGAGAGTAGGGTGGGACGGGCCAAAAGGCTTCCATTGTCTGGGTCAGAAGTCGAAAATGGAATGGTTCTGTAGACGAGGATGAGCTCGGCCTGAGGGCAAATGTAAGCTTAACATGAAGGCTAAGGAGGGATGGGCCAGAAGGCGAAGGTGGGATGGGCGTGAAGACGAGGGTGGGTAGAGCCTAAAGACGAGCTGGAGATAGGTTTGGGCCAGAAGGCGATAGTGGGATGTCCCTCAAGACTAGTGTAGTCAGGAAAAGAAGGTGAGGACATGTTCGGCTGGACGGGGAAGGTGGTTTGTGCTTGTAGACGAGGATGAGCTGGGCATAAAGGAGAGTGTGAGCTTGACCTAAAGGTTAAGGTCAAATGTGCAAGAAGACAATTGTGAGATGAGTTCGGAGACGATGATGGTCAAATACTGAAGGCGATGGAGAGATGGGTTGAAGGTGAGTGTGGTATGTGGCTGAAAGCGAACGTGTGCTGGGATAAGAGTAGGAGGAGGGTTTTAATAAAGTCATTGGTAGGATGGGCCTGAATCAGAGGGTGAGATAGGATAGTATTTGAGGGTTGGATAGGTAGGAAGGCATGGGTGAGTTGGGATGAATTTGAGGGTTCGACTGACCTGAAGAAGACGGGCTGGGTCTGAATGAGAGTTTTGGGCGGTTTTAGAAGGTGAATTTGGGTTGGTTGTGATGGGAATGGTGGTCTAGGAGTAAAAGCGAGAATAGCCGAGTACCGAGAGCGAAGGGGGGCGGGTGTCAATATGCGAGTGGAATGAGCCTGAAGGCGAGGTAAGATGAAATTCTAGGCGAGGTGGTGTGGGCTATAAAGCATGGTTGGGATGGGCTTGAAGGCAAGGGTGGGATTGAATTGAAAAAGATGGGTGAGCAGGGTATGAAGGAGAGGTTGGGCCCTAACAGAAGGTGAAGATGAGAAGGGAATGAAGACTAGGTTGGGCTAGGACTGAAAATTAGAGTGGGCTGGGCTACAAGGAGAAAAGGGGGACAGGTCTGAAGGTGTGGATGGGAGAGCATGAAGGCGAGGGTGAGATGGTCTTGTAGGTAAGTGTGGAAAGGCGAGAAGGTAAGTGTTTAATGCGTTTGAATACGATGGTGTGATGTGCCTGGAGTCGAAGGTAAGCGGTACCAGTAGGTGAAGTTAGGTGGGGCTAGAAGACGATGGTGTGCTAGTATTTAAGGCAAGGTTTAGCTAGTCCTAAAAGCAAAACTGGGATCGGCCAAAAGACCATGTTGAGCTGGGGTGGAAGGGGGAAGGTCTTGAGGGTGAAGGTGGAATGGGTGTAAAGTTGTATGTCGTCTGCGCCTGAAGGAGTGGGTGGAATGGGCCAGAAGAGGAGAGAGAGAGAGAGAGAGAGAGAGAGAGAGAGAGAGAGAGAGAGAGAGAGAGAGAGAGAGAGAGAGAGAGAGGAGAGAGAGAGAGAGAGAGAGAGAGAGAGAGAGAGAGAGAGAGAGAGAGAGAGAGAGAGAGAGAGAGAGAGAGAGAGAGAGAGAGAGAGAGAGAGAGAGAGAGGAGAGAGAGGAGAGAGAGGAGGAGAGAGAGAGAGAGAGAGAGAGAGAGAGAGAGAGAGGAGAGAGAGAGAGAGAGAGAGAGAGAGAGAGAGAGAGAGAGAGAGCGAGAGAGAGAGAGAGAGAGAGAGAGAGAGAGAGAGAGAGAGAGGAGAGAGAGAGAGAGAGAGAGAGAGAGATGAGAGAGAGGAGAGAGATGAGAGAGAGAGAGAGAGAGAATGATCAAGTTTTTGTATGGGCTAAAAGGCAAAGGTGACATGGGCTTGAAGGCGAGATAGAGCTAGACAAATAAAGCGACGGTGAGCTGGTCCTGAAGGTGAAGCTAGGATGGTCCAGAAAGCGAGTGTGAGGTGGAGATGAAGGCGAGGGTGGAATGGGCCTGAAGGTGATGGTGGGCCCATCTAACCGCTAGTGTGTGCTTTTCTTTACGACGAGAATGTAATGGGCCTGAGAAAGTGGTTACTTCGGCCTGAAAATGAGGGTGGGCTCAGGAAAAAATTGAAGATGGACTTGGCCTGAAGGCTAGGGTGGGAAGGGCCTGAAGGCGAGGTTCAGCTACCTTTGGGGGCATTAGTAGGATAGACTTGACGAGAATGTTGGGATATACCTGGAGAGAAGGGTGGGCTGGGCCAAAAGTCCTCCATGGTCTGGGTCAGAAGTCGAAAATGGAATGGGTCTGAAGAAGAGGATGAGCTGAGCCTGAGGGCGAATGTAAGCATGACATGAAGGCTAAAGAGGGATGGGACAGAAGACGAAGGTAGAATGGGCGTGAAGACGAGGTTGGATAGAGCCTGAAGACGAGCTGGGGGTAGGATTGGGCCAGAAGGCGATGGTGGGATGTCCCTCAAGACTAGTGTAGTCAGAAAAAGAAGGTGAAGACAGGTTCGGATGACGGGGAAGGTGGTTTGTGCTTGTAGACGAGTATGAGCTGGGCCTAAAGGAGAGTGTGAGCTTCCCCTAAAGGTTAAGGTCAAATGGGCAAGAAGGCAATTGTGAGATGAGTTTGGAGATGATGATGGTCAAATACTGAAGGCGATGGTGAGATGGGTTGAAGATGAGTGTGGTATGCGGCTGAAAGCGAACGTGTGCTGGTTTAGGAGTGGGAGGAGGTTTTTAATAAAGTCATTGGTGGGATGGGCCTGAATCCGAGGGTGAGATAGGATAGTATTTGAGGGTTGGATGGGAAAGATTGCATGGGTGAGATGGGATGAATTTCAGGGTTCGACTGACCTGAAGAAGACGGGCTGGGTCTCAATGAGAGGTTTGGACGGTTTTAGAAGTTGAATTTGTGTTGGAAGTGATGGGAATGGTGGTCTAGGAGTAAAAGCGAGAATAGCCTTGGACAGAGAGCGAAGGGGGGCGGGTGTCAATATGCGAGTGGAATGAGCCTGAAGGCGAGGTAAGATGAAATTCTAGGCGAGGTGGGGTGTGCTAGAATGCAAGGTTGGGGTATGCTTGAAGGCAAGTGTGGGATAGAATTGAAAAAGATGTATGAGCAGGGTATGAATCAAAGGTTCGGCCCGAACAGAAGGTTAAGATGAGAGGGAATGAAGACTAGGTTGGGTAGGACTGAAAATTAGATTGGACTGGGCTAGAAGGCTAAAGGGGGACAGGTCTAATGGTGTGGATGCGAGAATCCTGAAGGCGAGGGTGAGATGGTCTTGTAGGTGAGTGTGGAAAGGCGAGAATGTAAGTGTTTAATGCGTTTGAATGCGATGGTGTGATGTGCCTGGAGTCGAAGGTAAGCGGTACCAGTAGGGGAAGTTAGGTGGGGCTAGAAGACGATGGTGTGCTAGTATTTAAGGCAAGGTTTAGTTAGTCCTAAAGCAAAACTGGGATCGGCCAAAACACCTTGTTGAGCTGAGGTGGGAAGGGGAAGGTCAAGAGGGTGAAGGTGGGATGGGTGTAAAGTTGTAGGTCGGGCTGCGCCTGAAGGAGTGGGTAGGGAAAGGGCCAGAAGGAAGGGATAGTGATGAGAGAGAGAGAGAGAGAGAGTAGAGAGAGAGAGAGACGATGAGGAGAGGAGAGAGAAGATTTAGGAAAGAATGAGAGGAGAGAGAGAGAGAGAGAGATGAATTATCTAGGTTTTGTCTGGGCTAAGGGCAAAGCTGAGATGGGCTTGAAGACGAGGGGTGAGCTAGACAAATGAGGCGACGGTGAGTGGTCCTGAAGGTGAGCTAGGAGGTCCAGAAAGCGAGTGTGGGGGTTTGGGGCTGAAGGTGGGGTGGAATGGGTCTGAAGGTGATGGTGTGCCATGTAACCCCTAGTGTATTGTTTTCTTGACGGCGAGAATGATGGGTGAGAAAGTTGGTTACTTCGGCCTGGAAATGAGGGTGGGCTCAGGAAAAAAGTGAAGATGGACATTGCCTGAAGGCTAGGGTTTGGGATGGGCTGAAAGGGGTTGTTCAGTACCTTTGAGGGCATTAGTAGAAAGATTTGACGGGAATGCTGGGATATGCCTTAAAGCTAGGGTGGGCTGGGCCAAAAGGCTTCATTGTTGGGTCTGAAGTCGAAAATGGAATGGGTCTGTAGACGAGGATGAGCTCGGCTCTGAGGGCAATGTAAGCTTAACATGAAGGCTAAGGAGGGATGGGCCAGAAGGCGAAGGTGGGATGGGCGTGAAGACGAGGGTGGGGGAGAGCCTAAGACGAGCTGGAGATAGGTTTGGGCAGAAGGCGATAGTGGGATGTCCCTCAAGATAGTGTAGTCAGGAAATGAGGTGGGACATGTTCGGCTGGACGGGGAAGGTGGTTTGTGCTTGTAGACGAGGATGAGCTGGGCATAAAGGAGAGTGTGAGCTTGACCTAAAGGTTAGGGTCAAATGGGCAAAAATGAATTGAGATGGGGTTTGGAGGACGATGATGGTTAAATACTGAAGGCGATGGGAGTTGGGTTGAAGGTGGGTGGTTTGGCTAAAAGCACCGTTTTGTATTGTATGGGAAAAGAGTAGGAGGGGGTTTTAATAAAGTCTTGGGTTTGGAGGGGCCCTGAACCCGAGGGGGGAGATAGGATAGTATTTGAGGTTGGATGGGAGAAGGCATGGTGAGGGGGTATGAATTGAGGGTTCGTTTAACCTAAGAAGGGACGGGTGGGTCGAATGAGGTTTTGGGCGGTTTTAAAAGGTTTTTTGGGTTGGTTGGGAGGGGAAATGGGTGGTCTAGGAGTAAAAGCGAGAATACCCGGGGACGGAGCAAAAAGGGGGGGGTGTCAATATGGAGTGGAAGGGCCCCTAAAGGGGAGGTGGGAAAAATTCTAGGCGAGGTGGGTGGGTTATAAAGAAAGGGTTGGGGGATGGGTTTGGGAAGGGCGGGGGTTTGGGATTAAAATTGAAAAAGTGGTTGTGAAAGGGGATGAAGGAGGGGTTTGGGCCCCCCAAAAAGGTGAAGATGAGAAGGGAATAAAGACTAGGTTGGGCTAGGACTGAAAATTAAGTGGTCTGGGCTAAAGGAAAGGGGGACAGGTGAAGGTTTTTTGGGTGATGGGAGAGTCTGAAGGCGGGGGTTTGGGATGGTTTGTAGGTAAGTGTGGAAAGGCGAGAGGAAAAGGTTTTAATGGTTTGAATTTCGTTTGGTGTGATTATGCCTGGAGTCAAAGGGTTTAAGCGGGACAGGGGTTTGGGGAAGTTAGGTGGGGCTAGAAGACGGGGTTGGGGTTATTTAAGGCAAAGGGGTTTAGCTAGCCCTTTAAAAGCAAAACGGGGATCCCCAAAAAGCCCCTTGTTGAGCGAGGTGGAAGGGGGAAGGTCTTGAGGGGAAAGGTGGGATGGGTGTAAATTAAGGTATGTGGGCTGCGCCTGAAGGAGGGGTTGGAAGGGGCCAGAAGGAGAAGAGAGAGAGAAGAGAGAGAGAGAGGAGAACGGGAGGGAGAGAGAGAGGAGTTGGGGGAAGAGAGAGAGAGGAGATGAGAGATGGGGGAGGGGGAGATGAGGGGCGAGGAGAAAGAGAGAGAGAGAGAGAGAAAACAAAGAGAGAGAGGGGAGAAAAGAGAGAGGAGAGAGAGAGAGAGAGAATGTCAAGTTTTTGTTTTGGGCAAAAAAGGCAAAGGTAAATGGGCCTTAAAGGGGGGGAGGCAGACAAAAAAAGGACGGGGAGCTTGGCCCTGAAGGGTGAGGTAGGATGGCCCAAAAGGGAGTGTGAGGTGGAGATGAAGGCGAGGGTTGGAAGGGGCCCTTTAAAGCGTGATGGTGGCCATTAACGTTAGTGGTGTTTTTCTTGAGGGGAGAAGGGAATGGGCCTGGAAATGGTTATTCGGCCTGAAAATGGGGTGGCTCAAAAAAAAATTAAAGGGATGGATTTGGGCCCTGAAGGCTAGGGGGGAAAGGGGCCTGAAGGCGAGGTTCAGCTACCTTTGGGGGCATTGTAGATAGACTTGAGGAAATTGTTGGGATTTCCTTTAAAGAGAAGGGGGGTGGGCCCCAAAAGGGTTCCTTTGGGTCTGGTCAGAAGTCGAAAAAAGGGGTTTGGGAGAAAAGGATGAGTGGCCGAGGTGAAAATTTGTAAGTTTGCCCTGAAGGCTAAAGATTGGGAAAGGAAGCGGGAAAAGGGGCGTGAAGACGGGGGTGGTAGAGCCTGAAGACGAGCTGGGGTAGGTTGGGCCAGAAGTCGATGGTGGGATGTCCCTCAAGACGAGTGTAGTTAGAAAAAAAAAGGGTGAGGAACAGGTTTCGGGGGGAGGAAGGTGGGTTTGTGTTTTAGAGGGATGAGCTGGGCCTAATGGAGGTGTAGTTACCTAAAGGTTAAGGTTTAAATGGGGAAGAAGGATTGTTAATGAGTTTGGAGACGATGATGGCAAAAACCCGGGAAAGGGGATGGTTTAGATGGGTTGAAAAGGGAGTTGGGGGTATGCGGCTTT
The DNA here is from genome assembly GCF_036320965.1 of Panulirus ornatus. Classification (NCBI taxonomy): domain Eukaryota; kingdom Metazoa; phylum Arthropoda; class Malacostraca; order Decapoda; family Palinuridae; genus Panulirus; species Panulirus ornatus. The sequence continues at coordinate 23,329,265 of NC_092243.1, read as the reverse complement.
AAAGCGAACGTGTGCTGGGTGTAGGGGAGGGTTTTAATAAAGTCTTGGTGGGATGGGCCCGAATCCGAGGGTGGATAGGATAGTATTGAGGGTTTTGGGTGGGAAAAAAAGGTTTGGGGGTTTTGGTATGAATTTGGGTTCGACTGACTGAAGAAAACGGGCTGGGTCTAATAGAGTTTGGGGGGGTTTTTGGGAAGTTAATTTGGGTTGGAAGTTATGGGGTGGTTAGGAGTAAAAAAGCGAGAATAGCCTTGGACAAAAGGGGGGGGCCGGGGCAATAGGGTGGGAAGATGAAGGGGGGGAAATTAAAAGGGGGGGGGGTTTTTTAAAGGGGTTGGGGCTAAATGGGGAAATTTAAAAATTGGGGGGAAAAATTAAAGGTTTGGCCCGGGTTAAAAAGGGGGCGAAAGGTTGGGGACAAAAGGGGTCTTTATAAAGGGGGGGGGGGATTTGGTCGGAGATTTCCCGAAGGCGAGTGTGAGATGGTTTGTAGGAAGTGTGGAAAAGGGGAGATGTAAGGGTTTTAATGGTTTTAATGGGTGTGATTGCTGGATTTGAGGTAAACTGTACCAGTGGGGGAGTTAGGTTGGGGCTAGAAGACGATTGGGGTGCTTTGTATTTAAGGAAGGTTTAGCTAGTCCTAAAAGCAATACTGGAATCGGCCAAAAGAAACCTTTTTGAGCTGCGTTGGAAGGGGGAAAGGGTGGGGGAAGGTGGGATGGGGTTAAAACTGTAGGTCGGCTGCGCCTGAAGGGGGTGGGAAAGGCCAGAAGGAGAGGAAGAAGAGAGAGAGAGAGAGTGAGAGAGAGAGAGAGAGAGAGAGAGAGGAGAGAGAGAGAGGAGAGAGGAGAGAGAGAGAGTGAGAGAGAGAGATAGAGGAGAGAGAGAGAGAGAGAGAGAGAGAGGAGAGAGAGAGAGAGAGAGGGGAGAGAGAGACGAGAGGAAGAGAGAGAGAGAGAGAGAGAGAGGAGGAGAGAGAAGAGCGAAGAGAAGAGAGGAGGAGAGAAGGGAAAAGAGAGAGGAGAGAGAGAGAGAGAGAGAGAGAGAGAGAGAGAGAGAGAGAGAGAGAGAGAGAGAGAGAGAGAGAGAGAGAGAGAGAGAGAGAGAGAGAGAGAGAGAGAGAGAGAGAGAGAGAGAGAGAGAGAGAAGAGAGAGAGAGAGAGAGAGAGAGAGAGAGAGAGGAGAGAGAGAGAGAGAGAGAGAGAGAGAGAGAGAGAGAGAGAGAGAGAGAGAGAGAGAGAGAGAGAGAGAGAGAGAGAGAGAGAATGAATTATCTAGGTTTTGTATGGGCTAAATGGCAAAGCTGAGATGGGCTTGAAGACGAGGGTGAGCTAGACAAATGAGGCGACGGTGAGCTGGTCCTGAAGGTGAGGCTAGGGAGGTCCAGAAAGCGAGTGTGAGGTGGAGCTGAAGGTGAGGGTGGAATGGGTCTGAAGGTGATGGTGTGCCCATCTAACCGCTAGTGTATTGTTTTCTTGACGGCGAGAATAGAATGGGCCTGAGAAAGTGGTTACTTCGGCCTGGAAATGAGGGTGGGCTCAGGAAAAAAGTGAAGATGGACTTGGCCTGAAGGCTAGGGTGGGATGGGCCTGAAGGCGTTGTTCAGCTACCTTTGAGGGCATTAGTAGAACAGATTTGACGGGAATGCTGGGATATGCCTTAAGAGTAGGGTAGGCTGGGCCAAAAGGCTTCCATTGTCTGGGTCTGAAGTCGAAAATGGAATGGGTCTGAAGAAGAGGATGAGCTGAGCCTGAGGGCGAATGTAAGCATGACATGAAGGCTAAAGAGGGATGGGACAGAAGACGAAGGTAGAATGGGCGTGAAGACGAGGTTGGATAGAGCCTGAAGACGAGCTGGGGGTAGGATTGGGCCAGAAGGCGATGGTGGGATGTCCCTCAAGACTAGTGTAGTCAGAAAAAGAAGGTGAAGACAGGTTCGGCTGGACGGGGAAGGTGGTTTGTGCTTGTAGACGAGTATGAGCTGGGCCTAAAGGAGAGTGTGAGCTTCCCCTAAAGGTTAAGGTCAAATGGGCAAGAAGGCAATTGTGAGATGAGTTTGGAGATGATGATGGTCAAATACTGAAGGCGATGGTGAGATGGGTTGAAGATGAGTGTGGTATGCGGCTGAAAGCGAACGTGTGCTGGTTTAGGAGTGGGAGGAGGTTTTTAATAAAGTCATTGGTGGGATGGGCCTGAATCAGAGGGTGAGATAGGATAGTATTTGAGGGTTGGATGGGAAAGATTGCATGGGTGAGATGGGATGAATTTCAGGGTTCGACTGACCTGAAGAAGACGGGCTGGGTCTCAATGAGAGGTTTGGACGGTTTTAGAAGTTGAATTTGTGTTGGAAGTGATGGGAATGGTGGTCTAGGAGTAAAAGCGAGAATAGCCTTGGACAGAGAGCGAAGGGGGGCGGATGTCAATATGCGAGTGGAATGAGCCTGAAGGCGAGGTAAGATGAAATTCTAGGCGAGGTGGGGTGTGCTAGAATGCAAGGTTGGGGTATGCTTGAAGGCAAGTGTGGGATAGAATTGAAAAAGATGTATGAGCAGGGTATGAATCAAAGGTTCGGCCCGAACAGAAGGTTAAGATGAGAGGGAATGAAGACTAGGTTGGGTAGGACTGAAAATTAGATTGGACTGGGCTAGAAGGCTAAAGGGGGACAGGTCTAATGGTGTGGATGCGAGAATCCTGAAGGCGAGGGTGAGATGGTCTTGTAGGTGAGTGTGGAAAGGCGAGAATGTAAGTGTTTAATGCGTTTGAATGCGATGGTGTGATGTGCCTGGAGTCGAAGGTAAGCGGTACCAGTAGGGGAAGTTAGGTGGGGCTAGAAGACGATGGTGTGCTAGTATTTAAGGCAAGGTTTAGTTAGTCCTAAAAGCAAAACTGGGATCGGCCAAAACACCTTGTTGAGCTGAGGTGGGAAGGGGAAGGTCAAGAGGGTGAAGGTGGGATGGGTGTAAAGTTGTAGGTCGGCTGCGCCTGAAGGAGTGGGTAGAATGGGCCAGAAGAAGGAAAGGAGAGAACAGAGAGAGAGAGAGAGAGAGATGAGAGAGAGAAGAGAAAGATGAGATGCGAGAGAGAGATACGAAGATGCGAGATGAGAGAGGAGATGAGATAGAGAGAGAGACGACGAGGAGAGAGAGAGAGGAGAGAGAGAATGAATTATCTAGGTTTTGTATGGGCTAAAGGGCAAAGCTGAGATGGGCTTGAAGACGAGGGTGAGCTAGACAAATGAGGCGACGGTGAGCTGGTTCCTGAAGGTGAGGCTAGGGAGGTCCAGAAAGCGAGTGTGAGGTGGAGCTGAAGTTGGGGGTTGGAATGGTCTGAAGGTGTGATGGTGTGCCCACTAATGCTAGTGTATTGTTTTCTTGACGGCGAGAATAGAATGGGCCTGAGAAAGTGGTTACTTCGGCCTGGAAATGAGGGTGGGCTCAGGAAAAAAGTGAAGATGGACTTGGCCTGAAGGCTAGGGTGGGATGGGCCTGAAGGCGTTGTTCAGCTACCTTTGAGGGCATTAGTAGAACAGATTTGACGGGAATGCTGGGATATGCCTTAAGAGTAGGGTGGGCTGGGCCAAAAGGCTTCCATTGTCTGGGTCTGAAGTCGAAAATGGAATGGGTCTGTAGACGAGGATGAGCTCGGCCTGAGGGCAAATGTAAGCTTAACATGAAGGCTAAGGAGGGATGGGCCAGAAGGCGAAGGTGGGATGGGCGTGAAGACGAGGGTGGGTAGAGCCTAAAGACGAGCTGGAGATAGGTTTGGGCCAGAAGGCGATAGTGGGATGTCCCTCAAGACTAGTGTAGTCAGGAAAAGAAGGTGAGGACATGTTCGGCTGGACGGGGAAGGTGGTTTGTGCTTGTAGACGAGGATGAGCTGGGCATAAAGGAGAGTGTGAGCTTGACCTAAAGGTTAAGGTCAAATGTGCAAGAAGACAATTGTGAGATGAGTTCGGAGACGATGATGGTCAAATACTGAAGGCGATGGAGAGATGGGTTGAAGGTGAGTGTGGTATGTGGCTGAAAGCGAACGTGTGCTGGGATAAGAGTAGGAGGAGGGTTTTAATAAAGTCATTGGTAGGATGGGCCTGAATCAGAGGGTGAGATAGGATAGTATTTGAGGGTTGGATAGGTAGGAAGGCATGGGTGAGTTGGGATGAATTTGAGGGTTCGACTGACCTGAAGAAGACGGGCTGGGTCTGAATGAGAGTTTTGGGCGGTTTTAGAAGGTGAATTTGGGTTGGTTGTGATGGGAATGGTGGTCTAGGAGTAAAAGCGAGAATAGCCTAGTACCGAGGGCGAAGGGGGGCGGGTGTCAATATGCGAGTGGAATGAGCCTGAAGGCGAGGTAAGATGAAATTCTAGGCGAGGTGGGGTGTGCTAGAATGCAAGGTTGGGATATGCTTGAAGGCAAGGGTGGGATAGAATTGAAAAAGATGTGTGAGCAGGGTATGAATCAAAGGTTCGGCCCGAACAGAAGGTTAAGATGAGAGGGGAATGAAGACTAGGTTGGGTAGGACTGAAAATTAGATTGGACTGGGCTAGAAGGCTAAAGGGGGACAGGTCTGAAGGTGTGGATGCGAGAATCCTGAAGGCGAGGGTGAGATGGTCTTGTAGGTAAGTGTGGAAAGGCGAGAATGTAAGTGTTTAATGCGTTTGAATGCGATGGTGTGATGTGCCTGGAGTCGAAGGTAAGCGGTACCAGTAGGGGAAGTTAGGTGGGGCTAGAAGACGATGGTGTGCTAGTATTTAAGGCAAGGTTTAGTTAGTCCTAAAAGCAAAACTGGGATCGGCCAAAACACCTTGTTGAGCTGAGGTGGGAAGGGAAGGTCAAGAGGGTGAAGGTGGGATGGGTGTAAAGTTGTAGGTCGGCTGCGCCTGAAGGAGTGGGTAGAATGGGCCAGAAGGAAGGAAGGAAGGAAGGAAGGAAGGAAGGAGAGAGAGAGAGAGAGAGAGAGAGAGAGAGAGAGAGAGAGAGAGAGAGAGAGAGAGAGAGAGAGATGAGAGAGAGAGAGAGAGAGAGAGAGAGAGAGAGAGAGAGAGAGAGAGAGAGAGAGAGAGAGAGAGAGAGAGAGAGAGAGAGAGAGAGAGAGAGAGAGAGAGAGAGAGAGAGAGAGAGAGAGAGAGAGAGAGAGAGAGAGAGAGAGAGAGAGAGAGAGAGAGAGAGAGAGAGAGAGAGAGAGAGAGAGAGAGAGAGAGAGAGAGAGAGAGAGAGAGAGAGAGAGAGAGAGAGAGAGAGAGAGAGAGAGAGAGAGAGAGAGAGAGAGAGAGAGAGAGAGAGAGAGAGAGAGAGAGGAGAGAGAGAGAGAGAGAGAGAGAGAGAGAGAGAGATGAGAGAGAGAGAGAGAGAGAGAGAGAGAGAGAGAGAGAGAGAGAGAGAGAGAGAGAGAGAGAGAGAGAGAGAGAGAGAGAGAGAGAATGATCTAGGTTTTATATGGGCTAAAAGACAAAGCTGAGATGGGCTTGAAGACGAGTGTGAGCTAGACAAATAAGGCGACGGTGAGCTGGTCCTGAAGGTGAGGCTAGGATGGTCCAGAAAGCGAGTGTGAGGTGGAGCTGAAGGTGAGGGTGGAATGGGTCTGAAGGTGATGGTTTGCCCATCTAATCGCTAAAGTCTACTTTTCTTGACGGCGAGAATGGAATGGCCCTGAGAAAGTGGTTACTTCGTCATGAAAATGAGGATGGGCTCAGGAAAAAAGTGAAAATGGACTTGGCCTGAATGCTAGGATGGGATGGGCCTGAAGGCGAGGTTCAGCTACCTTTGAGGGCATTAGTAGAATAGATCTGACGGGAATGCTGGGATATGCCTTGAGAGCAGGGTGGGTTGGGCCAAAAGGCTTCCATTGTCTGGGTCAGAAGTCGAAAATGGAATGGGTCTGTAGACGAGGATGAGCTCGGCCTGAGGGCGAATGTAAGCTTGACATGAAGGCTAAGGAGGGATGGGCCAGAATGCTAAGGTGGGATGGGCGTGAAGACGAGGGTGGGTAGAGCCTGAAGACGAGCTGGAGGTAGGTTTGGGCCACAAGTCGATGGTGGGATGTCCCTCAAGACGAGTGTAGTCAGGAAAAGAAGGCGAGAACAGGTTCGGCTGGACGGGGAAAGTGTTTTGTGCTTGTAGACGAGGATGAGCTGGGCATAAAAGAGAGTGTGAGCTTGACCTAAAGTTTAAGGTCAAATGGGCAAGAAGGCAATGGTGAGATGAGTTTCGAGACGATGATGGCTAAATACTGAAGGCGATGGTGAGATGGGTTGAGGGTGAGTGTGGTATGCGACTGAAAGCGAACGTGTGCTGGGATAGGAGTAGGAGGAGGGTTTTAATAAAGTCGTTGGTGGGATGGGCCTGAATCCGAGGGTGAGATAGGCTAGTATTTGAGGGTTGGATGTGAAAGAAGTCATGGGTGAGATGGTATGAATATGAGTGTTCGACTGACCTGAAGAAGACGGGCTGGGTCTGAATGAGAAGTTTGGGCGGTTTTAGAAGGTGAATTTGGGTTGGAAGTGATGGGAATGGTGGTCTCGGAGTAAAAGCGAGAATAGCCTGGGACAGAGAGCGAAGGGCGGCGATTGTCAATATGCCAGTGGAATGAGCCTGAGGGCGAGGTAAGTTGAGCTTCTAGGCGAGGGGTGATGGGTTAGAATGCAAGGTTGGGATGGGCTTGAAGGCGAGGGTGGGATAGAATTGAAAGAGATGGGTGAGCAGGGTATGAAGGAGAGGTTGGGCACGACCAGAAGGTGAAGATGAGAAGGGAATAAAGACTAGATTGGGCTCGGACTGAAAATGAAAGTGGGCTGGGCTAGAAGGCGAAAGGTGGGACATATCTGAAGGTGTGGATGGGAGAGTCCTGAAGGCGATTGTGAGATGGTCTTGTAGGTAAGTGTGGAAAGGCGAGAAGGTAAGGGTTTAATGTGTTTGAATGCGATGGTGTGATATGCCTGAAGTCAAAGGTAAGCTGCACCAGAAGGTGAAGTTAGGTGGGGCTAGAAGACGATGGTATTTTGGTATTTAAGGCAAGGTTTAGCTAGTCCTAAAAGCAAAACTGGAATCGGCCAAAAGACGTTGTTGAGCTGAGGTGGAATGGGGAAGGTCTTGAGGGTGAAGGTGGGATGGGTGTAAAACTGTAGGACGGCTGCGCCTGAAGGAGCGGGTGGAATGGTCCAGAAGGAGAAAGAGAGAAAGAGAGAGAGAGAGAGAGAGAGAGAGAGAGAGAGAGAGAGAGAGAGAGAGAGAGAGAGAGAGAGAGAGAGAGAGAGAATGATCTAGGTTTTGTATGGGCTAAAGGGCAAAGCTGAGATGGGCTTGAAGACGAGGGTGAGCTAGACAAATAAAGCGACGGTGAGCTGGTCCTGAAGGTGAGGCTAGGATGGTCCAGAAAGCGAGTGTGAGGTGGAGCTGAAGGTGAGGGTGGAATGGGTCTGAAGGTGATGGTGTGCCCATCTAACTGCTAGTGTCTGCTTTTCTTGACGGCGAGAATAGAATGGGCCTGAGAAAGTGGTTACTTCGGCCTGGAAATAAGGGTGGGCTCAGGAAAATCGAAGATGGACTTGACCTGAAGGCTAGGGTGGAATGGGCCTGAAGGCGAGGTTCAGCTGCCTTTGAGGGCATTAGTAGAATAGATCTGACGGGAATGCTGGGATATGCCTTGAGAGTAGGGTGGGCTGGGCCAAAAGGCTTCCATTGTCTGGGTCTGAATTCGAAAATGGAATGGGTCTGTAGACGAGGATGATCTCGGCCTGAGGGCGAATGTAAGCTTGACATAAAGGCTAAGGAGGGATGGGCCAGAAGGCGAAGGTGAGATGAGCGTGAAGACGAGGGTGGGTAGAGCCTGAAGACGAGCTGGAGGTAGGTTTGGGCAGAAGGCGATGGTGGGATGTCCTTCAAGACGAGAGTAGGCAGGAAAAGAAGGTGATGACAGGTTCGGTTGGACGGGGAAGGTGGTTTGTGCTTGTAGACTAGTATGAGCTGGGCATAAAGGAGAGTGTGAGCTTGACCTAAAGGTTAAGGTCAAATGGGCAAGAAGGCAATTGTGAGATGAGTTCGGAGACGATGATGGTCAAATACTGAAGGCGATGGAGAGATGGGTTGAAGGTGAGTGTGGTATGTGGCTGAAAGCGAACGTGTGCTGGGATAGGAGTAGGAGGAGGGTTTTAATAAAGTCATTGGTTGGATGGGCCTGAATCAGAGGGTATGATAGGATAGTATTTAAGGGTTGGATGGGTAGGAAGGCATGGGTGAGATGGGATGAATTTGAGGGTTCGACTGACTTGAAGAAGACGGGTTGGGTCTGAATGAGAGATTTGGGCGGTTTTAGAAGGTGAATTTGGGTTGGTTGTGATGGGAATGGTGGTCTAAGAGTAAAAGCGAGAATAGCCTGGGACAGAGAGCGAAGGGGGGCGGGTGTCAATATGCGAGTGGAATGAGCCTGAAGGCGAGGTAAGATGAAATTCTAGGCGAGGTAGCGTGGGCTAGAAAGCAAGGTTGGGATGGGCTTGAAGGCAAGTGTGGGATAGAATTGAAAAAGATGGGTGAGCAGGGTATGAAGGAGAGGTTGGGCCCGAACAGAAGTTGAAGATGAGAAGGGAACGAAGACTAGGTTGGGCTAGGACTGAAAATTAGAGTGGGCTGGGCTAGAAGGCGAAAGGTGGGACAGGTCTGAAGGTGTGGATGGGAGAGTCCTGAAGGCGAGGGTGGGAAGGTCTTGTAGGTAAGTGTGGAAAGGCGAGAAGGTAAGTGTTTAATGCGTTTGAATACGATGGTGTGAATTGCCTGGAGTCGAAGGTAAGCGGTACTAGTAGGTGAAGTTAGGTGGGGCTAGAAGACGATGGTGTGCTAGTATTTAAGGCAAGGTTTAGCTAGTCCTAAAAGCAAAACTGGGATCGGCCAAAAGACCATTTGAGCTGAGGTGGAAGGGGGAACGTCTTGAGGGCGAAGGTGGGATGGGTGTAAAATTGTATGTCGTTTGCGCCTAAAGGAGTGGGTGGAATGGGCCAGAAGACGAGAGAGAGAGAGAGAGAGAGAGAGAGAGAGAGAGAGAGAGAGAGAGAGAGAGAGAGAGAGAGAGAGAGAGAGAGAGAGAGAGAGAGAGAGAGAGAGAGAGAGAGAGAGAGAGAGAGAGAGAGAGAGAGAGAGAGAGAGAGAGAGAGAGAGAGAGAGAGAGAGAGAGAGAGAGAGAGAGAGAGAGAGAGAGGAGAGAGAGAGAGAGAGAGAGAGAGAGAGAGGAGAGAGAGAGAGAGAGGAGAGAGAGAGAGAGAGAGAGAGAGAGAGAGAGGAGAGAGAGAGAGAGAGAGAGAGAGAGAGAGAGAGAGAGAGAGAGAAGAGAGAGAGAGAGAGAGAGAGAGAGAGAGAGAGAGAGAGATGAGAGAGAAGAGAGAGAGAGAGAGAGAGAGAGAGAGAGAGATGAGAGAGAGAGAGAGAGAGAGAGAGAGAGAGAGAGAGAGATGAGAGAGAGAGAGAGAGAGAGAGAGAGATGAGAGAGAGAGAGAGAGAGAGAGAGAGAGAGAGAGAGAGAGAGAGAGAGAGAGAGAGAGAGAGAATGATCAAGTTTTTGTCTGGGCTAAAAGGCAAAGATGAGATGGGCTTGAAGGCGAGATAGAGCTAGACAAATAAAGCGACGGTGAGCTGGTCCTGAAGGTGAGGCTAGGATGGTCCAGAAAGCGAGTGTGAGGTGGAGCTGAAGGCGAGGGTGGAATGGGCCTGAAGGTGATGGTGGGCCCATCTAACCGCTAGTGTGTGCTTTTCTTTACGACGAGAATGGAATGGGCCTGAGAAAGTGGTTACTTCGTCCTGAAAGTGAGGGTGGGCTCAGGAAAAAATTGAAGATTGCCTTGACCTGAAGGCTAGGCTGGTATGGGCCTGAAGGCGAGGTTCAGCTACCTTTGGGGGCATTAGTAGGATAGACCTGACGAGAATGTTGGGATATGCCTGGAGAGAAGTGTGGGCTGGGCCAAAAGTCATCCATGGTCTGGGTCAGAAGTCGAAAATGGAATGGGTCTGAAGAAGAGGATGAGCTGAGCCTGAGGGCGAATGTAAGCATGACATGAAGGCTAAGGAGGGATGGGCCAGAAGGCGAAAGTAGAATGGGCGTTAAGACGAGGCAGGGTAGAGCCTGAAGACAAGCTGGGGGTAGGATTGGGCAAGAAGGCGATGGTGGGGTGTCCCTCAAGACGAGTGTAGTCAGATAAAGAAAGTGAGGACAAGTTCGGCTGGACGGGGAAGGTGGTTTGTGCTTGCAGACGAGTATGAGCTGGGACTAAAGGAGAGTGTGAGCTTGACCTAAAGGTTAAGGTCAAATGGGCAAGAAGGCAATTGTGAAATGAGTTTGGAGACGATGATTGTCAAATACTGAAGGCGATGGTGAGATGGGTTGTAGGTGACTGTGGTATGCGGCTGAAAGCGAACGTGTGCTGGTTTAGGAGTAGGAGGAGGGTTTTAATAAAGTCATTGGTGGGATGGGCCTGAATCCGAGGATGAGATAGGATAGTATTTGAGGGTTGGATGGGAAAGATGGCATGGGTGATATGTGATGAATTTCAGGGTTCGACTGACATGAAGAAGACGCGCTGGGTTTAAATGAGAGGTTTGGGCGGTTTTAGAAGGTGAATTTGGGTTGGAAGTGATGGGAATGGTGGTCTAGGAGTAAAAGCGAGAATAGCCTGGGACAGAGAGCGAAGGGGGGCGATTGTCAATATGCGAGTGGAATGAGCCTGAGGGCGAAGTAAGTTGAGCTTCTAGGCGAGGTGGGATGGGTTATAATGCAAGGTTGGGATGGGATTGAAGGCGAGGGTGGGATAGAATTGAAAGAGATGTGTGAGCAAGGTATGAAGGAGAGGTTGGGCACGACAAGAAGGTGAAGATGAAAAGAGAATAAAGACTCGGTTGGGCTAGGACTGAAAATGAAAGTGGGCTGGGCTAGAAGGCGAAAGGTGGGACAGATCTGAAGGTGTGGATGGGAGAGTCCTGAAGGCGAGGTTGAGATGGTCGTGTGGGTAAGTGTAGAAAGGCGAGAAGGTAAGGGTTTAATGTGTTTGAATGCGATGGTGTGATATTCCTGGAGTCGAAGGTACTGTACCAGAAGGTGAAGTTAGGTGGGGCTAGAAGACGATGGTATGCTGGTATTTAAGGCAAGGTTTAGCTAGTCCTAAAAGCAAAACTGGAATCGGTCTAAAGACCTTGTTGAGCTGAGGTGGAAGGGGGAAGGTCTTGAGGGCGAAGATGGGATGGGTGTAAAGCTGTAGGTCGGCTGCGCCTGAAGGAGCGGGTGGAATGTTCCAGAAGGGGGGAGAGAGAGAGAGAGAGAGAGAGAAAGAGAGAGAGAGAGAGAGAGAGAGAGAGAGAGAGAGAGAGAGAGAGAGAGAGAGAGAGAGAGAGAGAGAGAGAGAGAGAGAGAGAGAGAGAGAGAGAGAGAGAGAGAGAATGAATGATCTAGGTTTTGTATGGGCTAAAGGGCAAAGCTGAGATGGGCTTGAAGACGAGGGTGAGCTAGACAAATAAGGCGACGGTGAGCTGGTCCTGAAGGTCAAGCTAGGATGGTCCAGAAAGCGAATGTGAGGTGGATCTGAAGGTGAGGGTGGAATGGGTCTGAAGGTGATGGTGTGCCCATCTAACCGCTAGTGTCAGCTTTTCTTGACGGCGAGAATAGAATGGGCCAGAGAAAGTGGTTACTTCGGCCTGGAAATGAGGGTGGGCTCAGGAAAAAAGTGAAGATTGACTTGGTCTGAAGGCTAGGGTGGAATGGGCCTGAATGCGAGGTTCAGCTACCTTTGAGGGCATTAGTAGAATAGATTTGACGGGAATGCTGAGATATGCCTTGAGAGCAGGGTGGGCTGGGCCAAAAGGCTTCCATTGTCTGGGTCAGAAGTCGAAAATGGAATGGGTCTGTAGACGAGGATGAGCTCGGCCTGAGGGTGAATGTAAGCTTGACATGAAGGCTAAGGAGGGATGGGCCAGAGGGCGAATGTGGGATGGGCGTGAAGACGAGGGTGGGTAGAGCCTGAAGACGAGCTGGAGGTAGGTTTGGGCCAGAAGGCGATGGTGGGATGTCCCTCAAGAGGAGTGTAGTCAGGAAAAGAAGGCGAGAACAGGTTCGGCTGGACGGGGAAGGTGGGTTGTGCTTGTAGACGAGTATGAGCTGGGCATGAAGGAGAGTGTGAGCTTGACCGAAAAGTTAAGGTCAAATGGGCAAGAAGGCAATGGTGAGATGAGTTTGGAGACAATGATGGCTAAATACTGAAGGCGATGGTGAGATGGTTTGAAGGTGAGTGTGTTATGCGACTGAAAGCGAACGTGTGCTGGGATAGGAGTTGGAGGAGGGTTTTAATAAAGTCGTTGGTGGGATGGGCCTGAATCCGAGCGTGAGATAGGCTAGTATTTGAGGGTTGGATGGGAAAGAAGGCATGTGTAAGATGGTATGAATATGAGGGTTCGACTGACCTGAAGAAGACGGTCTGGGTCTGAATGAGAGGTTTGGGCGGTTTTAGAATGTGAATTTGGGTTGGAAGTGATGGGAATGGTGGTCTAGGAGTAAAAGCGAGAATAGCCTGGGACAGAGAGCAAAGTGGGGCGGGTGACAATATGCGATTGGAATGAGCCTGAGGGCGAGGTAAGATGAGCTTCTAGGCGAGGGGTGATGGGTTGGAAAGCAAGGTTGGGATAGGCTTGAAGGCGAGGGTGGGATAGAAATGAAAAGGTGGGTGATCAGGGTATGAAGGAGAGGTTGGGTCCGAACAGAAGGTGAAGATGAGAAGGGAATAAAGACTAGGTTGGGCTTGGAATGAAAATGAAAGTGGGCTGGGCTAGAAGACGAAAGGTGGGACAGGTCTGAAGGTGTGGATGGGAGAGTCTGGAAGGCGAGGGTGAGATGGTCTTGTAGGTAAGTGTGGAAAGGCGAGAAGGTAAGAATTTAATGTGTTTGAATGCGATGGTGTGATATGCCTAGTGTCGAAGGTAAGCTGTATCAGAAGGTGAATTTAGGTGGGGCTAGAAGACGATGGTATGCTGGTATTTAAGGCAAGGTTTAGCTAGTCCTAAAAGGAAAACAGGGATCGGCCAAAAGACCTTGTTGAGCTGAGGTGGAAGGGGGAAGGTATTGAGGGCGAAGGTGGGATGGGTGTAAAATTGTAGGTCGGTTGCGCCTGAAGGAGCGGTTGGAATGGTCCAGAAGGGGAGAGAGAGAGAGAGAGAGAGAGAGAGAGAGAGAGAGAGAGAGAGAGAGAGAGAGAGAGAGAGAGAGAGAGGAGAGAGAGAGAGAGAGAGAGAGAGAGAGAGAGAGAGAGAGAGAGAGAGAGAGAGAGAGAGAGAGAGAGAGAGAGAGAGAGAGAGAGAGAGAGAGAGAGAGAGAGAGAGAGAGAGAATGAATGATCTAGGTTTTGTATGGGCTAAAGGGCAAAGCTGAGATGGGCTTGAAGACGAGGGTGAGCTAGACAAATAAGGCGACGGTGAGCTGGTCCTGAAGGTGAAGCTAGGATGGTTCAGAAAGCGAGTGTGAGGTGGATCTGAAGGTGAGGGTGGAATGGGTCTGAAGGTGATGGTGTGCCCATCTAACCGCTAGTGTCTGCTTTTCTTGACGGCGACAATGGAATGGGCCTGAGAAAGTTGTTACTTCGGCCTGGAAATGAGGGTGGGCTCAGGAAAAAAGTGAAGATGGACTTCGCCTGAAGGTTAGGGTGGGATGGGCCTGAAGGCGATTTTCAGCTACCTTTGAGGGCATTAGTAGAATAGATCTGACGGGAATACTGGGATATACCTTGAAAGCCGGGTGGGCTGGGCCAAAAGGCTTACATTGTTTGGGTCATAAGTCGAAAATGGATTGGGTCTCTAGACGAGGATGAGCTCGACCTGAGGGCGAATTTAAGCTTGACATGAAGGCTATGAAGGGATGGGCCAGAAGGCGAAGGTGGGATGGGCGTGAAGACGAGGGTGGGTAGAGCCTGAAGACGAGCTGGAGGTAGGTTTGGGACAGAAGGCGATGGTGGGATGTCCCTCAAGAGGAGTGTACTCAGGAAAAGAAGGCGAGAACAGGTTCGGCTGGACGGGGAAGGTGGGTTGTGCTTGTAGACGAGGATGAGCTGGGCATGAAGGAGAGTGTGAGCTTGACCTAAAAGTTAAGGTCAAATGGGCAAGAAGGCAATGGTGAGATGAGTTTGGAGACGATGATGGCTAAATACTGAAGGCGATGGTGAGATGGGTTGAAGGTGAGTGTGGTATGCGACTGAAAGCGAACGTGTGCTGGGATATGAGTTGGAGGAGGGTTTTAATAAAGTCGTTGGTGGGATGGGCCTGAATCCGAGCGTGAGATAGGCTAGTATTTGAGGGTTGGATGGGAAAGAAGTCATGGGTGAGATGATATGAATATGAGGGTTCGACTGACCTGAAGAAGACGATCTGGGTCTGAATGAGAGGTTTGGGCGGTTTTAGAATGTGAATTTGGGTTGGAAGTGATGGGAATGGTGGTCTAGGAGTAAAAGCGAGAATAGCCTGGGACAGAGAGCAAAGTGGGGCGGGTGACACAATGCGATTGGAATGAGCCTGAGGGCGAGATAAGACGAGCTTCTAGAAGAGGGGTGATGGGTTGGAAAGCAAGGTTGGGATGGGCTTGAAGGCGAGGGTGGGATAGAAATGAAAAGGTGGGTGGTCAGGGTATGAAGGAGAGGTTGGGTCCGAACAGAAGGTGAAGATGAGAAGGGAATAAAGACTAGGTTGGGCTAGGAATGAAAATGAAAGTGGGCTGGGCTAGAAGGCGAAAGGTGGGACAGGTCTGAAGGTGTGGATGGGAGAGTCTGGAAGGTAAGGGTGAGATGGTCTTGTAGGTAAGTGTGGAAAGGCGAGAAGGTAAGGTTTTAATGTGTTTGAATGCGATGGTGTGATATGCCTAGTGTCGAAGGTAAGCTTTATCAGAAGTTGAAGTTAGGTGGGGCTAGAAGACGATGGTATGCTGGTATTTAAGGCAAGGTTTAGCTAGTCCTAAAAGGAAAACAGGGATCGGCCAAAACACCTTGTTGAGCTGAGGTGGAAGGGGGAAGGTATTGAGGGCGAAGGTGGGATGGGTGTAAAATTGTAGGTCGGCAGCGCCTGAAGGAGCGGTTGGAATGGTCCAGAAGGGGAGAGAGAGAGAGAGAGAGAGAGAGAGAGAGAGAGAGAGAGAGAGAGAGAGAGAGAGAGAGAGAGAGAGAGAGAGAGAGAGAGAGAGAGAGAGAGATACACAGAGAGAGAGAGAGAGTGAGAGAGAGAGAGAGAGAGAGAGAGAGACAGAGAGAGAGAGAGAGAGAGAGAGAGAGAGAGAGAGAGAGAGAGAGAGAGAGAGAGAGAGAGAGAGAGAATTATGTAGGTTTTTTATGGGCTAAAAGGCAAAGCTGAGATGGGCTTGAAGACGAGGGTGAGCTAGACAAATAAGGCGACGGTGAGCTGGTCCTGAACGTCAGGCTAGGATGGTCCAGAAAGCGAGTGTGAGGTGGAGCTGAAGGTGAGGGTGGAATGGGTCTGAAGGTGATGGTGTGCCCATCTAACCGCTAGTGTCTGCTTTTCTTGACGGCGAGAATGGAATGGGCCTGAGAAAGTTGTTACTTCGGCCTGGAAATGAGGGTGGGCTCAGGAAAAATGTGAAGATGGACTTGGCCTGAAGGCTAGGGTGGGATGGGCCTGAAGGCGAGGTTCAGCTACCTTTGAGGGCATTAGTAAAATAGATCTGACGGGAATACTGGGATATACCTTTAGAGCAGGGTGGGCTGGGCTAAAAGGCTTCCATTGTCTGGGTCATAAGTCGAAAATGGAATGGGTCTCTAGACGAGGATGAGCTCGACCTGAGGGCGAATTTAAGCTTGACATGAAGGCTATGAAGGGATGGGCCAGAAGGCGAAGGTGGGATGGGCGTGAAAACGAGGGTGGGTAGAGCCTGAAGACTAGCTGGAGGTAGGTTTGGGCCAGAAGGCGATGGTGGGATGTCCCTCAAGACGAGTGTAGTCAGGAAAAGAAGGCGAGAACAGGTTCGGCTGGACGTGGAAGGTGGGTTGTGCTTGTAGACGAGGATGAGCTGGGCATAAAGGAGAGTGTGAGCTTGACCTAAAGGTTATGGTCAAATGGGCAAAAATGCAATGGTGAGATGAGTTTGGAGACGATGATGGCTAAATACTGAAGGCGATGGTGAGATGGGTTGAAGGTGAGTGTGGTATGCGACTGAAAGCGAACGTGTGCTAGGATATGAGTAGGAGGAGGGTTTTAATAAAGTCGTTGGTTGTATGGGCCTGAATCCGAGCGTGAGATAGGCTAGTATTTGAGGGTTGGATGGGAAAGAAGTCATGGGTGAGATGGTATGAATATGAGGGTTCGACTAACCTGAAGAAGACGGGCTGGGTCTGAATAAGAGGTTTGGCCGGTTTTAGAAGGTGATTTTGGGTTGGAAATGATGGGAGTGGTGGTCTAGGAGTAAAAGCGAGAATAGCCTGGGACAGAGAGCGAAGGGTGGCGATTGTCAATATGCGAGTGGAATGCGCGTGAGGGCGAGGTAGGAGGAGCTTCTAGGCGAGGTGGGATGGGTTAGAATGCAATGTTGGGATGGGCTTGGAAGCGAGGG
This sequence comes from Panulirus ornatus, assembly GCF_036320965.1. Taxonomy (NCBI): domain Eukaryota; kingdom Metazoa; phylum Arthropoda; class Malacostraca; order Decapoda; family Palinuridae; genus Panulirus; species Panulirus ornatus. The sequence goes on along the minus strand of NC_092243.1, from coordinate 23,312,705 downwards.
TGGTATAGAATTGAAAAAGATGTGTGAGCAGGGTATGAAGGAGAGGTTGGGCCCGACCAGAAGGTGAAGATGAGAAGGGAATAAAGACTAGGTTGGGCTAGGACTGAAAATGAAAGTGGGCTGGGCTAGAAGGCGAAAGATGGTACAGGTCTGAAGGTGTGGATGGGAGAGTCCTGAAGGCGAGGGTGAGATGGTCTTGTAGGTAAGTGTGGAAAGGCGAGAAGGTAAAGGTTTAATGTGTTTGAATGCGATTGTGTGATATGCCTGGAGTCGAAGGTAAGCTGCACCAGAAGGTGAAGTTAGGTGGGGCTAGAAGACGATGGTATGTTGGTATTTAAGGCAAGGTTTAGCTAGTCCTAAAAGCAAAACTGGGATCAGCCAAAAGACCTTGTTGAGCAGAGGTGGAAGGGGGAAGGTCTTGATGGCGAAGGTGGGATGGGTGTAAAATTGTATGTCGGCTGCGCCTGAAGGAGCGGATGGAATGGTCCAGAAGGAGAGAGAGAGAGGAGAGAGAGAGAGAGAGAGAGAGGAGAGAGAGAGAGAGAGAGAGACGAGAGAGAGAGAGAGAGAGAGAAAGAGAGATAGAGAGAGAGAGGGAGAGGGAGAGAGAGAGAGACAGAGACAGAGAGACAGAGATATATATATATTATATATACCTCGCAACGCGGGAGACAGCGACAAGTATAAAAAAAAAAAAAAAAAAAAAAAAAAAAAAAATATATATATATTATAAATATATATATATATAATATATATATATAGAGAGAGAGAAGAGAGAGTGAGAGAGAGAGAGAGAGAGAGAGAGAGAGAGAGAGAGAGAGAGAGAGAGAGAGATAGAGAATGATCTAGTTTTTGTATGGGCTAAAAGGCAAAGGTGAGATGGGCCTGAAGGCGAGGGAGAGCTAGACAAATAAGGCGACTGTGAGCTGGTCCTGAAGGGGAGGATAGGATGGTCCAGAAAGCGAGTGTGAGGTGGAGCTGAAGGCGAGGGTGGAATGGGCCTGAAGGTGATGGTGTGACCATCTAACCGTTAGTGCGTGATTTTCTTGACGGTGAGAATGGAATGGGCCTGAGAAACTGGTTACTTCGGCCTGAAAATGAGAGTGGGCTCTGGAAAAAAGTGAAGATGGACTTGGCCTGAAGGCTAGGATGGGATAGGCCTGAAGGCGAGGTTCAGCTACCTTTGAGGGCATTAGTAGAATAGATCTGACGGAAATGCTGGGATATGCCTTGAGAGCAGGGTGCGTTGGGCCAAAAGGCTTCCATTGTCTGGGTCAGAAGTCGAAAATGGAATGGGTCTGTAGACTAGGATGAGCTCGGCCTGAGGGCGAATGTAAGCTTGACATGAAGGCTAAGGAGGGATGGGCCAGAAGGCTAAGGTGGGATGGACGTGAAGACGAGGGTGGGTAGAGCCTGAAGACGAGCTGGAGGTAGGTTTGGGCCAGAAGTCGATGGTGGGATGTCCCTCAAGACGAGTGTAGTTAGGAAAAGAAGGTGAGAACAGGTTCGGCTGGACGGGGAAGGTGGGTTGTGCTTTTAGACGAGGATGAGCTGTGCATAAAGGAGAGTGTAAGCTTGACCTAAAGGTTAAGGTCAAATTGGCAAGAAGGCAGTCGTTATATGAGTTTGGAGACGATGATGGCTAAATACTGAAGGCGATGGTGAGATGGGTTGAAGGTGAGTGTGGTATGCGACTGAAAGCGAACGTGTGCTGGGATAAGAGTAGGAGGAGGGTTTTAATAAAGTCGTTGGTGGGATGGGCCTGAATCCGAGGGTGAGATAGGCTAGTATTTGAGGGTTGGATGGGAAAGAAGGTATGGGTGAAATGGTATGAATATGGGGGTTCGAGTGACCTGAAGAAGACGGGCTGGGTCTGAATAAGAGGTTTGGGCGGTTTTAGAATGTCAATTTGGGTTGGAAGTCATGGGAAGGGTGGTCTAGGAGTAAAAGCGAGAATAGCCTAGGACAGAGAGGGTCCGAACAGAAGGTGAAGATGAGAAGGGAATAAAGACTAGGTTGGGCTAGAAATGAAAATGAAAGTGGGCTGGGCTAGAAGGCGAAAGGTGGGACAGATCTGAAGGGGTGGATGGGAGAGTCCTGAAGGCGAGTGTGAGATGGTCTTGTAGGCAAGTGTGGAAAGGCGAGATGGTAAGGGTTTAATGTGTTTGAATGCGATGTTGT
>NC_092243.1:23278024-23308024 GCF_036320965.1 Panulirus ornatus | reverse complement strand
GAGAGAGAGAGAGAGAGAGAGAGAGAGAGAGAGAGAGAGAGAGAGAGAGAGAGAGAGAGAGAGAGAATGATCTAGTTTTTGTATGGGCTAAAAGGCAAAGGTGAGATGGGCTTGAAGGCGAGTGAGAGCTAGACAAATAAGGCGACTGTGAGCTGGTCCTGAAGGTGAGAATAGGATGGTCCAGAAAGCGAGTGTGAGGTGGAGCTGAGGGCGAGGGTGGAATGGGCCTGAAGGTGATGGTGTGCCCATCTAACCGTTAGTGCGTGCTTTTCTTGACGGCGAGAATGGAATGGGCCTGAGAAACTGGTTACTTCGGCCTGAAAATGAGAGTGGGCTCAGGAAAAAAGTGAAGATGGACTTGGCCTGAAGGCTAGGATGGGATAGGCCTGAAGGCGAGGTTCAGCTACCTTTGAGGGCATTAGTAGAATAGATCTGACGGAAATGCTGGGATATGCCTTGAGAGCAGGGTGCGTTGGGCCAAAAGGCTTCCATTGTCTGGGTCATAAGTCGAAAATGGAATGGGTCTGTAGACGAGGATGAGCTCGGCCTGAGGGCGAATGTAAGCTTGACATGAAGGCTAAGGAGGGATGGGCCAGAAGGCTAAGGTGGGATGGGCGTGAAGACGAGGGTGGGTAGAGCCTGAAAACGAGCTGGAGGTAGGTTTGGGCCAGAAGTCGATGGTGGGATGTCCCTCAAGACGAGTGTAGTCAGGAAAAGAAGGCGAGAACAGGTTCGGCTACACGGGGAAGGTGGGTTGTGCTTGTAGACGAGGATGAGCTGGGCATAAAGGAGAGTGTGAGCTTGACCTAAAGGTTAAGGTCAAATTGGCAAGAAGGCAGTCGTTATATGAGTTTGGAGACGATGATGGCTAAATACTGAAGGCGATGGTGAGATGGGTTGAAGGTGAGTGTGGTATGCGACTGAAAGCGAACGTGTGCTGGGATAAGAGTAGGAGGAGGGTTTTCATAAAGTCGTTGGTGGGATGGTCCTGAATCTGAGGGTGAGATAGGCTAGTATTTGAGGGTTGGATGGGAAAGAAGGTATGGGTGAAATGGTATGAATATGGGGGTTCGAGTGACCTGAAGAAGACGGGCTGGATCTGAATGAGAGGTTTGGGCGGTTTTAGAATGTCAATTTGGGTTGGAAGTCATGGGAAGGGTGGTCTAGGAGTAAAAGCGAGAATAGCCTGGGACAGAGAGGGTCCGAACAGAAGGTGAAGATGAGAAGGGAATAAAGACTAGGTTGGGCTAGAAATGAAAATGAAAGTGGGCTGGGCTAGAAAGCGAAAGGTGGGACAGATCTGAAGGTGTGGATGGGAGAGTCCTGAAGGCGAGTGTGAGATGGTCTTGTAGGCAAGTGTGGAAAGTCGAGATGGTAAGGGTTTAATGTGTTTGAATGCGATGGTGTGATATGCCTGGAGTCAAGGGTAAGCTGTACAAGAGGGTGAAGTTAGGTGGGGCTAGAAGACGATAGTATGCTGGTATTTAAGGCAAGGTTTAGCTACTCCTAAAAGCAAAACTGGAATTGGCCAAAAGACTTTTTTGAGCAGAGGTGGAAGGGGGAAGGTCTTGAGGGCGAAGGTGGGATGGGTGTAAAACTGTAGGTCGGCTGCGCCTGAAGGAGCTTCTGGAATGATCCAGAAGGGGGGGGGGGGGAGAGAGAGAGAGAGAGAGAGAGAGAGAGAGAGAGAGAGAGAGAGAGACAGAGAGATACAGAGAGAGAGATACAGAGAGAGAGAGATACAGAGAGAGAGAGAGAGAGAGAGAGAGAGAGAGAGAGAGAGAGAGAGAGAGAGAGAGAGAGAGAGAGAGAGAGAATGAATGATCTAGGATTTGTATGGGCTAAAGGGCAAAGCTGACATGGGCTTGAAGACGAGGGTGAGCTAGACAAATAAGGCGACGGTGAGCTGGTCCTGATGGTGAAGCTAGGATGGTCCAGAAAGCGATTGTGAGGTGGAGCTGAAGGTGAGGGTGGAAGGGGTCTGAAGGTGATGGTGTGCCCATCTAACCGCTAGTGTCTGCTTTTCTTGACGGCGAGAATAGAATGGGCCTGAGAAAGTGTTTACTTCGGCCTGGAAATGAGGGTGGGCTCAGGAAAAAAGTGAAGATGGACTTGGCCTGAAGGCTAGGGTGGGATGGGCCTGAAGGCGAGGTTCAGCTACCTTTGAGGGCATTAGTAGAATAGATTTGACGGGAATGCTGGGATATGCCTTGAGAGCAGGATGGGCTGGGCCAAAAGGCTTCCATTGTCTGGGTCAGAAGTCGAAAATGGAATGGGTCTGTAGACGAGGATGAGCTCGGCCTAAGGGCGAATGTAAGCTTGACATGAAGGCTAAGTAGGGATGGGCCAGAAGGCGAAGGTGGGAAGGGCGTGAAGACGAGGGTGGGTAGAGCCTGAAAACGAGCTGTATGTAGGTTTGGGCCAGAAGGCGATGGTGGGATGTCCCTCAAGACGAGTGTAGTCAGGAAAAGAAGGCGAGAACAGGTTCGGCTGGACGGAAAATTTGGGTTGTGCTTTTAGACGAGGATAAGCTCGGCATAAAGGAGACTGTGAGCTTGACCTAAAAGTTAAGGTCAAATGGGCAAGAAGGCAATGGCGAGATGAGTTTGGAGACGATGATGGCTAAATACTGAAGGCGATGGTGAGATGGGTTGAAGGTGAGTGTGGTATGCGACTGAAAGCGAACGTGTGCTGGGATAGGAGTAGGAGGAGGGTTTTAATAAAGTCGTTGGTGGGATGGGCCTGAATCCGTGCGTGAGATAGGCTAGTATTTGAGGGTTGGATGGGAAAGAAGGCATGTGTGAGATGGTATGAATATGGGGGTTCGACTGACCTGAAGAAGTCGGGCTGGGTCTGAATGAGAGGTTTGGGTGGTTTTAGAAGGTGAATTTAGGTTGGAAGTGATGGGAATGGTGGTCTAGGAGTAAAAGCGAGAGTAGCCTGGGACAGAGAGGAAAGGGGAGCGGGTGACAATATACGATTGGAATGAACCTGAGGACGAGGTAAGATGAGCTTCTAGGCGAGGTGGGATGGGTTGGAATGCAAGGTTGGGATGGGATTGAAGGCGAAGGTGGGATAGAATAGAAAAGGTGGGTGAGCAGGGTATGAAGGAGAGGTTACGCCCGAACAGAAGTTGAAGATGAGAGGGGAATAAAGACTAGGTTGGGCTAGGAATGAAAATGAAAGTGGGCTGGGCTAGAAGGCGAAAGGTGGGACAGGTCTAAAGGTGTGGATGGGAGAGTCTGGAAGGCGAGGGTGAGATGGTCTTGTTGGTAAGTGTGGAAAGGCGAGAAGGTAAGGGTTTAATGTGTTTGAATGCGATGGTGTGATATGCCTGGAGTCGAAGGTACGCTGTACCAGAAGGTGAAGTTAGGTGGGGCTAGAAGACGATGGTATGCTGGTATTTAAGGGAAGGTTTAGCTAGTCCTAAAAGCAAAACTGGGGTCGGCCAAAAGACCTTTTTGAGCTGAGGTTGAAGGAGGAAGGTATTGAGGGCGAAGGTGGGATGGGTGGAATGGTCCAGAAGGGGAGAGAGAGAGAGAGAGAGAGAGAGAGAGAGAGAGAGAGAGAGAGAGAGAGAGAGAGAGAGAGAGACAGAGACAGAGAGAGAGATACACAGAGAGAGAAAAACACAGAGAGAGAGAAAGAGAGAGAGAGAGAGAGAGAATGAATGATCTAGGTTTTTTATGGGCTAAAAGGCAAAGCTGAGATGGGCTTGAAGACGATGATGAGCTAGACAAATAAGGCGACGGTGAGCTGGTCCTGAAGGTGAGGCTAGGATGGTCCAGAAAGCGAGTGTGAGGTGGAGCTGAAGGTGAGGGTGGAATGGGTCTGAAGGTGATTGTGTGCCCATCTAACCGCTAGTGTCTGCTTTTCTTGACGGAGAGAATGGAATGAGCATGAGAAAGTTGTTACTTCGGCCTGCAAATGAGGGTGGGTTCAGGAAAACAGTGAAGATGGACTTGGCCTGAAGGCTAGGGTTCGATTGGCCTCAAGGCGAGGTTCAGCTACCATTGAGTGCATTAGTAGAATAGATCTGACGGGAATACTGGGATATACCTTGAGAGCAGGGTGGGCTGGGCCAAAAGGCTTCCATTGTCTGGGTCAGAAGTCGAAAATGGAATAGGTATGTAGACGAGGATGAGCTCGACCTGAGGGCGAATTTAAGCTTGACATGAAGGCTATGAAGGGATGGGCCAGAATGCGAAGGTGGGATGGGCGTGAAGACGAGGGTAGGTAGAGCCAGATGACGAGCTGGAGGTAGGTTTGGGCCAGAAGGCGATGGTGGGATGTCCCTCAAGACGAGTGTAGTCAGGAAAAGAAGGCGAGAACAGGTTCGGCTGGACGAGGAAGGTGGGTTGTGCTTGTAGACGAGGATGAGCTGGGCATAAAGGAGAGTGTGAGCTTGACCTAAAGGTTAAGGTCAAATGGGCAAAAATTCAATGGTGAGATGATTTTGGAGACGATGATGGCTAAATACTGAAGGCGATGGTGAGATGGGTTGAAGGTGAGTGTGGTATGCGACTTAAAGCGAACATGTGCTAGGATATGAGTAGGAGGAGGGTTTTAATAAAGTCGTTGGTGAGATGGGCCTGAATCCGAGTGTGAGATAGGCTAGTATTTGAGGGTTGGATGGGAAAGAAGTCATCTGTAAGATGGTATAAATATGAGGGTTCGACTGACCTGAAGAAGACGGGCTGGGTCTGAATAAGAGGTTTGGGCGGTTTTAGAAGGTGATTTTGGGTTGGAAATGATGGGAGAGGTGGTCTAGGAGTAAAAGCGAGAATACCCTGGGACAGAGAGCGAAGGGGGGCGATTGTCAATATACGAGTGGATTGAGCCTGAGGGCGAGGTAAGATGAGCTTCTAGGTGAGGTGGGATGGGTTAGAATCCAAGGTTGGGATGGGCTTGGAAGCGAGGGTGGTATAGAATTGATAAAGATGTGTGAGTAGGGTATGAAGGAGAGGCTGTGCCCGACCAAAAGGTGAAGATGAGAAGGGAATAAAGACTAGGTTGGGCTAAGACAGCAAATGAAAGTGGGCTGGGCTAGAAGGCGAAAGGTGTTACAGGTCTGAAGGTGTGGATGGGAGAGTCCTGAAGGCGAGGGTGAGATGGTCTTGTAGGTAAGTGTGGAAAGGCGCAAAGGTAAAGGTTTCATGTGTTTGAATGCGATGGTGTGATATGCCTGAAGTCGAAGGTAAGCTTTACCAGAGGGTGAAGTTAGGTGGGGCCAGAAGACGATGGTATGCTGGTATTTAAGGCAAGGTTTAGCTAGTCCTAAAAGCAAAAGTGGGATCAGCCAAAAGACCTTGTTGATCAGAGGTGGAAGGGTGAAGGTTTTGAGGGCGAAGGTGTGATGGGTGTAAAATTGTATGTCGGCAGCGCCTGAAGGAGCTTGTGGAATGGTCCAGAAGGGGGGAGGGAGAGAGAGAGAGAGAGACAGAGAGAGAGAGAGACAGAGACCCAGAGATAGAGAGAGAGAGAGAGAGAGAGAGAGAGAGAGAGAGAGAGAGAGAGAGAGAGAGAGAGAGAGAGAGAGAGAGAGAGAGAGAGAGAGAGAGACAGAGACAGAGACAGAGATAGATAGATAGATAGATAGAGAGATAGAGAGAGAGAGAGAGAGAGAGAGAGAGAGAGAGAGAGAGAGAGAGAGAGAGAGAGAGAGAGAGAGAGAGAGAGAGAGAGAGAGAGAAAATGATCTAGTTTTTGTATGGGCTAAAAGGCAAAGGTGAGATGGGCTTGAAGGCGAGGGAGAGCTAGACAAATAAGGCGACTGTGAGCTGCTCCTGAAGGTGAGGCTAGGATGGTCTAGAAAGCGAGTGTGAGGTGGAGCTGAAGGCGAGGGTGGAATGGGCCTGAAGGTGATGGTGTGCCCATCTAACCGTTAGTGCGTGCTTTTCTTGACGGCGAGAATGGAATGGGCCTGAGAAAGTGGTTACTTTGGTCTGAAAATGAGAGTGGGCTCAGGAAAAAAGTGAAGATGGACTTGGCCTGAAGGCTAGGGTGGGATAGGCCTGAAGGCGAGGTTCAGCTACCTTTGAGGGCATTAGTAGGATAGACCTGACGAAAATATTAGGATGTGCCTGGAGAGGAGGGTGTGCTGGCCCAAAAGGCCTCCATGGTCTTGGTCAGAAGTCAAAAATGGAATGGGTCTGAAGACGAGAATGAACTGGGCCTGAGGGCGAATGCAAGCATTACATGAAGGCTAAGGAGAGATGGGCTTGAAGGCGAAGGTAGGATGGGCATGAAGACGAGTGTGGGTAGAGCCTGAAGACGAGCTGGGGTAGGATTGGCCCAGAAGGCGATGGTGGGATGTTCCTCAATACGAGTGTAATCAGGAAAAGAATGCGAGGACTGGATCGGCTGCACGGGGAAGGTAGGTTGTGCTTGTAGATGAGGATGAGCTGGGCCAAAAGGAGAGTGTGAGCTTGTCCTAAAGGTTAAGGTCAAATGGGCAACAAGGCAATTGTGAGATGAGTTTGGAGACGATGATGGTCAAATACTGAATGCGATGGTGAGTTGGGTTGAAGGTGAGTGTCGTATGCGGCTGAAAGCGAACGTGTGCTGGGATAGGAGTAGGAGGAGGGTTTTAATAAAGTCATTGGTGGGATGGGCCTGAATCCGAGGGTGAGATAGGATAGTATTTGAGGGTTGGATGGGAAAGAAGGCATGGGCGAGATGGGATGAATTTGAGGGTTCGAATGACCTGAAGAAGACGGGCTGGGTCTGAATGAGAGGTTAGGTTAGGTTAGGTTAGGTTAGGTTAGGTTAGGTTAGGTTAGGTTAGGTGTCAATATGCGAGTGGAATGAGCCTGAGGGCGAGGTAAGATGAGCTTCTAGGCGAGGTGGGATAAGCTATAAAGCAAGGTTGGGATGGGCTTGAAGGCAAGGGTGGGATAGAATTGAAAAAGATGTGTGAGGAGGGTATGAAGGAGAGGATGGGCCCGAACAGAAGGTGAAGATGAGAAGGGAATGAAGACTAGGTTGGGCTAGGACTGAAAATGAGAGTGGGCTGGGCTAGAAGGCGAAAAGGGGGACAGGTCTGAAGGTGTGGATGCGAGAGTCCGGAAGGCGAGGGTGAAATGGTCTTGAAGGTAAGTGTGGAAAGGCGAAAAAGTAAGGGATTAATGCATTTGAATGCGATGGTGTGATGTGCCTAGAGTCGAAGGTAAGCGTTACCAGTAGGTGAAGTTAGGTGGGGCTAGAAGACGATGGTGTGCTAGTATTTAAGGCAAGGTTTAGCTAGTCCTAAAAGGAAAACTGGTATCGGCCAAAAGACCTTGTTGAGTTGAGGTGGAAGGGGGAAGGTCTTGAGGGCGAAGGTGGGATGGGTGTAAAGATGTATGTCAGCTTCGCCTGAAGGAGTGGGTGGAATGGGCAAGAAGGTGAGAGAGAGAGAGAGAGAGAGAGAGAGAGAGAGAGAGAGAGAGAGAGAGAGAGAGAGAGAGAGAGAGAGAGAGAGAGAGAGAGAGAGAGAGAGAGAGAGAGAGAGAGAGAGAGAGAGAGAGAGAGAGAGAGAGAGAGAGAGAGATCTAGGTTTTGTATTGGCTAAAAGGTAAAGCTGAGATGGGCTTGAAGACGAGGGAGAGATAGACAAATGAGGCGACGGTGAGCTGGTCCTGAAGGTGAGGCTAGGATGGTACAGAAAGCAAGTGTGAGGTGGAGCTGAAGGTGAGGGTGGAATGGGTCTGAAGGTGATGGTTTGCCTATCTAACCGCTAGGGTCTGCTTTTCTTGACGGCGAGAATGTAATGGGCCTAAGAAAGTGGTTACTTCGGCTTGGAAATGAGGGTGGGCTCAGACAAAAAGTGAAGATTGACTTGGCCTGAAGGCTACGGTGGGATGGGCTTGAAGGCGAGGTTCAGCTACCTTTTAGGGCATTACTAGAATAGATCTGACGGGAATGCTGCGATATGCCTTGAGAGCAGGGTGGCTTGGGCCAAAAGGCTTCCATTGTCTGGGTCAGAAGTCGAAAATGGAATGGGTCTGTAGACGAGGATGAGCTCGGCCTGAAGGCGAATGTAAGCTTGACATGAAGGGTAAGGAGGGATGGGCCAGAAGGGGAAGGTGGGAAGGGCGTGAAGACGAGGGTGGGTAGAGCCTGAAGACGAGCTGTAGGTAGGTTTGGGCCAGAAGGCGATGGTGGGATGTCCCTCAAGACGAGTGTAGTCAGGAAAAGAAGGCGAGAACAGGTTCGGCTGGACGGAAAATTTGGGTTGTGCTTGTAGACGAGGATGAGCTGGGCATAAAGGAGACTGTGAGCTTGACCTAAAAGTTAAGGTCAAACGGGCAAGAAGGCAATGGTGAGATGAGTTTGGAGACGATGATGGCTAAATACTGAAGGCGATGGTGAGATGGGTTGAAGGTGAGTGTGTTATGCGACTGAAAGCGAACGTGTGCTGTGATAGGAGTAGGAGGAGGGTTTTAATAAAGTCGTTGGTGGGATGGGCCTGAATCCGTGCGTTAGATAGGCTAGTATTTGAGGGTTGGATGGGAAAGAAGGCATGTGTGAGATGGTATGAATATGAGGGTTCGACTGACCTGAAGAAGTCGGGCTGGGTCTGAATGATAGGTTTGGGTGGTTTTAGAAGGTGAATTTAGGTTGGAAGTGATGGGAATGGTGGTCTAGGAGTAAAAGCGAGAGTAGCCTGGGACAGAGAGCAAAGGGGAGCGGGTGACAATATACGATTGGAATGAACCTGAGGACGAGGTAAGATGAGCTTCTAGGCGAGGTGGGATGGGTTGGAATGCAAGGTTGGGATGGGATTGAAGGCGAGGGTAGGATAGAATTGAAAAGGTGGGTGAGCAGGGTATGAAGGAGAGGTTACGCCCGAACAGAAGTTGAAGATGAGAGGGAATAAAGACTAGGTTGGGCTAGGAATGAAAATGAAAGTGGGCTGGGCTAGAAGGCGAAAGGTGGGACAGGTCTAAAGGTGTGAATGGGAGAGTCTGGAAGGCGAGGGTGAGATGGTCTTGTAGGTAAGTGTGGAAAGGCGAGAAGGTAAGGGTTTAATGTGTTTGAATGCGATGGTGTGATATGCCTGGAGTCGAAGGTAAGCTGTACCAGAAGGTGAAGTTAGGTGGGGCTAGAAGACGATGGTATGCTGGTATTTAAGGCAAGGTTTAGCTAGTCCTAAAAGCAAATCTGGGATCGGCCAAAAGACCTTTTTGAGCTGAGGTAGAAGGAGGAAGGTATTGAGGCGAAGGTGGGATGGGTGGAATGGTCCAGAAGGGGAGAGAGAGAGAGAGAGAGAGAGAGAGAGAGAGAGAGAGAGAGAGAGAGAGAGAGAGAGAGAGAGAGAGAGAGAGAGAGAGAGAGAGAGAGAGAGATACACAGAGAGAGAGAAACACCGAGAGAGAGAAAGAGAGAGAGAGAGAGAGAGAGAGAGAGAGAGAGAGAGAGAGAGAGAGAGAGAGAGAGAGAGAGAGAGAGAGAGAGAGAGAGAGAATGAATGATCTAGGTTTTTTATGGGCTAAAAGGCAAAGCTGAGATGGGCTTGAAGACGAGGGTGAGCTAGACAAATAAGGCAACGTTGAGCTGGTCCTGAAGGTGAGGCTAGGATGGTCCAGAAAGCGAGTGTGAGGTGGAGCTGAAGGTGAGGGTGGAGTGGGTCTGAAGGTGATTGTGTGCCCATCTAACCGCTAGTGTCTGCTTTTCTTGACGGAGAGAATGGAATGAGCATGAGAAAGTTGTTACTTCGGCCTGCAAATGAGGGTGGGTTCAGGAAAAAAGTGAAGATGGACTTGGCCTGAAGGCTAGGGTTCGATTGGCCTCAAGGCGAGGTTCAGCTACCATTGAGTGCATTAGTAGAATAGATCTGACGGGAATACTGGGATATACCTTGAGAGCAGGGTGGGCTGGGCCAAAAGGCTTCCATTGTCTGGGTCAGAAGTCGAAAATGGAATAGGTATGTAGACGAGTATGAGCTCGACCTGAGGGCGAATTTAAGCTTGACATGAAGGCTATGAAGGGATGGGCCAGAATGCGAAGGTGGGATGGGCGTGAAGACGAGGGTAGGTAGAGCCTGAAGACGAGCTGGAGGTAGGTTTGGGACAGAAGGCGATGGTGGGATGTTCCTCAAGACGAGTGTAGTCAGGAAAAGAAGGCAAGAACAGGTTCGGCTGGACGGGGAAGGTGGGTTGTGCTTGTAGACGAGGATGAGCTGGGCATAAAAGAGAGTGTGAGGTTGACCTAAAGGTTAAGGTCAAATGGGCAAAAATTCAATGGTGAGATGAGTTTGGAGACGATGATGGCTAAATACTGAAGGCGATGGTGAGATGGGTTGAAGGTGAGTGTGGTATGCGACTTAAAGCGAACGTGTGCTAGGATATGAGTAGGAGGAGGGTTTTAATAAAGTCGTTGGTGAGATGGGCCTGAATCCGAGTGTGAGATAGGCTAGTATTTGAGGGTTGGATGGGAAAGAAGTCATGGGTAAGATGGTATAAATATGAGGGTTCGACTGACCTGAAGATACGGGCTGGGTCTGAATAAGAGGTTTCGGCGGTTTTAGAAGGTGATTTTGGGTTGGAAATGATGGGAGTGGTGGTCTAGGAGTAAAAGCGAGAATAGCCTGGGACAGAGAGCGAAGGGGGGCGATTGTCAATATACGAGTGGAATGAGCCTGAGGGCGAGGTAAGATGAGCTTCTAGGCGAGGTGGGATGGGTTAGAATGCAAGGTTGGGATGGGCTTGGAAGCGAGGGTGGTATAGAATTGAAAAAGATGTGTGAGTAGGGTATGAAGGAGAGGCTGTGCCCGACCAAAAGGTGAAGATGAAAAGGGAATAAAGACTAGTTTTGTCTAGGACTGCAAATGAAAGTGGGCTGGGCTAGAAGGCGAAAGGTGTTACAGGTCTGAAGGTGTGGATGGGAGAGTCCTGAAGGCGAGGGTGAGATGGTCTTGTAGGTAAGTGTGGAAAGGCGAGAAGGTAAGGGTTTAATGTGTTTGAATGCGATGGTGTGATATGCCTGGAGTCGAAGGTAAGCTTTACCAGAGGGTGAAGTTAGGTGGGGCTACAACACGATGGTATGCTGGTATTTAAGGCAAGGTTTAGCTAGTCCTAAAAGCAAAAGTGGGATCAGCCAAAAGACCTTGTTGAGCAGAGGTGGAAGGGTGAAGGTTTTGAGGGCGAACTTGTGATGGGTGTAAAATTGTATGTCGGCAGAGCCTGAAGGAGCGGGTGGAATGGTCCAGAAGGGGAGAGAGAGAGAGAGAGAGAGAGAGAGAGAGAGAGAGAGAGAGAGAGAGAGAGAGAGAGAGGGAGAGAGGGAGAGAGAGACAGAGAGAGGGAGAGAGAGAGAGAGAGAGAGAGAGAGAGAGAGAGAGAGAGAGAGAGAGAGAGAGGGAGAGAGGGAGAGAGAGACAGAGAGAGGGAGAGAGAGAGAGAGAGAGAGAGAGAGAGAGAGAGAGAGAGAGAGAGAGAGAGAGAGAGAGAGAGAGAGAGAGAGAGAGAGAGAGAGAGGGACAGAGATAGAGATAGAGAGAGAGAGAGAGAGAGAGAGAGAGAGAGAGAGAGAGAGAGAGAGAGACAAAGGGACAGAGATAGATAGATAGAGAGAGAGAGAGAGAGAGAGAGAGAGAGAGAGAGAGAGAGAGAGAGAGAGAGAGAGAGAGAGAGAGAGAGAGAGAGAGAGAGAGAGAGAGAGAGAGAGAGAGAGAGAGAGAGAGACAGAGATAGAGAGAGAGAGAGAGAGAGAGAGAGAGAGAGAGAGAGAGAGAGAGAGAGAGAGAGAGAGAGAGAGAGAGAGAGAGAGAGAGAGAGAGAGACAGAGAGAGAGAGAGAGACAGAGATAGATAGAGAGAGAGAGAGAGAGAGAGAGAGAGAGAGAGAGAGAGAGAGAGAGAGAGAGAGAGAGAGAGAGAAGAGAGAGAGAAAATGATCTAGTTTTTGTATGGGCTAAAAGGCAAAGGTGAGATGGGCTTGAAGGCGAGGGAGAGCTAGACAAATAAGGCGACTGTGAGCTGCTCCTGAAGGTGAGGCTAGGATGGTCTAGAAAGCGAGTGTGAGGTGGAGCTGAAGGCGAGGGTGGAATGGGTGAAGGTGATGGTGTGCCCATCTAACCGTTAGTGTGTGCTTATCTTGACGGCGAGAATGGAGTGGGCCTGAGAAAGTGGTTACTTCGGCCTGAAAATGAGAGTGGGCTCAGGAAAAAAGTGAAGATGGACTTGGCCTGAAGGCTAGGGTGGGATAGGCCTGAAGGCGAGGTTCAGCTACGTTTGAGGGCATTAGTAGGATAGACCTGACGAGAATATTAGGATGGGCCTGAAGAGGAGGGTGGGCTTGCCCAAAAGGCCTCCATGGTCTTGGTCAGAAGTCAAAAATGGAATGGGTCTGAAGACGAGGATGAACTGGGCCTGAGGGCGAATGTAAGCATTACATGAAGGCTAAGGAGGGATGGGCTTAAAGGCGAAGGTAGGATGGGCATGAAGACGAGTGTGGGTAGAGCCTGAAGACGAGCTGGGGGTAGGATTGGCCCAGAAGGCGATGGTGGGATGTTCCTCAAGACGAGTGTAGTCAGGAAAAGAATGCGAGGACAGGATCGGCTACACGGGGAAGGTAGGTTGTGCTTGAAGATGAGGATGAGATGGGCCAAAAGGAGAGTGTGAGCTTGTCCTAAAGGTTAAGGTCAAATGGGCAACAAGGCAATTGTGAGATGAGTTTGGAGACGATAATGGTCAAATACTGAATGCGATGGTGAGATGTGTTGAAGGTGAGTGTCGTATGCGGCTGAAAGCGAACGTGTGTTGGGATAGGTTTAGGAGGAGGGTTTTAATAAAGTCATTGGTGGGATGGGCCTGAATCCGAGGGTGAGATAGGATAGTATTTGAGGGTTGGATGGGTAAGAAGGCATGGGCGAGATGGGATGAATTTGAGGGTTCGACTGACCTGAAGAAGACGGGCTGGGTCTGATTGACAGGTTTGGGCGGTTTTAGAAGGTGAATTTGAGTTGAAAATGATGGGAATGGTGGTCTAGGAGTAAAAGCGAGAATAGCCTGGGACAGATAGCGAACGTGGGAGGGTGTCAATATGCGAGTGGAATGAGCCTGAGGGCGAGGTAAGATGAGCTTCTAGGCGAGGTGGGATAAGCTATAAAGCAAGGTTGGGATGGGCTTGAAGGTAAGGGTGGGATAGAATTGAAAAAGATGGGTGAGCAGGGTATGAAGGAGAGGATGGGCCCGAACAGAAAGTGAAGATGAGAAGGGAATGAAGACTAGGTTGGGCTAGGACTGAAAATGAGAGTGGGCTGGGCTAGAAGGCGAAAAGGGGGACAGGTCTGAACGTGTGGATGTGAGAGTCCTGAAGGCGTGGGTGAGATGGTCTTGAAGGTAAGTGTGGAAAGGCGAGAAGGTAAGGGTTTAATGCGTTTGAATGCGATGGTGTGATGTGCCTAGAGTCGAAGGTAAGCGGTACCAGTAGGTGAAGTTAAGTGGGGCTAGAAGACGATGGTGTGCTAGTATTTAAGGCAAGGTTTAGCTAGTCCTAAAAGCAAAACTGGGATCGGCCAAAAGACCTTGTTGAGTTGAGGTGGAAGGGCGAAGGTCTTGAGGGTCTGAATAAGAGGTTTGGGCTTTTTTAGAAGGTGATTTTGGGTTGGATATGATGGGAGTGGTGGTCTAGGAGAAAAAGCGAGAATAGCCTGGGACAGAGAGCGAAGGGTGGCGATTGTCAATATACGAGTGGAATGAGCCTGAGGGCGAGGTAAGATGAGCTTCTAGGCGAGGTGGGATGGGTTACAATTCAAGGGTGGGATGGGCTTGGAAGCGAGGGTGGTATAGAATTGAAAAAGATGTGTGAGCAGGGTATGAAGGAGAGGCTGGGCCGGACCAGAAGGTGAAGATGAGAAGGGAATAAAGACTAGGTTGGGCTAGGACTGCAAATGAAAGTGGGCTGGGCTAGAAGGCGAAAGGTGGTACAGGTCTGAAGGTGTGGATGGGAGAGTCCTGAAGGCGAGGGTGAGATGGTCTTGTAGGTAAGTGTGGAAAGGCGGGAAGGTAAGGTTTTAATGTGTTTGAATGCTATGGTGTGATATGCCTGGAGTCGAAGTTAAGCTGTACCAGAGGGTGAAGTTAGGTGGGGCTAGAAGACGATGGTATGCTGGTATTTAAGGCAAGGTTTAGCTAGTCCTAAAAGCAAAACTGGGATCAGCCAAAAGACCTTGTTGAGCAGAGGTGGAAGGGGGAAGGTCTTGAGGGCAAAGGTGTGATGGGTGTAAAATTGTATGTCGGCAGCGCCTGAAGGACCGGGTGGAATGGTCCAGAAGGGGGGGGAGAGAGAGAGAGAGAGAGAGAGAGAGAGAGAGAGAGAGAGAGAGAGAGATGAGAGAGAGAGAGAGAGAGAGGGGGGGGGGCGGGAGAGGGAGAGAGAGAGAGAGACAGAGACAGAGAGACAGAGATAGATAGATAGATAGATAGAGAGAGAGAGAGAGAGAGAGAGAGATGAGAGAGAGAGAGAGAGAGAGGATGAGAGAGAGAAGAGAGAGAGAGAGAGAGAGAGAGAGAGAGGAGAGAGAGAGAGAGAGAGAGAGAGAGAGAGACAGACAGAGGGACAGAGGTAGAGAGAGAGAGAGAGAGAGAGAGAGAGAGAGAGAGAGAGAGAGAGAGAGAGAGAGAGAGAGAGAGAGAGAGAGAGAGAGAGAAAATGATCTAGTTTTTGTATGGGCTAAAAGGCAAAGGTGAGATGGGCTTGAAGGCGAGGGAGAGCTAGACAAATAAGGCGACTGTGAGCTGGTCCTGAAGGTGAGGCTAGGATGGTCTAGAAAGCGAGTGTGAGGTGGAGCTGAAGGCGAGGGTGGAATGGGCCTGAAGGTGATGGTGTGCCCATCTAACCGTTAGTGCGTTCTGTTCTTGGCGGCGAGAATGGAATGGGCCTGAGAAAGTGGTTACTTCGGCCTGAAAATGAGAGTGGGCTCATGAAAAAAGTGAAGATGGACTTGGCCTGAAGGCTAGGGTGGGATAGGCCTGAAGGTGAGGTTCAGCTACGTTTGATGGCATTAGTCGGATAGACCTGACGAGAATATTAGGATGTGCCTGGAGAGGAGGGTTGGCTGGGCCAAAAGGCCTCCATGGTCTTGGTCAGAAGTCAAAAATGGAATGGGTCTGAAGACGAGAATGAACTGGGCCTGAGGGCGAATGTAAGCATTACATGAAGGCTAAGGAGAGATGGGCTTGAAGGCGAAGGTAGGAGGGGCATGAAGACGAGGGTAGGTAGAGCCTGAAGACGAACTGGGGGTAGGACTGGCCCAGAAGGCGATGGTGGGATGTTCCTCAAGACGAGTGTATTCAGGAAAAGAATGCGAGGACAGGATCGGCTGCACGGGGAAGGTAGGTTGTGCTTGTAGATGAGGATGAGCTGGGCCAAAAGGAGAGTGTGAGCTTGTCCTAAAGGTTAAGGTCAAATGGGAAACAAGGCAATTGTGAGATGAGTTTGGAGACGATGATGGTCAAATACTGAATGCGATGGTGAGATGGGTTGAAGGTGAGTGTCGTATGCGGCTGAAAGCGAACGTCTGCTGGGATAGGAGTAGGAGGAGGGTTTTAATAAAGTCATTGGTGGGATGGGCCTGAATCCGAGGGTGAGATAGGATAGTATTTGAGGGTTGGATGGGAAAGAAGGCATGGGCGAGATGGGATGAATTTGAGGGTTCGACTGACCTGAAGAAGACGGGCTGGGTCTGAATGAGAGGTTTGGGCGGTTTTAGAAGGTGAATTTGAGTTGGAAATGATGGGAATGGTGGTCTAGGAGTAAAAGGGAGAATAGCCTGGGACAGATAGCGAAGGGGGGAGGATGTCAATATGCGAGTGGAATGAGCCTGAGGGCGAGGTAAGATGAGCTTCTAGGCGAGGTGGGATAAGCTATAAAGCAAGGTTGGGATGGGCTTGAAGGCAAGGGTGGGATAGAATTGAAAAAGATGGGTGAGGAGGGTATGAAGGAGAGGATGGGCCCGAACAGAAGTGAAGATGAGAAGGGAATGAAGACTAGGTTGAGCTAGGACTGAAAATAAGAGTGGGCTGGGCTAGAAGGCGAAAAGGGGGACAGGTCTGAACGTGTGGATGTGAGAGTCCTGAAGGCGTGGGTGAGATGGTCTTGAAGGTAAGTGTGGAAAGGCGAGAAGGTAAGGGTTTAATGCGTTTGAATGCGATGGTGTGATGTGCCTAGAGTCGAAGGTAAGCGGTACCAGTAGGTGAAGTTAAGTGGGGCTAGAAGACGATGGTGTGCTAGTATTTAAGGCAAGGTTTAGCTAGTCCTAAAAGCAAAACTGGGATCGGCCAAAAGACCTTGTTGAGTTGAGGTGGAAGGGCGAAGGTCTTGAGGGTCTGAATAAGAGGTTTGGGCTTTTTTAGAAGGTGATTTTGGGTTGGATATGATGGGAGTGGTGGTCTAGGAGAAAAAGCGAGAATAGCCTGGGACAGAGAGCGAAGGGTGGCGATTGTCAATATACGAGTGGAATGAGCCTGAGGGCGAGGTAAGATGAGCTTCTAGGCGAGGTGGGATGGGTTACAATTCAAGGGTGGGATGGGCTTGGAAGCGAGGGTGGTATAGAATTGAAAAAGATGTGTGAGCAGGGTATGAAGGAGAGGCTGGGCCGGACCAGAAGGTGAAGATGAGAAGGGAATAAAGACTAGGTTGGGCTAGGACTGCAAATGAAAGTGGGCTGGGCTAGAAGGCGAAAGGTGGTACAGGTCTGAAGGTGTGGATGGGAGAGTCCTGAAGGCGAGGGTGAGATGGTCTTGTAGGTAAGTGTGGAAAGGCGGGAAGGTAAGGTTTTAATGTGTTTGAATGCTATGGTGTGATATGCCTGGAGTCGAAGTTAAGCTGTACCAGAGGGTGAAGTTAGGTGGGGCTAGAAGACGATGGTATGCTGGTATTTAAGGCAAGGTTTAGCTAGTCCTAAAAGCAAAACTGGGATCAGCCAAAAGACCTTGTTGAGCAGAGGTGGAAGGGGGAAGGTCTTGAGGGCAAAGGTGTGATGGGTGTAAAATTGTATGTCGGCAGCGCCTGAAGGACCGGGTGGAATGGTCCAGAAGGGGGGGGAGAGAGGAGAGAGAGAGAGAGAGATGGAGACGAGAAGAAGAGAGAGGAGAGAGGAGGAGAGAGAGAGAGAGAGGGGGGGGGGGGGCGGGAGAGGGAGAGAGAGAGAGAGACAGAGACAGAGAGACAGAGGTAGATAGATAGATAGATAGATAGAGAGAGAGAGAGAGAGAGAGATGAGAGATAGAGAGAGGAGAGAGAGGAGAGAGAGAGAGAAGAGAGAGAGAGAGAGAGAGAGAGAGTAGAGAGAGAGAGAGAGAGAGACTGAGAGAGAGAGAGAGAGAGAGAGAGAGAGGAGAAGAGAGAGAGAGAGGACAGAGGTAGAGAGAGAGAGAGAAGAGAGAGAGAGAGAGAGAGAAGAGAAGAGAGATGAGAGAGAGAGAGAGAGATGAGAGAGAGAGAGAGAGAGAGAGAGAGAGAGAGAGAGAGAGAGAGAGAAAATGATCTAGTTTTTGTATGGGCTAAAAGGCAAAGGTGAGATGGGCTTGAAGGCGAGGGAGAGCTAGACAAATAAGGCGACTGTGAGCTGGTCCTGAAGGTGAGGCTAGGATGGTCTAGAAAGCGAGTGTGAGGTGGAGCTGAAGGCGAGGGTGGAATGGGCCTGAAGGTGATGGTGTGCCCATCTAACCGTTAGTGCGTTCTGTTCTTGGCGGCGAGAATGGAATGGGCCTGAGAAAGTGGTTACTTCGGCCTGAAAATGAGAGTGGGCTCATGAAAAAAGTGAAGATGGACTTGGCCTGAAGGCTAGGGTGGGATAGGCCTGAAGGTGAGGTTCAGCTACGTTTGATGGCATTAGTCGGATAGACCTGACGAGAATATTAGATGTGCCTGGAGAGGAGGGTTGGCTGGGCCAAAAGGCCTCCATGGTCTTGGTCAGAAGTCAAAAATGGAATGGGTCTGAAGACGAGAATGAACTGGGCCTGAGGGCGAATGTAAGCATTACATGAAGGCTAAGGAGAGATGGGCTTGAAGGCGAAGGTAGGAGGGGCATGAAGACGAGGGTAGGTAGAGCCTGAAGACGAACTGGGGGTAGGACTGGCCCAGAAGGCGATGGTGGGATGTTCCTCAAGACGAATGTATTCAGGAAAAGAATGCGAGGACAGGATCGGCTGCACGGGGAAGGTAGGTTGTGCTTGTAGATGAGGATGAGCTGGGCCAAAAGGAGAGTGTGAGCTTGTCCTAAAGGTTAAGGTCAAATGGGAAACAAGGCAATTGTGAGATGAGTTTGGAGACGATGATGGTCAAATACTGAATGCGATGGTGAGATGGGTTGAAGGTGAGTGTCGTATGCGGCTGAAAGCGAACGTCTGCAGGGATAGGAGTAGGAGGAGGGTTTTAATAAAGTCATTGGTGGGATGGGCCTGAATCCGAGGGTGAGATAGGATAGTATTTGAGGGTTGGATGGGAAAGAAGGCATGGGCGAGATGGGATGAATTTGAGGGTTCGACTGACCTGAAGAAGACGGGCTGGGTCTGAATGAGAGGTTTGGGCGGTTTTAGAAGGTGAATTTGAGTTGGAAATGATGGGAATGGTGGTCTAGGAGTAAAAGGGAGAATAGCCTGGGACAGATAGCGAAGGGGGGAGGATGTCAATATGCGAGTGGAATGAGCCTGAGGGCGAGGTAAGATGAGCTTCTAGGCGAGGTGGGATAAGCTATAAAGCAAGGTTGGGATGGGCTTGAAGGCAAGGGTGGGATAGAATTGAAAAAGATGGGTGAGGAGGGTATGAAGGAGAGGATGGGCCCGAACAGAAGTGAAGATGAGAAGGGAATGAAGACTAGGTTGAGCTAGGACTGAAAATAAGAGTGGGCTGGGCTAGAAGGCGAAAAGGGGGACAGGTCTGAACGTGTGGATGTGAGAGTCCTGAAGGCGTGGGTGAGATGGTCTTGAAGGTAAGTGTGGAAAGGCGAGAAGGTAAGGGTTTAATGCGTTTGAATGCGATGGTGTGATGTGCCTAGAGTCGAAGGTAAGCGGTACCAGTAGGTGAAGTTAAGTGGGGCTAGAAGACGATGGTGTGCTAGTATTTAAGGCAAGGTTTAGCTAGTCCTAAAAGCAAAACTGGGATCGGCCAAAAGACCTTGTTGAGTTGAGGTGGAAGGGCGAAGGTCTTGAGGGTCTGAATAAGAGGTTTGGGCTTTTTTAGAAGGTGATTTTGGGTTGGATATGATGGGAGTGGTGGTCTAGGAGAAAAGCGAGAATAGCCTGGGACAGAGAGCGAAGGGTGGCGATTGTCAATATACGAGTGGAATGAGCCTGAGGGCGAGGTAAGATGAGCTTCTAGGCGAGGTGGGATGGGTTACAATTCAAGGGTGGGATGGGCTTGGAAGCGAGGGTGGTATAGAATTGAAAAAGATGTGTGAGCAGGGTATGAAGGAGAGGCTGGGCCGGACCAGAAGGTGAAGATGAGAAGGGAATAAAGACTAGGTTGGGCTAGGACTGAAAATGAAAGTGGGCTGGGCTAGAAGGCGAAGGTGGTACAGGTCTGAAGGTGTGGATGGGAGAGTCCTGAAGGCGAGGGTGAGATGGTCTTGTAGGTAAGTGTGGAAAGGCGAGAAGGTAAGGTTTAATGTGTTTGAATGCGATGGTGTGATATGCCTGGAGTCGAAGGTAAGCTGTACCAGAGGTGAAGTTAGGTGGGGCTAGAAGACGATGGTTTGCTGGTATTTAAGGCAAGGTTTAGCTAGTCCTAAAAGCAAAACTGGGATCGGCCAAAAGACCTTGTTGAGCAGAGGTGGAAGGGGGAAGGTCTTGAGGGCGAAGGTGGGATGGGTGTAAAATTGTAGGTCGGCTGCGCCTGAAGGAGCGGGTGGAATGGTCCAGAAGGCGAGAGAGAGAGAGAGAGAGAGAGAGAGAGAGAGAGAGAGAGAGAGAGAGAGAGAGAGAGAGAGAGAGGGGCGGGAGAGGGAGAGAGAGAGAGAGACAGAGACAGAGAGACAGAGATAGATAGATAGATAGATAGATAGAGAGAAAGAGAGAGAGAGAGAGAGAGAGAGAGAGAGAGAGAGAGAGAGAGAGAGAGAGAGAGAGAGAGAGAGAGAGAGAGAGAGGGACAGAGGTAGAGAGAGAGAGAGAGAGAGAGAGAGAGAGAGAGAGAGAGAGAGAGAGAGAGAGAGAGAGAGAGAGAGAGAGAGAGAGAGAGAGAGAGAAAATGATCTAGTTTTTGTATGGGCTAAAAGGCAAAGGTGAGATGGGCTTGAAGGCGAGGGAGAGCTAGACAAATAAGGCGACTGTGAGCTGGTCCTGAAGGTGAGGCTAGGATGGTCTAGAAAGCGAGTGTGAGGTGGAGCTGAAGGCGAGGGTGGAATGGGCCTGAAGGTGATGGTGTGCCCATCGAACCGTTAGTGCGTTCTGTTCTTGGCGGCGAGAATGGAATGGGCCTGAGAAAGTGGTTACTTCGGCCTGGAAAATGAGAGTGGGCTCAGGAAAAAAGTGAAGATGGACTTGGCCTGAAGGCTAGGGTGGGATGGGCCTGAAGGCGAGGTTCAGCTACCTTTGAGGGCATTAGTAGATAGATCTGACGGAATGCTGGGATATGCCTTGAGAGCAGGGTGGGCTGGGCCAAAAGGCTCCATTGTCTGGTCAGAAGTCGAAAATGGAATGGGTCTGTAGACGAGGATGAGCTCGGCCTGAGGGCGAATGTAAGCTTGACATGAAGGCTAAGGAGGGATGGGCAGAAGGCGAAGGTAGGATGGGCGTGAAGACGAGGGTGGGTAGAGCCTGAAGACGAGCTGGAGGTAGGTTTGGGCCAGAAGGCGATGGTGGGATGTCCCTCAAGACGAGTGTAGTCAGGAAAAGAAGGCGAGAACAGGTTCGGCTGACGGGGAAGGTGGGTTGTGCTTGTAGACGAGTATGAGCTGGGCCTAAAGGAGAGTGTGATCTTGACCTAAAGGTTAAGGTCAAATGGGAAACAAGGCAATTGTGAGATGAGTTTGGAGACGATGATGGTCAAATACTGAATGCGATGGTGAGATGGGTTGAAGGTGAGTGTCGTATGCGGCTGAAAGCGAACGTCTGCTGGGATAGGAGTAGGAGGAGGGTTTTAATAAAGTCATTGGTGGGATGGGCCTGAATCCGAGGGTGAGATAGGATAGTATTTGAGGGTTGGATGGGAAAGAAGGCATGGGCGAGATGGGATGAATTTGAGGGTTCGACTGACCTGAAGAAGACGGGCTGGGTCTGAATGAGAGGTTTGGGCGGTTTTAGAAGGTGAATTTGAGTTGGAAATGATGGGAATGGTGGTCTAGGAGTAAAAGGAGAATAGCCTGGGACAGATAGCGAAGGGGGGAGGATGTCAATATGCGAGTGGAATGAGCCTGAGGGCGAGGTAAGATGAGCTTCTAGGCGAGGTGGGATAAGCTATAAAGCAAGGTTGGGATGGGCTTGAAGGCGAGGGTGGGATAGAATTGAAAAAGATGGTGAGCAGGGTATGAAGGAGAGGTTGGGCCCGACCAGAAGGTGAAGATGAGAAGGGAATGAAGACTAGGTTGGGCTAGGACTGAAAATGAGAGTGGGCTGGGCTAGAAGGCGAAAAGGGGGACAGGTCTGAAGGTGTGGATGCGAGAGTCCTGAAGGCGAGGGTGAGATGGTCTTGAAGGTAAGTGTGGAAAGGCGAGAAGGTAAGGGTTTAATGCGTTTGAATGCGATGGTGTGATGTGCCTAGAGTCGAAGGTAAGCGGTACCAGTAGGTGAAGTTAGGTGGGGCTAGAAGACGATGGTGTGCTAGTATTTAAGGCAAGGTTTAGCTAGTCCTAAAAGCAAAACTGGGATCGGCCAAAAGACCTTGTTGAGCTGAGGTGGAAGGGGGAAGGTCTTGAGGGCGAAGGTGGGATGGGTGTAAAGATGTAGGTCAGCTGCGCCTGAAGGAGTGGGTGGAATGGGCCAGAAGGAGAGAGAGAGAGAGAGAGAGAGAGAGAGAGAGAGAGAGAGAGAGAGAGAGAGAGAGAGAGAGAGAGAGAGAGGAGAGAGAGAGAGAGAGAGAGAGAGAGAGAGAGAGAGAGAGAGAGAGAGAGAGAGAGAGAGAGAGAGAGAGAGAGAGAGAGAGAGAGAGAGAGAGAGAGAGAGAGAGAGAGAGAGATAGAGAGAGAGAGAGAGACAGAGATAGAGAGAGAGAGAGAGAGAGAGAGAGAGAGAGAGAGAGAGAGAGAGAGAGAGAGAGAGAGAGAGAGAGAGAGAGAGAGATCTACGTTTTGTATTGGCTAAAAGGTAAAGCTGAGATGGGCTTGAAGAAGAGGGAGAGCTAGACAAATAAGGCGACGGTGAGCTGGTCATGAAGGTGAGGCTAGGATGCTACAGAAAGCAAGTGTGAGGTGGAGCTGAAGGTGAGGGTGGAATGGGTCTGAAGGTGATGGTTTGCCTATCTAACCGCTAGGGTCTGCTTTTCTTGACGGCGAGAATGGAATGGGCCTAAGAAAGTGGTTACTTCGGCCTGGAAATGAGGGTGGGCTCAGGAAAAAAGTGAAGATGACTTGGCCTGAAGGCTAGTGTGGGATGGGCCTGAAGGCGAGGTTCAGCTACCTTTGAGGGCATTAGTAGAATAGATCTGACGGGAATGCTGGATATGCCTTGAGAGCAGGGTGGGCTGGGCCAAAAGGCTTCCATTGTCTGGGTCAGAAGTCGAAAATGGAATGGGTCTGTAGACGAGGATGAGCTCGGCCTGAGGGCGAATGTAAGCTTGACATGAAGGGTAAGGAGGGATGGGCCAGAAGGCGAAGGTGGGATGGGCGTGAAGACGAGGGTGGGTAGAGCCTGAAGACGAGCTGGAGGTAGGTTTGGGACAGAAGGCGATGGTGGGATGTCCCTCAAGACGAGTGTAGTCAGGAAAAGAAGGAGAGAACAGGTTCGGCTGGACGAGGAAGGTGGGTTGTGCTTGTAGACGAGGATGAGCTGGGCATAAAGGAGATTGTGAGCTTGACCTAAAGGTTAAGGTCAAATGGGCAAGAAGGCATTGTGAGATGAGTTTGGAGACGATGATGGCTAAATACTGAAGGCGATGGTGAGATGGGTTGAAGGTGAGTGTGGTATGCGACTGAAAGCGAACGTGTGCTGGGATAGGAGTAGGAGGAGGGTTTTAATAAAGTCGTTGGTGGGATGGGCCTGAACCCGAGGGTGAGATAGGCTAGTATTTGAGGGTTCGAAGGGAAAGAAGGCACCGGTGAGATGGTATTAATATGAGGGTTCGACTGATTTGAAGAAGACGGGCTGGGTCTCAATGAGAGATTGGGCAGTTTTAGAAGGTGAATTTGGTTTGGAAGTGATAGGAATGGTGGTCTAGGGGTAAAAGCGAGAATAGCCTGGGACAGAGAGCAAAGTGGGGCGGGTGACAATATGCGATTGGAATGAGCCTGAGGGCGAGGTAAGATGAGCTTCTAGGCGAGGTGGGATGGGTTAGAATGCAATGTTGGGTTGGGCTTGAATTCGAGGGTGGGATAGAATTGACAAAGATGGTTGAGCAGGGTATGAAGGAGAGGTTGGGCCCGACCAGAAGGTGAAGATGAGAAAGGAATAAAGACTAGGTTGGGATAGGACTGAAAATGAAAGTGGGCTGGGCTAGAAGGCGAGAGGGGGAACAGGTCTGAAGGTGTGGATGCGAGAGTCCTGAAGGCGAGGGTGAGATGGTCTTGTAGGTAAGTGTGGAAAGGCGAGAAGGTAAGGGTTTAATGTGTTTGAATGCGATGGTGTGATATGCCTGGAGTCGAGGGTAAGCGGTACCAGAAGGTGAAGTTAGGTGGGGCTAGAAGACGATGGTGTGCTGGTATTTAAGGGAAGGTTTAGCTAGTCCTAAAAGAAAAACTGGGATCTTTCAAAAGACCTTGTTGAGCTGATGTGGAAGGGGGAAGGTCTTAAGGGCGAAGGTGGGATGGGTGTAAAGTTGTAGGTCGGCTGCGCCTGGAGGAGTGGGTGGAATGGGCCAGAAGGAGAGAGAGAGAGAGAGAGAGAGAGAGAGAGAGAGAGAGAGAGAGAGAGAGAGAGAGAGAGAGAGAGAGAGAGAGAGAGAGAGAGAGAGAGAGAAGAGAGAGAGAGAGAGAGAGAGAGAGAGAGAGAGAGAGAGAGAGAGAGAGAGAGAGAGAGAGAGAGAGAGAGAGAGAGATCTAGATTTTGTATTGGCTAAAAGGCAAAGCTGAGATGGGCTTGAAGACGAGGGAGAGCTAGACAAATGAGGCGACGGTGAGCTGGTCCTGAAGGTGAGGCTAGGATGGTACAGAAAGCAAGTTTGAGGTGGAGCTGAAGGTGAGGGTGGAATGGGTCTGAAGTTGATGGTTTGCCCATCTAACCGCTAGGGTCTGCTTTTCTTGACGGCGAGAATGAAATGGGCCTGAGAAAGTGGTTACTTCGGCCTGGAAATGAGGGTGGGCTCAGGAAAAAAGTGAAGATGGACTTGGCCTGAAGGCTAGGGTGGGATGGGCCTGAAGGCGAGGTTCAGCTACCTTTGAGGGCATTAGTAGAATAGATTTGACGGGAATGCTGGGATATGCCTTGAGAGCAGGGTGGGCTAGGCCAAAAGTCTTCCATTGTCTGGGTCAGAAGTCGAAAATGGAATGGGTCTGTAGACGAGGATGAGCTCGGCCTGAGGGCGAATGTAAGCTTGACATGAAGGCTAAGGAGGGATGGGCCAGAAGGCGAAGGTGGGATGGGCGTGAAGACGAGGGTGGGTAGAGCCTGAAGACGAGCTGGAGGTAGGTTTGGGCCAGAAGGCGATGGTGGGATAACCCTCAAGAGGAGTGTAGTCAGGAAAAGAAGGCGAGAACAGGTTCGGCTGGACGGGGAAGGTGGGTTGTGCTTGTAGACGAGTATGAGCTGGGCATAAAGGAGAGTGTGATCTTGACCTAAAGGTTAAGGTCAAATGGGCAAGAAGGCAATGGTGAGATGAGTTTGGAGACGATGATGGCTAAATACTGAAGGCGATGGTGAGATGGGTTGAAGGTGAGTGTGGTATGCGACTGAAACGAACGTATGCTAGGATAGGAGTAGAAGGAGGGTTTTAATAAAGTCGTTGGTGGGATGGGCCTGAATCCGAGGGTGAGATAGGCTAGTATTTGAGGGTTGGATGTGAAAGAAGGTATGGGTGACATGGTATGAATATGAGGGTTCGACTGACCTGAAGAAGACGGGCTGGGTCTGAATGAGAGGTTTGGGCGGTTTTAGAAGGTGAATTTGGGTTGGAAGTGATGGGAATGGTGGTCTAGGGGTAAAAGCGAGAATAGCCTGGGACAGAGAGCGAAGTGGGGCGGGTGAAAATATGCGAGTGGAATGAGCCTGAGGGCTAGGTAAGATGAGCTTCTAGGCGAGGTCGGATTGGTTAGAATGCAAGGTTGGGATGGGCTTGAAGGCGAGGGTGGGATAGAATTGAAAAAGATTGGTGAGCAGGGTATGACGGAGAGATTAGGCCCGACCAGAAGGTGAAGATGAGAAGGGAATAAAGACTAGGTTGGGATAGGACTGAAAATGAAAGTGGGCTGGGCTAGAAGGCGAAAGGGGGAACAGGTCTGAAGGTGTGGATGGGAGAGTCCTGAGGGCGAGGGTGAGATGGTCTTGTAGGTAAGTGTGGAAAGGGGAGAAGGTAAAGGTTTAATGTGTTTGAATGCAATGGTGTGATATGACTGGAGTTGAAGGTAAGCGGTACCAGAAGTTGAAGTTAGGTGGGGCTAGAAGACGATGGTGTGCTGGTATTTAAGGCAAGGTTTAGCTAGTCCTAAAAGCAAAACTGGGATCGGCCAAAAGACCTTGTTGAGCTGAGGTGGAAGAGGTAAGGTCTTGAGGGCGAAGGTGGGATGGGTGTAAAGTTGTAGGTCGGATGCGCCTGATGGAGTGGGTGGAATGGGCCAGAAGGGGATGGAGAGAGAGAGAGAGAGAGAGAGAGAGAGAGAGAGAGAGAGAGAGAGAGAGAGAGAGAGAGAGAGAGAGAGAGAGAGAGAGAGAGAGAGAGAGAAGGGAGAGAGAGAGAGAGAGAGAGAGAGAGAGAGAGAGAGAGAGAGAGAGAGAGAGAGAGAGAGAGAGAGAGAGAGAGAGAGAGAGAGAGAGAGAGAGAGAGAGAGAGAGAGAGAGAGAGAGAGAGAGATCTAGGTTTTGTATTGGCTAAAAGGCAAAGCTGAGATGGGGTTGAAGACAAGGGAGAGCTAGACAAATAAGGCGACGGTGATCTGGTCCTGAAGGTGAGGCTAGGATAGTACAGAAAGCAAGTGTGAGGTGGAGATGAAGCTGAGGGTGGAATGGGTCTGAAGGTGATGGTTTGCCCATCTAACCGCTAGGGTCTTCTTTTCTTGACGGCGAGAATGGAATGGGCCTGACAAAGTGGTTACTTCGGCCTGGAAATGAGGGTGGGCTCAGGAAAAAAGTGAAGATGAACTTGGCCTGAAGGCTAGTGTGGGATGGGTATGAAGGCGAGGTTCAGCTACCTTTGAGGGCATTAGTAGGATAGATCTGACGGGAATGCTGGGATATGCCTTGAGAGCAGGGTGGGCTGGGCCAAAAGGCTTCCATTGTCCGGGTCAGAAGTCGAAAATGGAATGGGTCTGTAGACGAGGATGAGCTCGGCCTGAGGGCGAATGTAAGCTTGACATGAAGGGTAAGGAGGGATGGGCCAGAAGGCGAAGGTGGGATGGGCGTGAAGACGAGGGTGGGTAGAGCCTGAAGACGAGCTGGAGGTAGGTTTGGGCCAGAAGGCGATGGTGGGATGTCCCTCAAGACGAGTGTAGTCAGGAAAAGAAGGCGAGAACAGGTTCGGCTGGACGAGGAAGGTGGGTTGTGCTTGTAGACGAGGATGAGCTGGGCATAAAGGAGAGTGTGAGCTTGACCTAAAGGTTAAGGTCAAATGGGCAAGAAGGCAATGGTGAGATGAGTTTGGAGACGATGATGGCTAAATACTGAAGGCGATGGTGAGATGGGTTGAAGGTGAGTGTGGTATGCGACTGAAAGCGAACGTGTGCTGGGATAGGAGTAGGAGGAGGGTTTTAATAAAGTCGTTGGTGGGATGGGCCTGAACCCGAGGGTGAGATAGGCTAGTATTTGAGGGTTGGATGGGAAAGAAGGCATCGGTGAGATGGTATGAATATGAGGGTTCGACTGACCTGAAGAAGACGGGCTGGGTCTGAATGAGAGGTTTGGGCGGTTTTAGAAGGTGAATTTGGGTTGGAAGTGATGGGAATGGTGGTCTAGGGGTAAAAGCGAGAATAGCCTGGGACAGAGAGCGAAGTGGGGCGGGTGAAAATATGCGAGTGGAATGAGCCTGAGGGCGAGGTAAGATGAGCTTCTAGGCGAGGTGGGATGGGTTAGAATGCAAGGTTGGGATGGGCTTGAATTCGAGGGTGGGATAGAATTGACAAAGATGGTTGAGCAGGGTATGAAGGAGAGGTTGGGCCCGACCAGAAGGTGAAGATGAGAAAGGAATAAAGACTAGGTTGGGATAGGACTGAAAATGAAAGTGGGCTGGGCTAGAAGGCGAGAGGGGGAACAGGTCTGAAGGTGTGGATGCGAGAGTCCTGAAGGCGAGGGTGAGATGGTCTTGTAGGTAAGTGTAGAAAGGCGAGAAGGTAAGGGTTTAATGTGTTTGAATGCGATGGTGTGATATGCCTGGAGTCGAGGGTAAGCGGTACCAGAAGGTGAAGTTAGGTGGGGCTAGAAGACGATGGTGTGCTGGTATTTAAGGGAAGGTTTAGCTAGTCCTAAAAGAAAAACTGGGATCTTTCAAAAGACCTTGTTGAGCTGATGTGGAAGGGGGAAGGTCTTAAGGGCGAAGGTGGGATGGGTGTAAAGTTGTAGGTCGGCTGCGCCTGGAGGAGTGGGTGGAATGGGCCAGAAGGAGAGGAGAGAGAGAGAGAGAGAGAGAGAGAGAGAGAGAGAGAGAGAGAGAGAGATGAGAGAGAGAGAGAGAGAGAGAGAGAGAGAGAGAGAGAGAGAGAGAGAGAGAGAGAGAGAGAGAGAGAGAGAGAGAGAGAGAGAGAGAGAGAGAGAGAGAGAGAATGATCTAGTTTTGTATGGGCTAAAAGGCAAAGGTGAGATGGGCTTGAAGACGAGGGAGAGCTAGACAAATAAGGCGACGGTGAGCTGGTCCTGAAGGTGAGGCTAGGATGGTCCAGAAAGCGAGTGTGAGGTGGAGCTGAAGGCGAGGGTGGAATGGGTCTGAAGGTGATGGTTTGCCCATCTAACCGCTAGGGTCTGCTTTTCTTGACGGCGAGAATGGAATGGGCCTGAGAAAGTGGTTACTTCGGCCTGAAATGAGGTGGGCTCAGGAAAAACGTGAAGATGGACTTGGCCTGAAGGCTAGGGTGGGATGGCCTGAAGGCGAGGTTCAGCTACCGTTTGAGGGCATTAGTAGAATAGATTTGACGGGAATGCTGGGATATGCCTTGAGAGCAGGGTGGGCTAGGCCAAAAGTCTTCCATTGTCTGGGTCAGAAGTCGAAAATGGAATGGGTCTGTAGACGAGGATGAGCTCGGCCTGAGGGCGAATGTAAGCTTGACATGAAGGCTAAGGAGGGATGGGCCAGAAGGCGAAGGTGGGATGGGCGTGAAGACGAGGGTGGGTAGAGCCTGAAGACGAGCTGGAGGTAGGTTTGGGCCAGAAGGCGATGGTGGGATAACCCTCAAGAGGAGTGTAGTCAGGAAAAGAAGGCGAGAACAGGTTCGGCTGGACGGGGAAGGTGGGTTGTGCTTGTAGACGAGTATGAGCTGGGCATAAAGGAGAGTGTGATCTTGACCTAAAGGTTAAGGTCAAATGGGCAAGAAGGCAATGGTGAGATGAGTTTGGAGACGATGATGGCTAAATACTGAAGGCGATGGTGAGATGGGTTGAAGGTGAGTGTGG
Source organism: Panulirus ornatus (assembly GCF_036320965.1). NCBI lineage: Eukaryota > Metazoa > Arthropoda > Malacostraca > Decapoda > Palinuridae > Panulirus > Panulirus ornatus. The sequence continues at coordinate 23,279,199 of NC_092243.1, read as the reverse complement.
TATGCGACTGAAACGAACGTATGCTAGGATAGGAGTAGAGGAGGGTTTTAATAAAGTCGTTGGTGGGATGGGCCTGAATCCGAGGGTGAGATAGGCTAGTATTTGAGGGTTGGATGTGAAAGAAGGTATGGGTGAGATGGTATGAATATGAGGGTTCGACTGACCTGAAGAAGACGGGCTGGGTCTGAATGAGAGGTTTGGGCGGTTTTAGAAGGTGAATTTGGGTTGGAAGTGATGGGAATGGTGGTCTAGGAGTAAAAGCGAGAATAGCCTGGGACAGAGAGCGAAGTGGGGCGGGTGACAATATGCGAGTGGAATGAGCCTGAGGGCTAGGTAAGATGAGCTTCTAGGCGAGGTCGGATTGGTTAGAAAGCAAGGTTGGGATGGGCTTGAAGGCGAGGGTGGGATAGAATTGAAAAAGATGGTGAGCAGGGTATGACGGAGAGGTTGGGCCCGACCAGAAGGTGAAGATGAGAAGGGAATAAAGACTAGGTTGGGCTAGGACTGAAAATGAAAGTGGGCTGGGCTAGAAGGCGAAAGGGGGAACAGGTCTGAAGGTGTGGATGGGAGAGTCCTGAAGGCGAGGGTGAGATGGTCTTGTAGGTAAGTGTGGAAAGGGGAGAAGGTAAGGTTTAATGCTGTTTGAATGCGATGGTGTGATGTGCCTGGAGTCGAAGGTAAGCGGTACCAGAAGGTGAAGTTAGGTGGGGCTAGAAGACGATGGTGTGCTGGTATTTAAGGCAAGGTTTAGCTAGTCCTAAAAGCAAAACTGGGATCGGCCAAAAGACCTTGTTGAGCTGAGGTGGAAGAGGTAAGGTCTTGAGGGCGAAGGTGGGATGGGTGTAAAGATGTAGGTCGGCTGCGCCTGAAGGAGTGGGTGGAATGGGCCAGAAGGGATGGAGAGAGAGAGAGAGAGAGAGAGAGAGAGAGAGAGAGAGAGAGAGAGAGAGAGAGAGAGAGAGAGAGAGAGAGAGAGAGAGAGAGAGAGAGAGAGAGAGAGAGAGAGAGAGAGAGAGAGAGAGAGAGAGAGAGAGAGAGAGAGAGAGAGAGAGAGAGAGAGAGAGAGAGAGAGAGAGAGAGAGAGAGAGAGAGAGAGAGAGAGAGAGAGAGAGAGAGAGAGAGAGAGAGAGAGAGAGAGAGAATGATCTAGTTTTTGTATGGGCTAAAAGGCAAAG
>NC_092243.1:23240524-23273024 GCF_036320965.1 Panulirus ornatus | reverse complement strand
AAGTTGAATTTGGGTTGGAAGTGATGGGAATGGTGGTCTAGGAGTAAAAGCGAGAATAGCCTGGGACAGAGAGCGAAGGGGGGCGGGTGTCAATATGCGAGTGGAATGAGCCTGAAGGCGAGGTAACATGAGCTTCTAAGCGAGGTGGGATGGGCTAGAAAGCAAGGTTGGGATGGGCTTGAAGGCGAGGGTGGGATAGAATTGAAAAAGATGGGTGAGCAGGGTATGAAGGAGAGGCTGGGCCCGAACAGAAGGTGAAGATGAAAAGGGAATGAAGACTAGGTTGGGCTAGGACTGAAAATGAGAGTGGAGTGGGCAAGAAGGCGAAAGGGGGGCAGGTCTGAAGGTGTGGATGGGAGAGTCCTGAAGGCGAGGGTGAGATGGTCTTGTAGGTAAGTGTGGAAAGGGGAGAATGTAAGGGTTTAATGCGTTTGAATTCGATGGTGTGATGTGCCTGGAGTCGAAGGTAAGCGGTACCAGAAGGTGAAGTTAGGTGGGCTAGAAAACGATGGTGTGCTGGTATTTAAGGCAAGGTTTAGCTAGTCCTAAAAGCAAAACTGGGATCGGCCAGAAGACCTTGTTGAGCTGAGGTGGAAGGGGGAAGGTCTTGAGGGCGAAGGTGGGATGGGTGTAAAGATGTAGGTCGGCTGCGCCTCAAGGAGTGGGTGGAATGGGCCAGAAAGATGGACGGAGAGAGAGAGAGAGAGAGAGAGAGAGAGAGAGAGAGAGAGAGAGAGAGAGAAGAGAGAGAGAGAGAGAGAGACAGAGAAGAGAGAGACAGAGAGAGAGAGAGAGAGAGAGAGAGAGAGAGAGAGAGAGAGAGAGAGAGAGAGAGAGAGGAGAGAGAGAGAGAGAGAGAGAGAGAGAGAGAGAGAGAGAGAGAGAGAGAGAGAGAGAGAGAGAGAGAGAGAGAGAGAGAGAGAGAGAGAGAGAGAGAGAGAGAGAATGATCTAGTTTTTGTATGGGCTAAAAGGCAAAGGTGAGATGGGCGTGAAGGCGAGGGAGAGCTAAACAAATAAGGAGACTATGAGCTGGTCCTGAAGGTGAGGCTAGGATGTTCCAGAAAGCGAGTGTGAGGTGAAGCTGAAGGCGAGGGTGGAATAGTCCTGAAGGTGATGGTGTGCCCATCTAACCGCTAGGGTCTGTTTTTCTTGACGGCGAGAATGGAATGGGCCTGACAAAGTGGTTACCTCGGCCTGAAAATGAAGGTGGGCTCAGGAAAAAAGTGAAGATGGACTTGCCCTGAAGGCTAGGGTGGGATGGGCCTGAAGGCGAGGTTCAGCTACCTTTGAGGGCATTAGTAGAATACACCTGACAGGAATGCTGGGATATGCCTGGAGAGCAGGGTGGGCTCGGCCAAAAATCCTCCATGGTCTGGGTCAGAAGTCGAAAATGGAATGGGTCTTTAGACGAGGATGAGCTCGGCCTGAGGGCGAATGTAAGCTTGACATGAAGGCTAAGGAGGGATGGGCCAGAAGGCGAAGGTGGGATGGGCGTGAAGACGAGGGTAGGTAGAGCCTGAAGACGAGCTGGAGGTAGGTTTGGGCCAGAAGGCGATGGTGGGATGTCCCTCAAGACGAGTGTAGTCAGGAAAAGAAGGCGAGCAGAGGTTCTGCTGGACGGGGAAGGTGGGTTGTGCTTGTAGGCGAGGATGAGCTGGGCCTAAAGGAGAGTGTGAGCTTGACCTAAAGGTTAAGGTCAAATGGGCAAGAAGGCAATTGTGAGATGAGTTTGGAGACGATGATGGCAAATACTGAAGGCGATGGTGAGATGGGTTGAAGGTGAGTGTGGTATGCGACTGAAAGCGAACGTGTGCTGGGATAGGAGTAGGAGGAGTGTTTTAATAAAGTCATTGGTGGGATGGGCCTGAATCCGAGGGTGAGATAGGCTAGTATTTGAGGGTTGGATGGGAAAGAAGGCATGGGTGAGATGGGATGAATATGAGGGTTCGACTGACCTGAAGAAGACGGGCTGGGTCTGAATGAGAGGTTTGGGCGGTTTTAGAAGGTGAATTTGGGTTGGAAGTGATGGGAATGGTGGTCTAGGAGTAAAAGCGAGAATAGCCTGGGACAGAGAGCGAAGGGGGGCGGGTGTCAATATGCGAGTGGAATGAGCCTGAAGGCGAGGTAAGATGAGCTTCTAAGCGAGGTGGGATGGGCTAGAAAGCAAGGTTGGGATGGGCTTGAAGGCGAGGGTGGGATAGAATTGAAAAAGATGGGTGAGCAGGGTATGAAGGAGAGGCTGGGCCCGAACAGAAGGTGAAGATGAAAAGGGAATGAAGACTAGGTTGGGCTAGGACTGAAAATGAGAGTGGGGTGGGCAAGAAGGCGAAAGGGGGGACAGGTCTGAAGGTGTGGATGGGAGAGTCCTGAAGGCGAGGGTGAGATGGTCTTGTAGGTAAGTGTGGAAAGGGGAGAATGTAAGGGTTTAATGCGTTTGAATTCGATGGTGTGATGTGCCTAGAGTCGAAGGTAAGCGGTACCAGAAGGTGAAGTTAGGTGGGGCTAGAAAACGATGGTGTGCTGGTATTTAAGGCAAGGTTTAGCTAGTCCTAAAGCAAAACTGGGATCGGCCAGAAGACCTTGTTGAGCTGAGGTGGAATGGGGAAGGTCTTGAGGAAGGTGGGATGGGTGTAAAGATGTAGGTCGGCTGCGCCTGAAGGAGTGGGTGGAATGGGCCAGAAAGATGGACGGAGAGAGAGAGAGAGAGAGAGAGAGAGAGAGAGAGAGAGAGAGAGAGAGAGAGAGAGAGAGAGAGAGAGAGAGAGAGAGAGAGAGAGAGAGAGAGAGAGAGAGAGAGACAGAGAAAAACAGAGAGAGAGAGAGAGAGAGAGAGAGAGAGAGAGAGAGAGAGAGAGAGAGAGAGAGAGAGAGAGAGAGAGAGAGAGGGGGGGAGGGAGAGAATGATCTAGTTTTTGTATGTGCTAAAAGGCAAAGGTGAGAGGGGCCTAGAGGCGATGGAGAGCTAGACAAATAAGGAGACTATGAGCTGGTCCTGAAGGTTAGGCTAGGATGTTCCAGAAAGCGAGTGTGAGGTGAAGCTGAAGGCGAGGGTGGAATAGTTCTGAATGTGATGGTGTGCCCATCTAACCGCTAGGGTCTGTTTTTCTTGACGGCGAGAATGGAATGGGCCTGACAAAGTGGTTACCTCGGCCTGAAAATGAAGGTGGGCTCTGGAAAAAAGTGAAGATGGACGTCGCCTGAAGGCTAGGGTGGGATGGGCCTGAAGGCGAGGTTCAGTTACCATTGAGGGCATTAGTAGTATACACCTGATAGGAATGCTGGGATATGCCTGGAGAGCAGGGTGGGCTCGGCCAAAAATCCTCCATGGTCTGGGTCAGAAGTCGAAAATGGAATGGGTCTTTAGACGAGGATGAGCTCGGCCTGAGGGCGAATGTAAGCTTGACATGAAGGCTAAGGAGGGATGGGCCAGAAGGCGAAGGTGGGATGGGCGTGAAGACGAGAGTAGGTAGAGCCTGAAGACGAGCTGGAGGTAGGTTTGAGCCAGAAGGCGATGGTGGGATGTCCCTCAAGACGAGTGTAGTCAGGAAAAGAAGGCGAGCAGAGGTTCTGCTGGACGGCGAAGGTGGGTTGTGCTTATAGGCGATGATGAGCTGGGCCTAAAGGAGAGTGTGAGCTTGACCTAAAAGTTAAGGTCAAATGGGCAAGAAGGCAATTGTGAGATGAGTTTGGAGACGATTATGGTCAAATACTGAAGGCGATGGTGAGATGTGTTGAAGGTGAGTGTGGTACGCGGCTGAAAGCGAACGTGTGCTGGGATAGGAGTAGGAGGAATGTTTTAATAAAGTCATTGGTGGGATGGGCCTGAATCCGAGGGAGAGATAGGATAGTATTCGAGGGTTGGATGGGAAAGAAGGCATGGGTGAGATGTGATGAATTTGAGGGTTCGACTGACCTGAAGAAGACGGGCTGGGTCTGAATGAGAGATTTTGGTGGATTTAGAAGGTGAATTTGGGTTGGAAGTGATGGGAATGGTGGTCTAGGAGTAAAAGCGAGAATATCCTGGGACAGAGAGCGAAGGAGGGCGGATGTCAATATGCGAGTGGAATGAGCCTGAAGGCCAGGTAAGATTAGCTTCTAAGCGAGTTGGGATGGGCTAGAAAGCAAGGTTGTGATGTTCTTGTAGGCGAGGGTGGGATAGAATTGAAAACGATGGGTGAGCAGGTATGAAGGAGAGGTTGGTCCCGGCGAGAAGGGGAACATGAGAAGGGAATGAAGACTACGTTGGGATAGGACTGAAAATGAGAGTGGGCTGGGCTGGAAGGCGAAATGAGGAAAAGGTCTGAAGGTGTGCATGGGAGAGTCCTGAAGGCGAGGGTGAGATGTTCTTGTAGGTAAGTGTGGAAAGGCGAGAAGGTAAAGGTTTAATGCGTTTGAATGCGATGGTGTGATGTGCCTGGCGTCGAAGGTAAGCGGTACCAGAAGGTGAAGTTAGATGTGGCTAGAAGACGATGGTGTGCTGGTATTTAAGGCAAGGTTTAGCTAGTCCTAAAAGCAAAACTGGGAACGGCCAAAAGACCTTGTTGAGCTGAGGTGGAAGGGGGAAGGTCTTGAGGGCGAAGGTGGGATGGGTGTAAAGATGTAGGTCGTCTGCGCCTGAAGGAATGGGTGGAATGGGCCAGAAGAATGGACGGAGAGAGAGAGAGAGAGAGAGAGAGAGAGAGAGAGAGAGAGAGAGAGAGAGAGAGAGAGAGAGAGAGAGAGAGAGAGAGAGAGAGAGAGAGAGATAGAGAGAGAGAGAGAGAGAGAGAATGATCTAGTTTTTGTGTTTGATAAAAGGCAAAGGTAAAATGGGCTTTAAGGCGAGGGAGAGCTAGACAAATAAGCCGACGGTGAGCTGGACCTGAAGGTGAGGGTAGGATGGTCCAGTAGGCGAATGTGCGGGGGAGCTGAAGGCGAGGGTGGAATGGGCCTGAAGGTAATGGTGGGCCCATCTAATCGCTATTGTGTGCGTTTCTTGACGGCGAGAATGGAATGGGGCTGAGAAAGTGGTTTCCTCGGCCTGAAAATGAGGGTGGGCTCAGTAAAAAAGTGAAGATGGACTTGGCCTGAAGGCTAGGGTGGGATGGGCCTGAAGACGAGGTTCAGATACCTTTGAGGGCATTAGTAGGATAGACCTGACGAGAATGTTGGGATATGCTTGGAGAGGAGGGTAAGCTGGGCCAAAAGTCCTCCATGGTCTGGGTCAGAAGTCGAAAATGGAATGGTTCTGAAGACAAGGATGAGCTGGGACTGAGGGCGAATGTAAGCTTGACATGAACGCTAAGGAGGGATGGGCCAGAAGGCGAATGTGGAATAGGCGTGAAGACGAGGGTTCGTAGAGCCTGAAGACGAGCTGGGGGTAGGTTTGGGCCAGAAGCCGATGGTGGGATGTCCCTCAAGAAGAGTGTAGTCAGGAAAAGAAAGCGAGGACAGGTTCGGCTGGACGGGGAAGGTGGGTTTTGCTTGTACACGAGAGTGAGCTGGGCCTAAAGGAGAGTGTGAGCTTGACCTAAAGGATAAGGTCAAATGGGCAAAAAGGCAATTGTGAGATGAGTTTGGACACGATGATGGCCAAATACTGAAGGCGATGGTGAGATGGGTTGAAGGTGAGTGTGGTATGCGACTGAAAGCGACCGTGTGCTGGGATAGGAATAGGAGGAGGGTTTTAATAAAGTCACTGGTGGGATGGGCATGAATCCGAGGGTGAGATAGGCTAGTATTTGGGGGGTTGGATGGGAAAGATGGCATGGGTGAGATGGGATGAATATGAGGGTTCAACTGACCTGAAGAAAACGGGCTGGGTCTGAATGAGAGGTTTGGGTGGTTTTAGAAGGTGAATTTGGGTTGGAAGTGTTGGGAATGGTGGTCTAGGAGTAAAAGCGAGAATAGCCTGAGATAGAGAGCGAAGGGGGGCGGGTGTCAATATGCGAGTGGAATGAGCCTGAAGGCGAGGTAAGATAAGCTTCTAGGCGAGGTGGGATGGGCTAGAAAGCAAGGTTGGGATGGGCTTGAAGGCGAGGGTGGGATAGAATTGAAAAAGATGGGTGAGCAGGGTGTGAAGGAGAGGCTGGGCCCGAACCGAGAAGGTGAAGATGAAAAGGGAATGAAGAATAGGTTGGGCTAGGACTGAAAATGAGAGTGGGGTGGGCAAGAAGGCGAAAGGGGGACACGTCTGAAGGTGTGGATGGGAGAGTCATGAAGGCGAGGGTGAGATGGTCTTGTAGGTAAGTGTGGAAAGGGGAGAAGGTAAGTGTTTAATGCGTTTGAATTCGATGGTGTGATGTGCCTGGAGTAAAACTAGTAAAACTAGGATCGGCCAAAAGACATTGTTGAGCTGAGTTGGAAGGGGGAAGGTCTTGAGGGCGAAGGTGGGATGGGTGGAAAGATGTAGGTCGGCTTCGCCTGAAGGAGTGTGTTGAGTGGGCCAGAAGGATGGACGGAGAGAGAGAGAGAGAGAGAGAGAGAGAGAGAGAGAGAGAGGAGAGAGAGAGAGAGAGAGATGAGAGAGAGAGAGAGAGAGACGAGAGAGACAGAGAGAGAGAGAGAGAGAGAGAGAGAGAGAGAGAGAGAGAGAGAGAGAGAGAGAGAGAGAGAGAGAGAGAGAGAGAGAGAGAGAGAGAGAGAGAGAGAGAGAGAGAGAGAGAGAGAGAGAGAGAATGATCTAGGTTTTGTATGGGCTAAAAGGCAATAGTGAGAAGGGCCTGAAGGTGAGGGAGAGCTAGACAAATAAGGAGTCGATGAGCTGGTCCTGAAGGTGAGGCTAGGATGGTCCAGAAAGCGAGTGTGAGATGAAGCTGAAGGCGAGGGTGGAATAGTCATGAAGGTGATTGTATGCCCATCTAAACGCTAGGGTCTGTTTTTCTTGACGGCGAGAATGGATTGGGCCTGAGAAAGTGGGTACCTCGGCCTGAAAATGAAGGTGGGCTCAGGAAAAAAGTGAAGATGTACTTGGCCTGAAGGCTAGGGTGGGATTGGCTTGAAGGCGAGGTTCAGCTACCTTTGAAGGCATTAGTAGAATACACCTCACAGGAATGCTGGGATATGCCTGGAGAGCAGGGTGGGCTCGGCCAAAAATCCTCCATGGTCTCGGTCAGAAGTCGAAAATGGAATGGGTCTTTAGATGAGAATGAGCTCGGCCTGAGGGCGAATGTAAGCTTGACATGAATGCTAAGGATGGATGGGCCAGAAGGCGAAGGTGGGATGGGCGTGAAGACGAGGGTAGGTAGAGCCTGAAGACGAGCTTCAGGTAGGTTTGGGCCAGAAGGCGATGGTGGGATGTCCCTCAAGAGGAGTATAGTCATGAAAAGAAGGCGAGCAGAGGTTCTGCTGGACGGCGAAGGTGGGTTGTGCATAATTATACGCGATGATGAGCTGGGCCTAAAGGAGAGTGTGAGCTTGACCAAAAGGTTAAGGTCAAATGGGCAAGAAGGCAATTGTGAGATGAGTTTGGAGACGATGATGGTCAAATACTGACGGCGATGGATGGATGGGTTGAAGGTGAGTGTGTTATGCGGCTGAAAGCGAAGGTGTGCTGGGACAGGAGTAGGAGGAGTGTTTTAATAAAGTCATTGGTGGGATGGGCCTGAATCCGTGGGAGAGATAGGATAGTATTTGAGGGTTGGATGGGAAAGAAGGCATGGGTGAGATGGGTTGAATTTGAGGGTTCGACTGACCTGAAGAAGACGGGATGGGTCTGAATGAGAGGTTTGGGAGGATTTAGAAGGTGAATTTGGGTTGGAAGTGATGGGAATGGTGGTCTAGGAGTAAAAGCGAGAATAGCCTGGGACAGAGAGCGAAGGGGGGTGGGTGTCAATATGCGAGTGGAATGAGGCCTGAAGGTGAGGTAATATAAGCTTCTAAGCGAGGTGGGATGGGCTAGAAAGCAAGGTTGGGATGGGCTTGAAGGCGAGGGTGGGATAGATTTGAAAACGATGGGTGAGCAGGGTATGAAGGAGAGGTTGGTCCCGGAGAGAAGGTGAACATGAGAAGGGAATGAAGACTACGTTGGGATTGGACTGAAAATTAGAGTGGGCTGGGCTAGAAGGCGATAGGGAGAAAGGTCTGAAGGTGTGGATGGGAGAGTCCTGAAGGCGAGGGTGAGATGGTCTTGTAGGTAAGTGTGGAAAGGCGAGAAGGTAAGGGTTTAATTCCTTTGAATGCGATGGTGTGATGTGCCTGGAGTCGAAGGTAAGCGGTACCTGAAGGTGAAGTTAGATGGGGCTAGAAGACGATGGTGTGCTGGTATTTTAGGCAAGGTTTAGATAGTCCTAAAAGCAAAACTGGGAACGGCCAAAAGACCTTGTTGAGCTGATGTGGAAGGGGGAAGGTCTTGAGGGCGAAGGTGGGATGGGTGTAAAGATGTAGGGCGGCTGCGCCTGAAGGAATGAGTGCAATGGGCCAGAAGGAGAGAGAGAGAGAGAGAGAGAGAGAGAGAGAGAGAGAGAGAGAAGAGAGAGAGAGAGAGAGATGAGAGAGAGAGAGAGAGAGAGACAGACAGACAGACAGACAGACAGACAGAGAGAAACAGAGAGACAGATATATATATATATATATATATATATATATATATATATATATATATATATATATAATATAGAGAGAGAGATGAGAGAGAGAGAGAGAGAGAGAGAGAGAGAGAGAGAGAGAGAGAGAGAGAGAGAGAGAGAGAGAGAGATCTAGTTTTTGTATGGGCTAAAAGGCAAAGGTGAGATGGGCTTGAAGGCGAGGGAGAGCTACACAAATAAGGCGACGGTGTGCTGGTCCTGAAGATGAGGCTACGATGGTCCAGAAGCGAGTGTGAGGTGGAGCTAAAGGCGAGGGTGGAATGGGCCTGAAGGTGATGGTGGGCCCATCTAACCGCTAGGGTCTTCTTTTCTTAACGGCGAGAATGGAATGGGCCTGAGAAAGTGGTTACTTCGGCCTGGAAATGAGGGTGGGCTCAGGAAAAAGGTGAAGATGGACTTGGCCTGAAGGCTAGGGTGGGATGGGCCTGAAGGCGAGGTTCAGCTACCTTTGAGGGTATTAGTAGAATAGACCTGACGGGAATGCTGGGATCTGCCTAGAGAGCAGGTTGGGCTGGGCCAAAAGATGGTCTGGGTCAGAAGTCGAAAATGGAATGGGCCTGTAGACGAGGATGAGCTGGGCCTGAGGGCGAATGTAAGCTTGACATGAAGGCTAAGGATGGATGGGCCTGAAGGCGAAGGTGGATGGGCGTGAATACGAGGGTGGGTAGAGCCTGAAGACGAGCTGGAGGTAGGTTTGGGCCAGAAGGCGATGATGGGATGTCCTTCAAGACGACTTTAGTCAGGAAAAGAAGGCCAGAACAGGTTCGGCTGGCCGGGGAAGGTAGGTTGTGCTTTTAGACGAGGATGAGCTGGGACTAAAGGAGAGTGTGAGCTTGACCTAAAGGTTAAGGTCAAATGGGCAAGAAGGCAATGGTGAGATGAGTTTAAGACGATGATGGCTAAATACTGAAGGCGATAGTGAGATGGGTTGAAAGTGAGTGTGTTATGCGCCTGAAAGCGAACGTGTGCTGGGATAGGAGTAGGAGGACGGTTTTCATAAAACCGTCGGTGGGATGGGCCTGAATCCGAGGGTGATATAGGCTAGTATTTGAGTGTTGGATGGGAAAGAAGGCAGGGGTGAGATGGTATGAATATGAGGGTTCGATTGACCTGAAGAAGACGGGCTGGATCTAAATGAGAGGTTTGGGCGGTTTTAGAATGTAAATTAGGGTTGGAAGTGATGGGAATGGTGGTCTAGGAGTAAAAGCGAGAATAGCCTGGGACAGAGAGCGAAGGGAGGCGGGTCTCAATATGCAAGTGGAATGAGCCTGAAGTCGAGGTAAGATGAGCTTCTAGGCGAGGTGGGATGTGTTAGAACGCAAGGTTGGGATGGGCTTGAATTCGAGGGTGGGATAGAATTGAAAACGATGGGTGAGGAGGGTATGAAGGAGAGGTTGGGACCGACCAGAAGGTGAAGATGAGAAGGGAACAAAGACTAGGTTGGGATAGGACTAAAATGAGAGTGGGGTGCGCAAGAAGGTGAAAGCGGGGACATGTCTAAAGGTGTGGATGGGAAATTCCTAAAGGCGAGGTTGAGATGGTCTTTTAGGTAAGTGTGGAAAGGCGAGAAGGTAAGGGTTTAATGTGTTTGAATGCGATTGTGTGATATGCCTGTACTCGAAGGTAAGCGGTACCAAAAGGTGAAGTTATGTGGAGCTAGAAGACGATGGTGTGCTGGTATTTAAGGCAAGGTTTAGCTAGTCCTAAAAGCAAAACTGGTATCGGCCTAAAGACCTTGTTGAGCTGAGGTGGAAGGGTGAAGGTCTTGAGGGCGAAGGTCGGATGGGTGTAAAGTTGTAGGTTGGCTGCGCCTGAAGAAGTGGGTGGAATGGGCCAGAAAGTGAGAGAGAGAGAGAGAGAGAGAGAGAGAGAGAGAGAGAGAGAGAGAGAGAGAGAGAGAGAGAGAATGATCTAGTTTTTGTATGGGCTAAAAGGCAAAGGTGAGATGGGCTTGAAGGCGAGTGAGACCTAGACAAATAAGGCGACGGTGAGCTGGTCCTGAAGGTGAGGCTAGGATGGTCCAGAAAGCGAGTGTGCGGTGGAGCTGAAGGCGAGGGTGGAATGGGCCTGAAGGTGATGGTGGGCCCATCTAACCGCTAGTGTGTGCTTTTTTAGACGGCGAGAATGAAATAGGGGTGAGAAAGTGGATTCCTCGTCCTGAAAATGAGGGTGGGCTCAGGATAAAATTGAAGATGGACTTGGGCTGAAGGCTAGGGTGGGATGGGCCTGAAGACGAGGTTCAGATTCCTTTGAGTGCATTAGTAGGATCGACCTGACGAGAATGTTTGGATATGCTTGGAGAGGACGGTGGGCTGGGCCAAAAGTCCTCCATGGTCTGGGTTAGAAGTCGAAAATGTAATGGGTCTGAAGACCAGGATGAGCTGGGCCTGAAGGCGAATGTAAGCTTGACATGAACGCTAAGGAGGGATGGGCCAGAAGGCGAATGTGGGATAGGCGTGAAGACGAGGGTTGGTAGAGCCTGAAGGCGAGCTGGGGGAAGGTTTGGGCCAGAAGCCGATGGTGGGATGTCCCTCAAGAAGAGTGTTGTCAGGAAAAGAAGGCGAGGACAGGCTCGGCTGGACGGGGAAGGTGGATTGTGCTCGTAGACGAGGATGAGCTGGGCCTAAAGGAGAGTGTGAGCTTGACCTAAAGGATAAGGTCAAATGGGCAAAAAGGCAATTGAGATGAGTTTTAGACGATGATGGCCAAATACTGAAGGCGATGGTGAGATGGGTTGAAGGTGAGTGTGGTATACGACTGAAAGCGAACGTGTGATGGGATAGGAATAGGAGGAGGGTTTTAATAAAGTCATTGGTGGGATGGGCCTGAATCCGAGGGTGAGATAGGCTAGTATTTGAGGGTTGGTTGGGAAAGAAAGCATGAGTGAGATAGGATGAGTATGATGGTTCGACTGACCTGAAAAAGACGGGCTGTTTCTGAATAAGAGGTTTGGGCGGTTTTAGAAAGTGAATTTGGGTTGGAAGTGATGGGAATGGTGGTCTTGGGGTAAAAGCGAGAAAAGCCTGGGACAGAAAGCGAATGGGGGCGGGTCTCAATATGCGAGTGGAATGAGCCTGAAGGCGAGGTAAGATGAGCTTCTAGGCGAGGTGGGATGGGCTAGAAAGCAAGGTTGGGATGGGCTTGAAGGCGTGGGTGGGATAGAATTCAAAAAGATGGGTGAGCAGGGTATGAAGGAGAGGCTGGGCCCGAACAGAAGGTGAAGATGAAAAGGGAATGAAGACTAGGTTGGGCTAGGACTGAAAATGAGAGTGGGGTGGGCAAGAAGGCGAAAGGGGGACAAGTCTGAAGGTGTGGATGGGAGAGTCCTGAAGGCGAGGGTGATATGGTCTTGTAGGTAAGTCTGGAACTTTGAGAAGGTAAGGGTTTAATGCGTTTGAATGCGATGGTGTGATGTGCCTGGAGTCGAAGGTAAGTGGTACCAGAAGGTCAAGTTAGGTGGGGCTAGAAAACGATGGTGTGCTGGTATTTAAGGCAAGGTTTAGCTAGTCCTTGTTGAGATGAGGTGGAATGGGGGAATGTCTTGAGGGCGAAGGTGGGCTGGGTGTAAACATGTACGTCGGCTGCGCCAGAAGGAGTGGGTGGAATGGGCCAGAAGGATGGATGGAGAGAGAGAGAGAGAGAGAGAGAGAGAGAGAGAGAGAGAGAGAGAGAGAGAGAGAGAGAGAGAGAGAGAGAGAGAGAGAGAGAGAGAGAGAGAGAAAGAGAGAGAGAGAAAGAGAGAGAGAGACAGAGAGAGACAGAGACAGAGAGAAAGAGACAGAGAGAAGAGAGAGTCAGAGAGAGAGAGAGAGAGAGAGAGAGAGAGAGAGAGAGAGAGAGAGAGAGAGAGAGAGAGAGAGAGAGAGAGAATTATCTAGTTTTTGTATGGGCTAAAAGGCAAAGGTGAGATGGTCCTGAAGGCGAGGGAGAGCTAGACAAATAAGGAGACGATGAGCTGGTCCTGAAGATGAGGCTAGGATGGTCCAGAAAGCGAGTGTGAGGTGGAGTTGAAGGCGAGGGTGGAATAGTCCTGAAGGTGATGGCGTGCCCATCTAACCGCTAGGGTCTTTTTTCTTGACGGCGAGAATGGAATGGGCCTGACAAAGTGGTTATCTCGGCCTGAAAATGAAGGTGGGCTCAGGAAAAAAGTGAAGATGGACTTCGCCTGAAGTCTAGGGTGGGATGGGCTTCAAGGCGAGGTTCAGCTACCTGTGAGGGCATTAGTAGAATACACCCGACGGGAATGCTGGGAAATGCCTGGAGAGCAGGGTGGGCTCGGCCAAAAATCCTCCAAGGTCTGGGTCAGAAGTCGAAAATGGAATGGGTCTTTAGACGAGGATGAGCTGGGCCTGAGGGCGAATGTAAGCTTGACATGAAGGCTAAGGAGGGATGGGCCAGAAGGCGAAGGTGGGATGGTCCTGAAGAGGAGGGTAGGTAGAGCCTGAAGACGAGCTGGAGGTATGTTTGGGCCAGAAGGTGATGGTGGGATGTCCCTCAAGACGAGTGTACTCAGGAAAAGAAGGCGAGCAGAGGTTCGGCTGGACGGTGAAGGTGGTTTGTGCTTAGAGGCCAGAATAAGCTGGGCCTAAGGAGAGTGTGAGCTTGACCTAAAGGTTAAGGTCAAATGGGCAAGAAGGCAATGGTGAGATGAGTTTGGAGACGACTGATGTCCAAATACTGAAGCAATGGTGAGATGGGTTGAAGGTGAGTGTGGTATGCGACTGAAAGCGAACGTGTGCTGGGATAGGAGTAGGAGGAGGGTTTTAATAAAGTCGTTCGTGGGATGGGCCTGAATCCGAGGGTGAGATAGGGTTGTATTTGAGGGTTGGATAGGAAAGAAGGCATGGATGAGATGGAATGAATATGAGGGTTCGACTGACCAGAAGACGGGTTGTTTCTGAATGAGAGGTTTGGGCGGTTTTAGAAGGTGAATTTGGGTTGGAAGTGATGGGAATGGTGATCTAGGAGTAAAAGCGAGAATAGCCAGGGACAGAGATCGAAGGGGGGCGGGTCTCAATATGCGTGTGGAATGAGCCTGAAGGCGAGGTGGGATGGGCCAGAAAGCAAGGTTGGGATGGGCTTGAAGGCGAGGATGGGATAGAATTGAAAAAGATGGATGAGCAGGGTATGAAGGAGAGGTTGGGCCCGACCAGAAGATGAAGAAGAAAAGGGAATGAAGACTAGGTTGGGCTAGGAAGGAAAATGAGAGTGGGCTGGGCTAGAGGGCGAAAGGGGGACAGGTCTGAAGGTGTGGATGGGAGAGGCCTGAAGGCGAGGGTGATATGGTCTTGTGGGTAAGTATGGATAGGCAAGAAGGTAAGGGTTTAATTCCTTTGAATGCGAGGGTGTGATGTGCCTGAAGTCAAAGGTAAGCGGTGCCAGAAGGTGAAGTTAGGTGGGGCTAAAAGGCGATGGTGTGCTGGTATTTAAGGCAAGGTTTAGTTAGTCCTAAAAGGAAATGTGAGATCGGGCAAAAGACCTTGTTGAGCTGAGGTGGAAGGGGGAAGGTTTTGAGGGCGACGGTGGGATGAGTCTAAAGATGTAGGTCGGCTGCGCCTGAAAGAGTGGGTGGAATGGGCCAGAAGGGGGACGGAGAGAGAGAGAGAGAGAGAGAGAGAGAGAGAGAGAGAGAGACGATTATGGTCAAATACTGAAGGCGATGGTGAGATGGGTTGAAGGTGAGTGTGGTACGCGGCTGAAAGCGAACGTGTGCTGGGATAGGAGTATGAGGAATGTTTTAATAAAGTCATTGGTGGGATGGGCCTGAATCCGAGGGAGAGATAGGATAGTATTCGAGGGTTGGATGGGAAAGAAGGCATGGGTGAGATGTGATGAATTTGAGGGTTCGACTGACCTGAAGAAGACGGGCTGGGTGTGAATGAGAGATTTGGGCGGATTTAGAAGGTGAATTTGGGTTGGAAGTGATGGAAATGGTGGTCTAGGAGTAAAAGAGAGAATATCCTGGGACAGAGAGCGAAGGGGGGCGGATGTCAATATGCGAGTGGAATGAGCCTGAAGGCCAGGTAAGATTAGCTTCTAAGCGAGTTGGGATGGGCTAGAAAGCAAGGTTAGGATGTTCTTGTAGGCGAGGGTGGGATAGAATTGAAAACGATGGGTGAGCAGGTATGAAGGAGAGGTTGGTCCCGGCGAGAAGGTGAACATGAGAAGGGAATGAAGACTAAGTTGGGATAGGACTGAAAATGAGAGTGGGCTGGGCTGGAAGGCGAAAGGAGGAAAAGGTCTGAAGGTGTGCATGGGAGAGTCTGAAGGCGAGGGTGAGATGTTCTTGTAGGTAAGTGTGGAAAGGCGAGAAGGTAAAGGTTTAATGCGTTTGAATGCGATGGTGTGATGTGCCTGGCGTCGAAGGTAAGCGGTACCAGAAGGTGAAGTTAGATGTGGCTAGAAGACGATGGTGTGCTGGTATTTAAGGCAAGGTTTAGCTAGTCCTAAAAGCAAAACTGGGAACGGCCAAAAGACCTTGTTGAGCTGAGGTGGAAGGGGGAAGGTCTTGAGGGAGAAGGTGGGATGGGTGTAAAGATATAGGTCGGCTGCGCCAGAAGGAGTGGGTGGAATGGGCCAGAAAGATGGACGGAGAGAGAGAGAGAGAGAGAGAGAGAGAGAGAGAGAGAGAGAGAGAGAGAGAGAGAGAGAGAGAGAGAGAGAGAGAGAGAGAGAGAGAGAGAGAGAGAGACGATTATGGTCAAATACTGAAGGCGATGGTGAGATGGGTTGAAGGTGAGTGTGGTACGCGGCTGAAAGCGAACGTGTGCTGGGATAGGAGTATGAGGAATGTTTTAATAAAGTCATTGGTGGGATGGGCCTCAATCCGAGGGAGAGATAGGATAGTATTCGAGGGTTGGATGGGAAAGAAGGCATGGGTGAGATGTGATGAATTTGAGGGTTCGACTGACCTGAAGAAGACGGGCTGGGTGTGAATGAGAGATTTGGGCGGATTTAGAAGGTGAATTTGGGTTGGAAGTGATGGAAATGGTGGTCTAGGAGTAAAAGAGAGAATATCCTGGGACAGAGAGTGAAGGGGGGCGGATGTCAATATGCGAGTGGAATGAGCCTGAAGGCCAGGTAAGATTAGCTTCTAAGCGAGTTGGGATGGGCTAAAAAGCAAGGTTAGGATGTTCTTGTAGGCGAGGGTGGGATAGAATTGAAAACGATGGGTGAGCAGGTATGAAGGAGAGGTTGGTCCCGGCGAGAAGGTGAACATGAGAAGGGAATGAAGACTAAGTTGGGATAGGACTGAAAATGAGAGTGGGCTGGGCTGGAAGGCGAAAGGAGGAAAAGGTCTGAAGGTGTGCATGGGAGAGTCCTGAAGGCGAGGGTGAGATGTTCTTGTAGGTAAGTGTGGAAAGGCGAGAAGGTAAAGGTTTAATGCGTTTGAATGCGATGGTGTGATGTGCCTGGCGTCGAAGGTAAGCGGTACCAGAAGGTGAAGTTAGATGTGGCTAGAAGACGATGGTGTGCTGGTATTTAAGGCAAGGTTTAGCTTGTCCTAAAAGCAAAACTGGGAACGGCCAAAAGACCTTGTTGAGCTGAGGTGGAAGGGGGAAGGTCTTGAGGGAGAAGGTGGGATGGGTGTAAAGATATAGGTCGGCTGCGCCAGAAGGAGTGGGTGGAATGGGCCAGAAAGATGGACGGAGAGAGAGAGAGAGAGAGAGAGAGAGAGAGAGAGAGAGAGAGAGAGAGAGAGAGAGAGAGAGAGAGAGAGAGAGAGAGAGAGAGAGAGAGAGAGAGAGAGGGGGGAGAGAGAGAGAGAGAGAGAGAGAGAGAGAGAGAGAGAGAGAGAGAGAGAGAGAGAGAGAGAGAGAGAGAGAGAGAGAGAGAGAGAGAGAGAGAGAGAGAGAGAGAGAGAGAGAGAGAGAGAGAGAGAGAGAGAGAGAGAGAATGATCTAGTTTTTGTGTTTGATAAAAGGCAAAGGTGAGATGGGCTTTAAGGCGAGGGAGAGCTAGACAAATAAGCCGACGGTGAGCTGGACCTGAAGGTGAGGGTAGGATGGTCCAGAAGGTGAGTGTGCGGGGGAGCTGAAGGCGAGGGTGGAATGGGCCTGAAGGTAATGGTGGGCCCATCTAATCGCTATTTTGTGCTTTTCTTGACAACGAGAATGGAATGGGGCTGAGAAAGTGGTTTCCTCGGCCTGAAAATGAGGTTGGGCTCAGTAAAAAAGTGAAGATGGACTTGGCCTGAAGGCTAGGGTGGGATGGGCCTGAAGACGAGGTTCAGATACCTTTGAGGGCATTAGTAGGATAGACCTGACGAGAATGTTGGGATATGCTTGGAGAGGAGGGTAAGCTGGGCCAAAAGTCCTCCATGGTCTGGGTCAGAAGTCAAAAATGGAATGGTTCTGAAGACAAGGATGAGCTGGGCCTGAGGTCGAATGTAAGCTTGACATGAACGCTAAGGAGGGATGGGCCAGAAGGCAAATGTGGAATAGGCGTGAAGACGAGGGTTCGTAGAGCCTGAAGACGAGCTGGGGGTAGGTTTGGGCCAGAAGCCGATGGTGGGATGTCCCTCAAGAAGAGTGTAGTCAGGAAAAGAATGCGAGGACAGGTTCGGCTGGACGGGGAAGGTGGGTTTTGCTTGTACATGAGGGTGAGCTGGGCCTAAAGGAGAGTGTGAGCTTGACCTAAAGGATAAGGTCAAATGGGCAAAAAGGCAATTGTGAGATGAGTTTGGACACGATGATGGCCAAATACTGAAGACGATGGTGAGATGGGTTGAAGGTGAGTGTGGTATGCGACTGAAAGCGACCGTGTGCTGGGATAGGAATAGGAGGAGGGTTTTAATAAAGTCACTGGTGGGATGGCCTGAATCCGAGGGCGAGATAGGCTAGTATTTGAGGGTTGGATGGTAAAGATGGCATGGGTGAGATGGGATGAATATGAGGGTTCGACTGACCTGCAGAAGACGGGCTGGGTCTGAATGAGAGGTTTGGGTGGTTTTAGAAGGTGAATTTGGGTTGGAAGTGTTGGGAATGGTGGTCTAGGAGTAAAAGCGAGAATAGCCTGAGTTAGAGAGCGAAGGGGGGCGGGTGTCAATATGCGAGTGGAATGAGCCTGAAGGTGAGGTAAGATGAGCTTCTAGGCGAGGTGGGATGGGCTAGAAAGCAAGGTTGGGATGGGCCTGAAGGCGAGGGTGGGATAGAATTGAAAAAGATGGGTGAGCAGGGTGTGAAGGAGAGGCTGGGCCCGAACAGATAAGGTGAAGATGAAAAGGGAATGAAGAATAGGTTGGGCTAGGACTGAAAATGAGAGTGGGATGGGCAAGAAGGCGAAAGGGGGGACACGTCTGAAGGTGTGGATGGGAGAGTCCTGAAGGCGAGGGTGAGATGGTCTTGTAGGTAAGTGTGGAAAGGGGAGAAGGTAAGGGTTTAATGCGTTTGAATTCGATGTTGTGATGTGCCTGGAGTCGAAGGTAAGCGGTACCAGAAGGTGAAGTTAGGTGGGGCTAGAAAACGATGGTGTGCTGGTATTTAAGGCAAGGTTTAGCTAGTCTTAACAGTAAAACTAGGATCGGCCAAAAGACCTTGTTGAGCTGAGTTGGAAGAGGGAAGGTCTTGAGGGCGAAGGTGGGATGGGTGGAAAGATGTAGGTCGGCTTCGCCTGAAGGAGTGTGTGGAATGGGCCAGAAGGATGGACGGAGAGAGAGAGAGAGAGAGAGAGAGAGAGAGAGAGAGAGAGAGAGAGAGAGAGAGAGAGAGAGAGAGAGAGAGAGAATGATCTAGGTTTTGTATTGGCTAAAAGGCAAAGGTGAGAAGGGCCTGAAGGCGAGGGAGAGCTAGACAAATAAGGAGTCGATGAGCTGGTCCTGAAGGTGAGGCTAGGATGGTCCAGAAAGCGAGTGTGAGATGAAGCTGAAGGCGAGGGTGGAATAGTCATGAAGGTGATTGTGTGCCCATCAAACCCTAGGGTCTGTTTTTCTTGACGGCGAGAATGGATTGGGCCTGAGAAAGTGGTTACCTCGGCCTGAAAATGAAGGTGGGCTCAGGAAAAAAGTGAAGATGGACTTGGCCTGAAGGCTAGGGTGGGATGGGCCTGAAGGCAAGGTTCAGCTACCTTTGAAGGCATTAGTAGAATACACCTGACAGGAATGCTGGGATATGCCTGGAGAGCAGGGTGGGCTCGGCCAAAAGTCCTCCATGGTCTCGCTCAGAAGTCGAAAATGGAATGGGTCTTTAGATGAGAATGAGCTCGGCCTGAGGGCGAATGTAAGCTTGACATGAATGCTAAGGATGGATGGGCCAGAAGGCGAAGCTGGGATGGGCGTGAAGACGATGGTAGGTAGAGCCTGAAGACGAGCTTCAGGTAGGTTTGGGCCAGAAGGCGATGGTGGGATGTCCCTCAAGAGGAGTATAGTCATGAAAAGAAGGCGAGCAGAGGTTCTGCTGGACGGCGAAGGTGGGTTGTGCATAATTATACGCGATGATGAGCTGGGCCTATAGGAGAGTGTGAGCTTGACCTAAAGGTTAAGGTCAAATGGGCAAGAAGGCAATTGTGAGATGAGTTTGGAGACGATGATGGTTAAATACTGACGGCGATGGATGGATGGGTTGAAGGTGAGTGTGTTATGCGGCTGAAAGCGAAGGAGTGCTGGGATAGGAGTAGGAGGAGTGTTTTAATAAAGTCATTGGTGGGATGGGCCTGAATCCGTGGGAGAGATAGGATAGTATTTGAGGGTTGGATGGGAAAGAAGGCATGGGTGAGATGGGTTGAATTTGAGGGTTCAACTGACCTGAAGAAGACGGGATGGGTCTGAATGAGAGGTTTGGGCGGATTTATAAGGTGAATTTGGGTTGGAAGTGATGGGAATGGTGGTCTAGGAGTAAAAGCGAGAATAGCCTGGGACAGAGAGCGAAGGGGGGTGGGTGTCAATATGCGAGTGGAATGAGCCTGAAGGTGAGGTAATATAAGCTTCAAAGGGAGGTGGGATGGGCTAGAAAGCAAGGTTGGGATGGGCTTGAAGGCGAGGGTGGGATAGAATTGAAAACGATGGGTGAGCAGGGTATGAAGGAGAGGTTGGTCCCGGAGAGAAGGTGAACATGAGAAGGGAATGAAGACTACGTTTGGATTGGACTGAAAATTAGAGTGGGCTGGGCTAGAAGGCGAAAGGGAGAAAAGGTCTGAAGGTGTGGATGGGAGAGTCCTGAAGGCGAGGGTGAGATGGTCTTGTAGGTAAGTGTGGAAAGGCGAGAAGGTAAGGGTTTAATTCCTTAGAATGCGATGGTGTGATGTGCCTGTAGTCGAAGGTAAGCGATACCTGAAGGTGAAGTTAGATGGGGCTAGAAGACGATGGTGTGCTGGTATTTAAGGCAAGGTTTAGATAGTCCTAGAAGCAAAACTGGGAACGGCCAAAAGACCTTGTTGAGCTGATGTGGAAGGGGGAAGGTCTTGAGGGCGAAGGTGGGATGGGTGTAAAGATGTAGGGCGGCTGCGCCTGAAGGAATGAGTGGAATGGGCCAGAAGGAGAGAGAGAGAGAGAGAGAGAGAGAGAGAGAGAGAGAGAGAGAGAGAGAGAGAGAGAGAGAGAGAGAGAGAGAGAGAGAGAGAGAGAGAGAGACAGAGCAGAGAAAGAGAGACAGATATATATATATATATATATATATATATATATATATATATATATATATATATATATATATATATATATATATATATACAGAGAGAGAGAGAGAGAGAGAGAGAGAGAGAGAGAGAGAGAGAGAGAGAGAGAGAGAGATAGAGAGAGAGATAGAGAGAGAGACAGAGAGAAAGACAGAGAGAAAGAGAGAGAGAGAGAGAGAGAGAGAGAGAGAGAGAGAGAGAGAGAGAGAGAGAGAGAGAGAGAGAGAGAGAGAGAGAGAGAGATCTAGTTTTTGTATGGGCTAAAAGGCAAAGGTGAGATGGGCTTGAAGACGAGGGAGAGCTACACAAATAAGGCGACGGTGTGCTGGTCCTGAAGGTGAGGCTAGGATGGTCCAGAAAGCGAGTGTGAAGTGGAGCTAAAGGCGAGGGTGGAATGGGCCTGAAGGTGATGGTGGGCCCATCTAACCGCTAGGGTCTGCTTTTCTTAACGGCGAGAATGGAATGGGCCTGAGAAAGTGGTTACTTCGGCCTGGAAATGAGGATGGGCTCAGGAAAAAGGTGAAGATGGACTTGGCCTGAAGGCTAGGGTGGGATGGGCCTGAAGGCGAGGTTCAGCTACCTTTGAGGGTATTAGTAGAATAGACCTGACGGGAATGCTGGGATCTGCCTGGAGAGCAGTTTGGGCTGGGCCAAAAGGTTTCTATGGTCTGGGTCAGAAGTCGAAAATGGAATGGGCCTGTAGACGAGGATGAGCTGGGCCTGAGGGCGATTGTAAGCTTGACATGAAGGCTAAGAATGGATGGGCCTGAGGGCGAAGGTGGATGGGCGTGAATTCGAGGGTGGGTAGAGCCTGAAGACGAGCTGGAGGTAGGTTTGGCCAGAAGGCGATGGTGGGATGTCCTTCAAGACGAGTTTAGTCAGGAAAAGAAGGCCAGAACAGGTTCGGCTGGACGGGGAAGGTGGGTTGTGCTTGTAGACGAGGATAAGCTGGGACTAAAGGAGAGTGTGAGCTTGACCTAAAGGTTAAGGTCAAATGGGCAAGAAGGCAATGGTGAAATGAGTTTGGAAACGATGATGGCCAAATACTGAAGGCGATGGTGAGATGGGTTGAAGGTGAGTGTGGTATGCGACTGAAAGCGAACGTGTGCTGGTATAGGAGTAGGAGGACGGTTTTCATAAAGCCATTGGTGGGATGTGCCTGAATCCGAGGGTGAGATAGGCTAGTATTTGAGGGTTGGATGGGAAAGAAGGCAGGGGTGAGATGGTATGAATATGAGGGTTCGATTGACCTGAAGAAGATGGGCTGGATCTAAATGAGAGGTTTGGGCGGTTTTAGAATGTGAATTTGGGTTGGAAGTGATGGGAATGGTGGTCTAGGAGTAAAAGCGAGAATAGCCTGGGACAGAGAGCGAAGGGAGGCGGGTCTCAATATGCAAGTGGAATGAGCCTGAAGTCGAGGTAAGATGAGCTTCTAGGCGAGGTGGGATGTGTTAGAATGCAAGGTTGGGATGGGCTTGAAGGCGAAAGTGGGATAGAATTGAAAAAGATGGGTGAGGAAGGTATGAAGGAGAGGTTCGGCCCGACCAAAAGGTGAAGATGAGAAGGGAAAAAAGACTAGGTTGTGATAGGACTGAAAATGAGAGTGGGGTGGGCAAGAAGTCGAAAGGCGGGACAGGTCTAAAGGTGTGGATGGGAAATTCCTGAAGGCGAGGTTGAGATGGTCTTTTAGGTAAGTGTGGAAAGGCGAGAGTGTAAGGGTTTAATGTGTTTGAATGCGATTGTGTGATATGCCTGTACTCGAAGGTAAGAGGTACCAAAAGGTGAAGCTAGGTGGGGCTAGAAGACGATGGTGTGCTGGTATTTAAGGCAAGGTTTAGCTAGTCCTAAAAGCAAAACTGGGATCGGCCAAAAGACCTTGTTGAGCTGAGGAGGAAGGGGGAAGGTCTTGAGGGCGAAGGTCGGATGGGTGTAAAGTTGTAGGTCGGCTGCGCCTGAAGAAGTGGGTGGAATGGGCCAGAGAGAGAGAGAGAGAGAGAGAGAGAGAGAGAGAGAGAGAGAGAGAGAGAGAGAGAGAGAGAGAGAGAGAGAGAGAGAGAGAGAGAGAGAGAGAGAGAGAGAGAGAGAGAGAGAGAGAGAGAGAGAGAGAGAGAGAGAGAGAGAGAGAGAGAGAGAGAGAGAGAGAGAGAGAGAGAGAGAGAGAGAGAGAGAGAGAGAGAGAGAGAGAGAGAGAGAGAGAGAGAGAGAGAGAGAGAGAGAGAGAGAGAGAGAGAGAGAGAGAGAGAGAGAGAGAGAGAGAGAGAGAGAGAGAGAGAGAGAGAGAGAGAGAGAGAGAGAGAGAGAGAGAGAGAGAGAGAGAGAGAGAGAGAGAGAGAGAGAGAGAGAGAGAGAGAGAGAGAGAGAGAGAGAGAGAGAGAGAGAGAGAGAGAGAGAGAGAGAGAGAGAGAGAGAGAGAGAGAGAGAGAGAGAGAGAGAGAGAGAGAGAGAGAGAGAGAGAGAGAGAGAGAGAGAGAGAGAGAGAGAGAGAGAGAGAGAGAGAGAGAGAGAGAGAGAGAGAGAGAGAGAGAGAGAGAGAGAGAGAGAGAGAGAGAGAGAGAGAGAATGATCTAGTTTTTGTATGGGCTAAAAGGCAAAGGTGAGAGGGGCTTGAAGGCGAGTGAGACCTAGACAAATAAGGCGACGGTGAGCTGGTCCTGAGGGTGAGGCTAGGATGGTCCAGAAAGCGAGTGTGCGGTGGAGCTGAAGGCGAGGGTGGAATGAGCCTGAAGGTGATGGTGGGCCCATCTAACCGCTAGTGTGTGCTTTTTTAGACGGCGAGAATGAAATGGGGCTGAGAAAGTGGATTCCTCGTCCTGAAATGAGGGTGGGCTCAGGATAAAAGTGAAGATGGACTTGGCCTGAAGGCTAGGGTGGGATGGGCCTGAAGACGAGATTCAGATTCCTTTGAGTGCATTAGTAGGATCGACCTGACGAGAATGTTTGGATATGCCTGGAGAGGAGGGTGGGCTGGGCCAAAAGTCCTCCATGGTCTGGTTTAGAAGTCGAAAATGTAATGGGTCTGATGACCAGGATGAGCTGGGCCTGAAGGCGAATGTAAGCTTGACATGAACGCTAAGGAGGGATGGGCCAGAAGGCGAATGTGGGATAGGCGTGAAGACGAGGGTTTGTAGAGCCTGAAGGCGACCTGGGGGTAGGTTTGGGCCAGAAGCCGATGGTGGGATGTCCCTTAAGAAGAGTGTAGTCAGGAAAAGAAGGCGAGGACAGGTTCGGCTGGACGGGGAAGGTGGGTTGTGCTCGTAGACGAGGATGAGCTGGGCCTAAAGGAGAGTGTGAGCTTGACCTAAAGTATAAGGTCAAATGGGCAAAAAGGCAATTGAGATGAGTTTTAGACGATGATGGCGAAATACTGAAGGCGATGGTGAGATGGGTTGAAGGTGAGTGTGGTATGCGACTGAAAGCGAACGTGTGATGGGATAGGAATAGGAGGAGGGTTTTAATAAAGTCATTGGTGGGATGGGCCTGAATCCGAGGGTGAGATAGGCTAGTATTTGAGGGTTGGATGGGAAAGAAGGCATGAGTGAGATGGGATGAGTATGATGGTTCGACTGACCTGAAGAAGACGGGCAGTTTCTGAATAAGAGGTTTGGGTGGTTTTAGAAGGTGAATTTGGGTTGGAAGTGATGGGAATGGTGGTCTTGGGGTAAAAGCGGGAAAAGCCTGGGACAGAGAGCGAAGGGGGGCGGGTCTCAATATGCGAGTGGAATGAGCCTGAAGGCGAGGTAAGATGAGCTTCTAGGCGAGGTGGGATGGGCTAGAAAGCAAGGTTGGGATGGGCTTGAAGGCGTGGGTGGGATAGAATTGAAAAAGATGGGTGAGCAGGGTATGAAGGAGAGGCTGGGCCCGAACAGAAGGTGAAGATGAAAAGGGAATGAAGACTAGGTTGGGCTAGGACTGAAAATGAGAGTGGGGTGGGCAAGAAGGCGAAAGGGGGACAAGTCTGAAGGTGTGGATGGGAGAGTCCTGAAGGCGAGGGTGATATGGTCTTGTAGGTAAGTCTGGAACTTTGAGAAGGTAAGGGTTTAATGAGTTTGAATGCGATGGTGTGATGTGCCTGGAGTCGAAGGTAAGCGGTACCAGAAGGTCAAGATAGGTGGGGTAGAAAACGATGGTGTGCTGGTATTTAAGGCAAGGTTTAGCTAGTCCTAAAAGTAAAACAGGGATCGGCCAAAAGACCTTGTTGAGATGAGGTGGAATGGGGGAATGTCTTGAGGGCGAAGGTGGGCTGGGTGTAAAGATGTAGGTCGGCTGCGCCTGAAGGAGTGGGTGGAATGGGCCAGAAGGATGGATGGAGAGAGAGAGAGAGAGAGAGAGAGAGAGAGAGAGAGAGAGAGAGAGAGAGAGAGAGAGAGAGAGAGAGAGAGAGGAGAGAGAGAGAGAGAGAGAGAGAGAGACAGAGAAGAGAGAGAGAGAGAAGAGAGAGAGACAGAGAGAGAGAGAGAGAGAGAGAGAGAGAGAGAGAGAGAGAGAGAGAGAGAGAGAGAGAGAGAGAGAGAGAGAGAGAGAGAATGATCTAGTTTTTGTATGGGCTAAAAGGCAAAGGTGAGATGGTCCTGAAGGCGAGGGAGAGCTAGACAAATAAGGAGACGATGAGCTGGTCCTGAAGGTGAGGCTAGGATGGTCCAGAAAGCGAGTGTGAGGTGGAGTTGAAGGCGAGGGTGGAATAGTCTTGAAGGTGATGGTGTGCCCATCTAACCGCTAGGGTCTTTTTTCTTGACGGCGAGAATGGAATGGGCCTGACAAAGTGGTTACCTCGGCCTGAAAATGAAGGTGGGCTCAGAAAAAAGTGAAGATGGACTTCGCCTGAAGTCTAGGGTGGGATGGGCTTGAAGGCGAGGTTCAGCTACATATGAGGGCATTAGTAGAATACACCCGACGGGAATGCTGGGAAATGCCTGGAGAGCAGGGTGGGCTCGGCCAAAAATCCTCCAAGGTCTGGGTCAGAAGTCGAAAATGGAATGGGTCTTTAGACGAGGATGAGCTGGGCCTGAGGGCGAATGTAAGTTTGACATGAAGGCTAAGGAGGGATGGGCCAGAAGGCGAAGGTGGGATGGGCCTGAAGAGGAGGGTAGGTAGAGCCTGAAGACGAGCTGGAGGTATGTTTGGGCCAGAAGGCGATGGTGGGATGTCCCTCAAGACGAGTGTACTCAGGAAAAGAAGGCGAGCAGAGGTTCGGCTGGACGGCGAAGGTGGTTTGTGCTTATAGGCCAGAATGAGCTGGGCCTAAAGGAGAGTGTGAGCTTGACCTAAAGGTTAAGGTCAAATGGGCAAGAAGGCAATGGTGAGATGAGTTTGGAGACGATGATGTCCAAATACTGAAGCAATGGTGAGATGGGTTGAAGGTGAGTGTGGTATGCGACTGAAAGCGAACGTGTGCTGGGATAGGAGTAGGAGGAGGGTTTTAATAAAGTCGTTCGTGGGATGGGCCTGAATCCGAGGGTGAGATAGGGTTGTATTTGAGGGTTGGATAGGAAAGAAGGCATGGATGAGATGGGATGAATATGAGGGTTCGACTGACCAGAAGAAGACGGGCTGTTTCTGAATGAGAGGTTTGGGCGGTTTTAGAAGGTGAATTTGGGTTGGAAGTCATGGGAATAGTGATCTAGGAGTAAAAGCGAGAATAGCCAGGGACAGAGATCGAAGGGGGGCGGGTCTCAATATGCGTGTGGAATGAGCCTGAAGGCGAGATGGGATGGGCCAGAAAGCAAGGTTGGGATGGGCTTGAAGGCGAGGATGGGATAGAATTGAAAAAGATGGATGAGCAGGGTATGAAGGAGAGGTTGGGCCCGACCAGAAGATGAAGAAGAAAAGGGAATGAAGACTAGGTTGGGCTAGGAAGGAAAATGAGAGTGGGCTGGGCTAGAGGGCGAAAGGGGGACAGGTCTGAAGGTGTGGATGGGAGAGGCCTGAAGGCGAGGGTGATATGGTCTTGTAGGTAAGTATGGATAGGCAAGAAGGTAAGGGTTTAATTCCTTTGAATGCGAGGGTGTGATGTGCCTGAAGTCAAAGGTAAGCTGTGCCAGAAGGTTAAGTTAGGTGGGGCTAGAAGGCGATGGTGTGCTGGTATTTAAGGCAAGGTTTAGCTAGTCCTAAAATGAAAAGTGGGATCGGAGAAAAGACCTTGTTGAGCTGAGGTGGAAGGGGGAAGGTTTTGAGGGCGACTGTGGGATGAGTCTAAAGATGTAGGTCGGCTGCGCCTGAAGGAGTGGGTGGAATGGGCCAGAAGGGGGACGGAAGGAGGGAGGGAGAGATAGAGAGAGAGAGAGTGAGAGAGAGAGAAGAGAGAGAGAGAGAGAGAGAGAGAGAGAGAGAGAGAGAGAGAGAGAGAGAGAGAGAGAGAGAGAGAGAGAGAGAGAGAGAGAGAGAGAATGATCTAGTTTTTGTATGGGCTAAAAGGCAAAGGTGAGATGGTCTTGAAGGAGAGGGAGAGCTAGACAAATAACGAGACGATGAGCTGGTCCTTATGGTGAGGCTAGGATGGTCCAGAAAGCGAGTGTGAGGTGGAGCTGAACGCGTGGGTGGAATAGTCCTGAAGGTGATTGTGGGCCCATCTAACCGCTAGGGTCTACTTTTCTTGAAGGCGAGAATGGAATGGGCCTGAGAAAGTGGTTACTTAGGCATGAAAATGAAGGTGTGCTCAGGAAAAAAGTGAAGATGGACTTGTCCTGAAGGCTAGGGTGGGATGGGCCTGAAGGCGAGGTTCAGCTACCTTTGAGGGCATTAGTAGAATAGACCTGACGGTAATGCTGGGATATGCCTGGAGAGCAGGGTGGGCTCGGCCAGAAATTCTTCATGGACTGGGTCAGAATTCGAAAATGGAATGGGTCTTTAGACGAGGATGAGCTGGGCCTAAATACGAATGTAAGCTTGACATAAAGACTATGGAGGGATGGGCCAGAAGGCGAAGGTGGGATGGAAGTGAAGACGTGGGTAGTTAGAACCTGAAGACAAGCTGGAGGTAGGTTTGGGAGAAAAGGCGATGGCGGGATGTCCCTTCAGACGAGTGTAGTCAGGAAAAGAAGGCGAGCAGAGGTTCGGCTGGACGGGGAAGGTGGGTTGTGCTTATAGACGAGGACGAGCTGGGCCTAAAGGAGAGTGTGAGCTTGACCTAAAGGTTAAGGTCAAATGGGCAAGAAGGCAATGGTGAGATGAGTTTGGAGACGATGATGACCAAATACTGAAGGCGATGGTGAGATGGGTTGAAGTTGAGTTTGGCATGCGACTGAAAGCGAACGTGTGCTGGGATAGGAGTAGGAGGAGGGTTTTAATAAAGTAGTTGGTGGGATGGGCCTGAATCCGAGGGTGAGATAGGCTAGTATTTGAGGGTTGGATGGGAAAGAAGGCATGGGCGAGATGGGATTAATATAAGGGTTCGACAGACCTGAAGAAGAAGGCTGGGTCTGAATGAGAGGTTTGGGCGGTTTCAGAAGGTAATTTGGGTTGGAAGTGATGGGAATGGTGGTCTAGGAGTAAAAGCGAGAATAACTTGGGACAGAGATGAATGGTGGCGGGTGTCAATATGCGAGAGGAATGAACCTGAAGGCATGGTAAGATGAGCTTCTAGGCGAGGTTTGATGGGTTAGAATGCAATGTTGGGATGGGCTTGAAGGCGAGGGTGGGATAGAATTGAAAAAGATGGGTGAGCAGGGTATGAAGGAGAGGTTGGGCCCAACCACAACGTGAAGATGAGAAGGGAATAGAAAATAGATTGGGCTAGGAGTGAAAATGAGAGTGGGCTGGGCGTGAAGGCGAAATGGGGGACAGGTCTGAAGGTGTGAATGAGAGAGTCTAGAGGGCGAGGGTGAGATGGTCTTGTAGGTAAGTGTGGAAAGGCGAGAAGGTAAGGGTTTAATGCGTTTGCATGCGATGGTGTGATATACCTGGAGTCGAAGGTAAGCGGTACCAGAAGGTGAAGATAGGTGGGGCTAGAAGACGATGGTGTGCTGGTATTTAAGACAAAGTGTAGCTAGTCCTAAAAGCAAAACTGTGAACGACCAAAAGACCTTGTTGAGCTGAGGTGGAATGGGGAAGGTCTTGAAGGCGAAGGTGGGATGGGTGTAAAGTTGTAGGCCGGCTGCGCCTGAAGGAGTGGGTGAAATGGGCCAGAATGAGAGAGAGAGAGAGAGAGAGAGAGAGAGAGAGAGAGAGAGAGAGAGAGAGAGAGAGAGAGAGAGAGAGAGAGAGAGACTGAGAGAGAGACACTGAGAGAGAAAGACTGAGAGAGAGAGAGAGAGAGAGAGAGAGAGAGAGAGAGAGAGAGAGAGAGAGAGATGAGAGAGAGAGAGAGAGAGAGAGAGAGAGAGAGAGAGAGAGAGAGTCAGAGAGCAGAGAGAGAGAGAGAGAGAGAGAGAGAGAGAGAGAGAGAGAGAGAGAGAGAGAGAGAGAGAGAGAGAGAGAGAATGATCTAGTTTTTGTATGGGCTAAAAGGCAAAGGTGAGATGAGCTTGAAGGCGAAGAAGAGCTAGACAAATGAGGGGACGGTGAGCTGGTCCTGAAGGTGAGGCTAGGATGGTCCAGAAAGCGAGTGTGAGGTGTAGCTGAAGGCGACGGTGGAATGGGCCTGAAGGTGATGGTGGGCCCATCTAACCGCTAGTGTCTGCTTTTCTTGACGGCGAGAATGGAATGGGCCAGAGAAAGTGGTTACTTCTGCCTGAAAATGAGGGTGGGCTCAGGAAAAAAGTGAAGATGGACTTGGCCTGAAGGCTAGGGTGGGATGGGCCTGAAGGCGAGGTTCAGCTACCTTTGAGGGCATTAGTAGGATAGACCTGACGGGAATGCTGGGATGTGCCTGGAAAGTAGGGTGGGTTTGACCAAAAGGCCTCCATATTCTGGGTCAGAAGTCGAAAATGGAATGTGTCTGTAGACAAGGATGAGCTGGGCCTGAGGGCGAATGTAAGCTTGACATGAAGGTTAAGGAGGGATGGGCCAGAAGGCGAAGGTGGGATGGTCCTGAAGACGAGGGTGGGTAGAGCCTGAAGACGAGCTGGAGGTAGGTTTGGGCCAGAAGGCGATGGTGGGATGTCCCTCAAGAAGAGTGTAGTCAGGAAAAGAAGGCGAGGACAGGTTCGGCTGGACGGGGAAGGTGTGTTGTGCTTGTAGACGAGGATGAGCTGGGCCTATACGAGAGTGTGAGCTTGACCTAAAGGTTAAGGTCAAATGGGCAAGAAGGCAATTGTGAGATGAGTTTGGAGACAATGATGGGCAAATACTGAAGGCAATGGTGAGACAGGTTGAAGGTGAGTGTGGTATGCGACTGAAAGCGAACGTGTGCTGGGATAAGAGTAGGAGGAGGGTTTTAATAAAGTCATTGGTGGGATGGGCCTGAATCCGAGGGTGTGATAGGCTAGTATTTGAGGGTTTGATGGGAATGAAGGCATGGGTGAGATGGGATGAATATGAGGGTTCGACTGACTTGAAGAAGACGGGCTGGTTCTGATTGAGAGGTTTGGGCGATTTTAGGAGGTGAATTTCGGTTGGAAGTGATGGGAATGGTGGTCTAGGAGTAAAAGCGAGAATAGCCTGGGACAGAGAGCGAAGGGGGGCGGGTCTCAAAATTCGAGTGGAATGAGCCTGAAGGTGAGGTAAGATGAGCTTCTAGGCGAGGTGAAATGGGCTAGAAAGCAAGGTTGGGATGGGCTTGAAGGCGAAGGTGGGATAGAATTGAAAAAGATGGGTGAGCAGGGTATGAAGGAGGGGTTGGGCCCGACCAGAAGGTGAAGATGAGAAGGGAATGAAGACTAGGTTAGGCTAGGACTGAAAATGAGAGTGGGCTGGGCTAGAAGGCGAAAGGGGGGACAGGTCTGAAGGTGTGGATGGTAGAGTCCTGAAGGCGAGGGTGAGATGGTCTTGTAGGTAAGTGTGGAAAGGCGAGAAGGTAAGGGTTTAATGCGTTTGAATGCGATGGTGTGATGTGCCTGGAGTCGAAGGTAAGCGGTACCAGAAGGTGAAGTTAGGTGGGGCTCGAAGGCGATGGTGTGCTGGTATTTAAGGCAAGGTTTAGCTAGTCCTAAAAGCAAAACTGGGATCGGCCAAAAGACCTTGTTGAGCTGAGGTGGAAGGGGGAAGGTCTTGAAGGCGAAGGTGGGATGGGTGTAAAGATGTAGGTCGGCTGTGCCTGATGGAGTGGGTGGAATTGGCCAGAAAGAGAGAGAGAGAGAGAGAGAGAGAGAGAGAGAGAGAGAGAGAGAGAGAGAGAGGAGAGAGAGAGAGAGAGAGAGAGAATGATCTAGTTTTTGTATGGGCTAAAAGGCAAAGGTGAGATGGGCTTGAAGGCGAGAGAGAGCTAGACAAATAAGGCGACGGTGAGCTGGTCCTGAAGGTGAGGCTAGGATGGTCCAGAAAGCGAGTGTGCGGTGGAGCTGAAGGCGAGGGTGGAATGGGCCTGAAGGTGATGGTGGGCCTATCTAACCGCTAGTTTGTGCTTTTTTTGACGGCGAGAATGGAATGGGGCTGAGAAAGTGGTTTCCTCGGCCTGAAAATGAGGGTGGGTTCAGGATAAAAGTGAAGATGGACTTGGCCTGAAGGCTAGGGTGGGATGGGCCTGAAGACGAGGTTCAGATACCTTTGAGGGCATTAGTAGGATAGACCTGACGAGAATGGTGGGATATGCCTGCAGAGGAGGGTGGGCTGGGCCAAAAGTCCTCCATGGTCTGGGTCAGAAGTCGAAAATGTAATGGGTCTGAAGACCAGGATGAGCTGGGCCTGAGGGCGAATGTAAGCTTGACATGAACGGCTAAGGAGGGATGGGCCAGAAGGCGAATGTGGGATAGGCGTGAAGACGAGGGTTGGTAGAGCCTGAAGACGAGCTGGGGTTAGGTTTGGGCCAGAAGCCGATGGTGTGATGTCCCTCAAGAAGAGTGTAGTCAGGAAAAGAAGGCGAGGACAGGTTCGGCTGGACGGGGAAGGTGGGTTGTGCTTGTAGACGAGGATGAGCTGGGCCTAAAGGAGAGTGTGAGCTTGACCTAAAGTTTAAGGTCAAATGGGCAAGAAGGCAATTGTGAGATGAGTTTGGAGACGATGATGGCCAAATACTGAAGGCGATGGTGAGATGGTTTGAAGGTGAGTGTGGTATGCGACTGAAAGCGAACGTGTGCTGGGATAGGAGTAGGAGGAGGGTTTTAATAAAGTCGTTGGTGGGATGGGCCTGAATCCGAGGGTGAGATAGGCTAGTATTTGAGTGCTGGATGGGAAAGAAGGCATGGGTGAGATGGGATGAATATGAGGGTTCGACAGACCTGAAGAAGAAGGCTGGGTCTGAATGAGAGGTTTGGGCGGTTTTAGAAGGTGATTTGGGTTGGAAGTGATGGGAATGGTGGTCTAGGAGTAAAAGCGAGAATAGCTTGGGACAGAGAGCGAAGGGGGGCGGGTCTCAATATGCGAGTGGAATGAGCCTGAAGGCATGGTAAGATGAGCTTCTAGGCGAGGTGGGATGGGCCAGAAAGCAAGGTTGGGATGGGCTCGAAGGCGAGGATGGGATAGAATTGAAAAAGATGGATGAGCAGGGTATGAAGGAGAGGTTTGGCCCGACCAGAAGATGAAGAAGAGAAGGGAATGAAGACTAGGTTGGGCTAGGACTGAAAATGAGAGTGGGCTGGGCTAGAGGGCGAAAGGGGGTACAGGTCTGAAGTTGTGGATGGGAGAGGCCTGAAGGCGAGGGTGATATGGTCTTGTAGGTAAGTGTGTATAGGCAAGAAGGTAAGGGTTTAATTCCTTTGAATGCGAGGGTGTGATGTGCCTGAAATCAAAGGTAAGCGGTACCAGAAGGTGAAGTTAGGTGGGGCTAGAAGGCGATGGTGTGCTGGTATTTAAGGCAAGGTTTAGCTAGTCCTAAAATGAAAAGTGGGATCGGAGAAAAGACCTTGTTGAGCTGAGGTGGAAGGGGGAAGGTTTTGAGGGCGACTGTGGGATGAGTCTAAAGATGTAGGTCGGCTGCGCCTGAAGGAGTGGGTGGAATGGGCCAGAAGGGGGACGGAAGGAGGGAGGGAGAGATAGAGAGAGAGAGAGAGAGTGAGAGAGAGAGAGAGAGAGAGAGAGAGAGAGAGAGGAGAGAGAGAGAGAGAGAGAGAGAGAGAGAGAGAGATAGAGAGAGAGACAGAGAGAGAGACAGAGAGAAAGAGAGAGAGAAAGAGAGAGAGAGAGAGAGAGATAGAGAGAGAGAGAGAGAGAGAGAGAGAGAGAGAGGAGAGAGAGAGAGAGAGAGGAGAGAGAGAGAGAGAGAGAGAGAGAGAGAGAGAATGATCTAGTTTTTGTATGGGCTAAAAGGCAAAGGTGAGATGGTCTTGAAGGCGAGGAGAGAGCTAGACAAATAAC
>NC_092243.1:23228024-23235524 GCF_036320965.1 Panulirus ornatus | reverse complement strand
TAAGAGTAGGAGTAGGCTTTTAATAAAGTCATTGGTGGGATGGGCCTGAATCCGAGGGTGTGATTGGCTAGTATTTGAGGGTTTCATGGGAATGAAGGCATGGGTGAGATGGGATGAATATGAGGGCTCGACTGACTTGAAGAAGACGGGCTGGTTCTGATTGAGAGGTTTGGGCGGTTTTAGAAGTTGAATTTCCTTTGGAAGTGAGGGGAATGGTGGTCTAGGAGTAAAAGCGAGAATAGCCTTGGACAGAGAGCGAAGGGGGGCGGGTCTCAAAATGCGAGTGGAATGAACCTAAAGGCGAGGTACGATGAGCTTATAGGCGAGGTTGGATGGGCTAGAAAGCAAGGTTGTGATGGGCTTGAAGGCGAGAGTGGGATAGAATTGAAAAATATGGGTCAGCAGTGTATGAAGGAGGGGTTGGGCCCGACCAGAAGGTGAAGATGAGAAGGGAATGAAGACTAGGTTAGGCTAGGACGGAAAATGAGAGTGGGCTGGACTAGAAGGCGAAAGGGGGGACAGGTCTTAAGGTGTGGATGGGAGAGTCCTGAAGGCGAGGGTGAGATGGTCTTGTAGGTAAGTGTGGAAAGGCGAGAAGGTAAGGGTTTAATGCGTTTGAATGCGATGGTGTGATGTGCCTGGAGTCGAAGGTAAGCGGTACCAGAAGGTGAAGTTAGGTGGAGCTCGAAGGCGATGGTGTGCTGGTATTTAAAGGAAGGTTTAGCTGCTCCTAAAAGCAAAACTGGGATCGGCCAAAAGACCTTGTTGAGCTGAGGTGGAAGGGGGAAGGTCTTGAGGGCGAAGGTGGGATGGGTGTAAAGATGTAGGACGGCTGCGCCTGAAGGAGTGGGTGGAATGGGCCAGAAGGGGAGAGAGAGAGAGAGAGAGAGAGAGAGAGAGAGAGAGAGAGAGAGAGAGAGAGAGAGAGAGAGAGAGAGAAAGAGAGAGAGAGAGAGAGAGAGAGAGAGAGAGAGAGAGAGAGAGAGAGAGAGAGAGAGAGAGAGAGAGAGAGAGAGAGAGAGAGAGAGAGAGAGAGAGTGAGAGAGAGAGAGAGAGAGAGAGAGAGAGAAAGATAGAGAGAGAGAGAGAGAGAGAGAGAGAGAGAGAGAGAGAGAGAGAGAGAGAGAGAGAGAGAGAGAGAGAGAGAGAGAGAGATAATGATCTAGTTTTTGTAAGGGCTAAAAGGCAAAGGTGAGATGGGCTTGAAGGCGAGGGAGAGCTAGACAAAAGAGGCGACGGTGAGCTGGCCATGAAGGTGAGGCTAGGATGGTCCAGAAAGCGAGTATGAGTTGGAGCTGAAGGCAAGGGTGGAATTGTCCTGAAGGTGATGGTGGGCCCATGTAACCGATAGGTTCTGCTTTTCTTGACGGCGAGAATGAAATGGGCCTAAGAAAGTGGTTACTTCGGCCTAAAAATTAGGGTGGGTTCAGGAAAAAAGTGAAGATTGACTTGGCCTGAAGGCTAGGGTGGGATGGGCCTGAAGGCGAGGTTCAGCTACCTTTGAGGGCATTAGTAGGATAGACCTGATGAATGCTAGGATATACCTGGAGAGGAGTGTGGGCTGTGCCAAAAGGATTCCATGGTCTGGGTCAGAAGTCGAAAATGGAATGGCCTGTAGACGAGGATGAGCTCGGCCTAAGGGCGAATGTAAGCTTGACATGGAGGCTAAGCAGGGATGGGCCTGAAGGCGAAGGTGGGATGGTCGTGATGACGAGAGTCGGTAGAGACTGAAGACGAGATGGAGGAGGGTTTGGGCCTGAAGGCGATGGTGAGATGTCCCTCAAGAGGAGTGTAGTCAGGAAAAGAAGTCGAGGACAGGTTCGGTTGGACGGGGAAGGTGGGTTGTGTTTGTAGACGAGGATGAGCTGGGCCTAAAGGAGGGTGTGAACTTGACCTAAAGATTAAGGTCAAATGGGCAAGAAGGCAATGGTGGAATGGGTTTGGAGACGATGATGGCCAAATACTGAAGGAAATGGTGAGATGGGTTGAAGGTGAGTTTGCTATGCGACTGAAAGCGAACGTTTGCTGAGATAGGAGTAGGAGGAGGGTTTTAATAAAGTCGTTCATAGGATGGACCTGAATCCGAGGTTGGGATAGGCTAGTATTTGAGGGTTGGATGGGAAAGAAGGCATGGATGAGATGGGATGAATATGAAGGTTCGACTAAACTTAAGACGGGCTGGGTCTGAATGAGAGTTTTGGGCGGTTTTAGAACGTGAATTTGGGTTGGAAGTGATGGGAATGGTGGTCTAGGAGTAAAAGCGAGAATAGCCAGGGACATAGATCGAAGGGGGGTGGGTCTCAATATGCGAGTGGAATGAGCCTGAAGGCGAGGTAAGATGAGCTTCTAAGAGACGTGGGATGGGCCAGAAAGCAAGGTTGGGATGGGCTTGAAGGCGAGGATGGGATAGAATTGACAAAGATGGATGAGCAGGGTATGAAGGAGAGGTTGGGCCCGACCAGAAGATGAAGATGAGAAGGGAATGAAGACTAGGTTGGGCTAGGACTGAAAATGAGAGTGGGCTGGGCCAGAAGGCGAAAGGGGGGACAGGTCTGAAGGTGTGGATGGGAGAGTCCTGAAGGCGAGGTTGATATGGTCTTGTAGGTAAGTGTGGATAGGCACGAAGGTAAGGGTTTAATTCCTTTGAATGCGAGGGTGTGATGTGCCTGAAGTCGAATGTAAGCGGTACCAGAAGGTGAAGTTAGGTGGGGCTAGAAGGCGATGGTGTGCTGTTATTTAAGGCAAGGTTTAGCTAGTCCTAAAAGGAAAAGTGGGATCGGCCAAAAGACCTTGTTGAGCTGAGGTGTAAGGGGGAAGGATTTGAGGACGTAGGTGGGATGATTCTAAAGATGTACGTCGGCTTCTCCTGAAGGAGTGGGTGGAATGGGCCAGAAGGGGGAGAGAGAGAGAGAGAGAGAAAGAGAGAGAGAGAGAGAGAGAGAGAGAGAGAGAGAGAGAGAGAGAGAGAGAGAGAGAGAGGAGAGAGAGAGAGAGAGAGAGAGAGAGAGAGAGAGAGAGAGAGAGAGAGAGAGAGAGAGAGAGAGAGAGAGAGAGAGAGAGAGAGAGAGAATGATCTAGTTTATGTATTGGATAAAAGGCAAAGGTAAGATGGGCTTGAAGGCGAGGGAAAGCTAGACAAATAAGGCGACGGTGAGCTGGTCCTGAAGGTGAGGCTAGGATGGTCCAGAAAGCGAGTGTGAGGTGGAGCTGAAGGCGAGGGTGGAATGGGCCTGAAGGTGATGGTGGGGCCATCTAACCGATAGGATCTGCTTTTCTTGACGGCGAAAATGGACCTGAAAATAAGTTTGGGCTCAGGAAAAAAAGTGAAGGTGGACTTGGCCTGAAGGCTATTGTGGGATGGGCCTGAAGTCGAGGTTGGGTAGAGCCTGAAGACGAGCTGGAGATAGGCTTGGGACAGAAGGCGATGGTGGGATGTCCCTCAAGAAGAGTGTAGTCAGGAAAAGAAGGCGAGTACAGGTTCGACTGGACGGGGAAGGTGTATTGTGCTTGTAGACGAGGATGAGCTGGGCCTATAGGAGAGTGTGAGCTTGACCTAAAGGTTAAGGTCAAATGGGCAAGAAGGCAATTGTGAGATGAGTTTGGAGACGATGATGGAAAAATACTGAAATCAATGGTGAGACGGGTTGAAGGTGAGTGTGTTATGCGACTGAAAGCGAACGTGTGCTGGGATAGGAGTAGGTGGAGGGTTTTAATAAAATAATTGGTGGGATGGGCCTGAATCCGAGGGTGTGATAGGCTAGTATTTGAGGGTTTGATGGGAAAGAAGGCATGGGTGAGATTAGATGAATATGAGTGTTCGTCTGAACTGAAGAAGAGGTGCTGGGTCTGAATGAGAGGTTTGGGCGGTTTTAGAAAGTGAATTTGGGTTGGAAGTGATGGGAATGGTGGTCTAGGAGTAAAAGCGAGAATAGCCTGGGATAGAGAGTGAAGGGGGGCGGGTCTCAAAATGCGAGTGGAATGAGCCTGAAGGCGAGGTAAGATGAGCTTCTAAACGAGATAGGATGTGCTAGAAAGCAAGGTTGGGATGGGCTTGAAGGCGAGGGTGGGATAGAATTGAAAAAGATGTGTGAGCAGGATATGAAGGAGAGGTTGGGCCCGACCAGAAGGTGAAGATGAGAAGGGAATGAAGACTAGGTTAGGCTAGGACGGAAAATGAAAGTGGGATGGGCTGAAGGCGAAAGGGGGGACAGGTCTGAGGATGTGGATGGGAGATTCCTGAAGGCGAGGGTGAGATGGTCTTGTAGGTAAGTGTGGAAAGGCGAGAAGGTAAGTGTTTAATGCGTTTGAATGCGATGGTGTGATGTGCCAGAAGACGAAGGTAAGCTTTACCAGAAGGTGAAGTTAGGTGGGGCTCGAAGGCGATGGTGTGATGGTATTTAAGGCAAGGTTTAGCTAGTCCTAAAAGCAAAACTGGGATCGGCCAAAAGACCTTGTTGAGCTGAGGTGTAAGGGGTAAGGTCTTGAGGACGAATGTGGGAAGGGTGTAAAGATGTAGGTCAGCTGCGCCTGAAGGAGTGGGTGGAATGAGCCAGAAGGAGAGAGAGGGACAGAAAGAGAGAGAGAGAGAGAGAGAGAGAGAGAGAGAGAGAGAGAGAGAGAGAGAGAGAGAGAGAGAGAGAGAGAGAGATGGAGAGAGAGAGAGAGAGAGAGAGAGAGAGAGAGAGAGAGAGAGAGAGAGAGAGAGAGGAGAGAGAGAGAGAGAGAGAGAGACAGACAGACAGACAGAGAGAGAGACAGAGAGAGAGAGAGAGAGAGAGAGAGAGAGAGAGAGAGAGAGAGAGAGAGAGAGAGAGAGAGAGAGAGAGAGAGACAGAGAGAGAGACAGAGAGAGAGAGACCGAGAGAGAGAAAGACAGAGAGAGAGAGAGAGAGAGAGAGAGAGAGAGAGAGAGAGAGAGAGAGAGAGAGAGAGAGAGAGAGAGAGAGAGACAGACAGACAGACAGAGACAGAGACAGAGATAGATAGATAGATAGATAGAGAGAGAGAGAGAGAGAGAGAGAGAGAGAGAGAGAGAGAGAGAGAGAGAGAGAGAGAGAGAGAGAGAGAGAGAGAGAGAGAGAGAGAGAGAGATAATGATCTAGTTTTTGTATGGGCTAAAAGGCAAAGGTGAGATGGGCTTGAAGGCGAGAGAGAGCTAGACAATAAAGGCGACGGTGAGCTGGCCATGAAGGTGAGGCTACGGTGGTCCAGAAAGCGAGTATGACTTGGAGCAGAAGGCAAGGGTGGAATGGTCCTGAAGGTGATGATGGGACCATGTAACCGATAGGGTCTACTTTTCTTGACGGCGAGAATGGAATGGGCCTGAGAAAGTGGTTACCTCGGCTTAAAAATGAGGGTGGGTTCAGGAAAAAAGTGAAGATGAACTTGGCCTGAAGGCTTGGGTGGGATGGGCCTGAAGGGAAGGTTCAGCTACCTTTGAGGGCATTAGTAGGATAGACCTTACGGAATTCTGGGATATAACTAGAGAGGAGTGTGGGCTGGGCCAGAAGGCCTCCATGGTCTGGGTCAGAAGTCGAAAATGGAATGGGTCTGTAGACGAGCATGAGCTCGGCCTGAGGGCGAATGTAAGCTTGACATAAAGGCTAAGGAGGGATAGGCCTGAAGGAGAAGGTGGGATGGGCGTGAAGACGAGAGTGGGTAGAGCCTGAAGACGAGATGGAGAAGTGTTTGGGCCAAAAGGCGATGGTGAGATGTAACTCAAGAGGAGTGTAGTCAGGAAAAGAAGGCGATGACAGGTTCGGTTGGACGGGGAAGGTGGGTTGTGCTTGTAGACGAGTATGAGCTGGGCCTAAAGGAGAGTGTGAGCTTCCCATAAAAGTGAAGGTCAAATGGGCAAGAGGCAATGGTGGAATTGGTTTGGAGACGATGATGGCCAAATACTGAAGGCAATGGTGAGATGGGTTGAAGGTGATTTTGCTATGCGACTGAAAGCGAACGTGTGCTGAGTAGGAGTAGGAGGAGGGTTTTAATAAAGTCGTTCATGGGATGGACCTGAATCCGAGGTTGGGATAGGCTAGTATTTGAGGGTTGGATGGGAAAGAACGCATGGATGAGATGGGATGAATATGAAGGTTCGACTAAGCTTAAGAAGACGGGCTGGGTCTGAATGAGAGTTTTGGGCGGTTTTAGAAGGTGACTTTGGGTTGGAAGTGATAGGAATGGTGGTCTGGGAGTAAAAGCGAGAATAGCCTGGGACAGAGATCGAAGGGGGGTGGGTCTCAATATGCGAGTGGAATGAGCCTGAAGGCAAGGTAAGATGAGCTTCTAGGCGAGGTAGGATGGGCCAGAAAGCGAGGTTGGGATTGGCTTGAAGGCAAGGATGGGATAGAATTGAAAAAGATGGATGAGCAGGGTACGAAGGAGAGGTTGGGCCCGACCAGATGAAGATGAGAAGAGAATGAAGACTAGGTTGGGGTAGAACTGAAAATGAGAGTGGGCTGGGCTAGAAGGCCAAAGGGGGGACAGGTCTGAACGTGGGGATGGGAGAGGCCTGAAGGAGAGGGGTTATTGGTCTTGTTGGTAAGTGTGGATAGGCATGAAAGGTTTAAAGGGGTTTTAAATTTCCCTTTAAATGCGAGGGTGTGATGTGCCCGAAGTCGAAGGTAAAGCGGTACCCGAAAGGGGAATAAGGTGGGGCTAGAAAAACGATGGTTTTGTGCTGGTATTTAAGGCAATGTTTAGCTAGTCTTAAAAGCAAAAGTGGGGATCGGCCAAAAAACCTTGTTGAGCTGAAAGGTGGAAGGGGGAAAGGGTTTGAGGGCGAAAAGGGGGGATGAGCCCCCAATGATGTAGGGTTTTGGCTGGCCTGAAGGATTGGGTTTGGAAATGGGTGAGAAGGGGTTGAGAGGAGAAGAGAGAGTGATGAGAGAGGGGAGGGAGATGGGGAGATGAGAGAGAGGAGAGAGAAGAGAGGAAGGAGAGAGGAGATGAGAGAGAGAGAGAGAGAGAGAGAGAGGGGAGAAGGGGAGAGGAGAGAGAGGAGAGAGGGAGAGAGAGAGAGGAGAGGAGAGGAGAGAGAGAGAGAGAGAAGAGAGAGAGAGAGAGAGAGAGAGATAGAGGGGGAGATGGAGAGGGGAGAGAGAAAAGAAGAGACGAGAA
This sequence comes from Panulirus ornatus, assembly GCF_036320965.1. Lineage (NCBI taxonomy): Eukaryota > Metazoa > Arthropoda > Malacostraca > Decapoda > Palinuridae > Panulirus > Panulirus ornatus. The sequence goes on along the minus strand of NC_092243.1, from coordinate 23,228,405 downwards.
TGAGAGAGAGAGAGAGAGAGAGGAGAGTGAGAGAGAGAGAAGAGAAAAGAGAGAGGGGAAGGGGAAAAGACAGGACAGACGACAGAAGACAGGAGAAAGAGAAAAGAGAGTGAGAGAGAGAGAGATGGGGAAAAGAGAGAGAGAGAGAGAGAGAGAGAGAGAGGGGAGAGAGGAGAGAGAGAGACAGACAGAGAGAGAGAGAGGAGAGGAGAGGAGCAGAAAGAGGAGAGGAGAGAGAGAGATGGAGAGAGAGGAAAGAGAAAGAGAGAGAGAGAGAGAGAGGGGGGAGAGAGCAGAGAGGGGAGGGGAGAGAGAGAGAGAGAGAGAGAGACAGAGAGAGATAGAGAATAGAGAGAGAGAGAGAGAGGGGGAGAGTTGAGA
>NC_092243.1:23145540-23227924 GCF_036320965.1 Panulirus ornatus | reverse complement strand
AGAGAGAGAGAAAGGGGAGGGAGAGAAGAAGAGAGAGGAGGAGAGAGAGAAGAGAGAGAGAGGAGAAGAGAGAGAGAGAGAGAGTCTAGTTTTTGTATGGGCTAAAAGGCAAAGGTGGATGGTTTAAAGGGAGGGAGAGTAGAAAATAAGGGGGTAGTGGCCCTTTTGGTGGGTGGATGGCCCGAAGCGAGTGTGAGGGGGAGTGGGCGGGGTGGGAATGCCTGAAGGTGTTTGTGGGCCATTAACCTTTTAGGGTCTCTTTTCTTGAGGCGAAAATGGAATGGGCCTGGGGAAGTGGTTACTTGGCTGAAATGGGTGGGTCAGGAAAAAAGTGAAGTGGACTTGCCTGAAGGCTGGGTGGGATGGGCTAAAAGCGAGGTTCAGCCCCCTTTGGGGGCATTTGTAGAATGATGCGGAATGCTGGGATACCTGGGGAGGGTGGGTTTGGCAAAATTCTTATTGGGTCAGAATCGAAAAGGGAAATGGGTCTTTAGACAGGTGAGGGGGGCCTAAACAAATGAAAGCTTGAATAAAGTTAGGGGGGATGGGCCAGAAGGCAAAGGGTGGGATGGGTGAAGACGGGGTGTTAGATAAAGACAGTGGGGTGGGTTTTGGGAAAAAAGGCGATGGGGGATCCCCTTCAGAGAGTGTAGTGGGAAAAAAGGCGAGAGGTTCGGCTGGACGGGGAAGGTGGGTTGTGTTTAACGGGGAGGTGGCCCTAAAGGAAGTGTGGCTTGCCCTAAAGGAAGGGTAAAAAGGGCCCCCTTAATGATTTTGGGGCTGATCCAAATTAAGGCCAGGGTTTGAGAGGGGTTTAAAGGGGGGTTTGGATGCGACTGAAAGGAACTGTGCGGGGTAGGAGTAGGAGGGGGTTTTAAAAAAGTTTGGTGGGAGGGGCCTAAAATCCAGGGTAGATAGGTGTTTTGAGGTTGGGAGGGGAAAAGAAGGCTGGGGAGATGGATGAATATGGGTTCGACGACTGAAAAAGGGGGCGGGTTAAATTGAGAGGTTTGGGCGGTTTTAGGAGGAAAAATCGTTAGTGAGGTGGTGGGGAATCGAAAGCGAAGGGGGGGAGGGGTTAAATTTTTCGGGGGTGGCTGAAGGGGGAGTGGGTGAAATGGGTAGAAGGAAAGGAGGGAGGGAAGGGGGAAGAAGGAAGAGGGAGAGGGGAGAGGAGTTAAAAGGGGAAGGGAAGATGAGAGAGAGAAATGGGGAGGACAAAGAGAAAGGGGTGGAGAAGGGAAGGAGAAGGGGGGTAGAGGAAGGGAGGGAAGGAGGAAGGGGGGAGAAGGAAGATCGTTTTTGGGGGGGGGTGGAGGTGAGAGAGAAGAGGAGAGGAGGAGGGGGGGAAGCAAGACAGAAGCAAAACGGGACGAAAAGAGGGGAGGGGAAGGGGGAAGGGAGGGGAAGGGGGAGGGGGAAGGGGGGGGGGGGGGGGGTGGGGGGAAAGAGAAAGAGAGGAGGGAGGGAGAGAGAGAAGGGGGGGAGAGAGAAGAGAGGAGAGAGATGGAGAAAAAGGAGAGGTTATTTTTGTTGGGCTAAAAGGAAAGGTGATATGGGCTTGAAGGGAGGGGGGTAGAAAAAGGGGACGGTGAGCTGGCCTGAGGTGGGCTAGGATGTCCAGAAAGCGAGTTTGGTGAGTGAAGGGAGGGTAGAAAGGGGGTGAAGGGGGTGGGCCCTCTAACCGTGGTTGCTTTTCTTGACGGCGTAAATGGGAATGGGTAGGGAAGTGGTTAATTTGCCTAAAAAAAGGAGGGGGTTTAGGGAAAAAAAGTGAAGATGGCTTGGCCCGAAGGCTGGGGGGGGATGGGCCTGAAGCGAGGTTAGCAAAACCCTTTGGGGCTTTGTAGGTGACCTACGGGATGCTGGGTTTTCCTGGGGAGGGTGGGTTTTCCAAAAAAGGGCCCCCTTTTTGGGTAGAAGTCGAAAATGGAAGGTCTGTAGACAGGTTTAGTGGGCCTGAGGGCGAATGTAAGCTTGACATGAAGGTTAAGAAGGGATGGGCCAGAAGGCGAAGGTGGGATGGGCGTGAAGACGAGGGTGGGTAGAGCCTGAAGACGAACTGGAGGTAGGTTTGGGCCAGAAGGCGATGGTTGTTGATGTACTCTAAGAAGAGTGTAGTCAGGAAAAGAAGGCTATGACAGGTTCTGCTGGACGGTGAAGGTGTGTTGTGTTGTAGACGAGGATGAGCTAGGCCTATAGGAGAGTGTGAGCTTGACCTCAAGAAGGCAATTGTGAGATGAGTTTGGAGCGATGATGGCAATACTGAAGGCAATGGTGAGATGGGTTGAAGGTGAGTGTGTATGCGACTGAAACCGAACTTGTGCTGGGATAAGAGTAGGAGGAGGGTTTTAATGAAGTCATTGGTGGGATGGTCCTGAATCCGAGGTGTGTTGGATAGGCTAGTATTTGAGGGTTTGATGGGAATGAAGGCATGGGTGAGATGGGATGAATATGAGGGTTCGACTGACTTGAAGAAGACGGGCTGGTTCTGATTGAGAGGTTTGGGCGGTTTTAGAAGGTGAATTTGGGTTGGAAGTGATGGGAATGGTGGTCTGGGAGTAAAAGCGAGAATAGCCTGTGACAGAGATCGAAGAGGGGCGGGTCTCAATATGCGAGTGGAATGAGTTGAAGGCAAGGTAAGATGAGCTTCTAGGCGAGGTAGGATGGGCCAGAAAGCGAGGTTGGGATTGGTTTGAAGGCGAGGATGGGATAGAATTGAAAAAGATGGATGAGCAGGGTACGAAGGAGAGGTTGGGCCCGACCAGAAGATGAAGATGAGAAGGGAATGAAGACTAGGTTGGGGTAGAACTGAAAATGAGATTGGGCTGGGCTAGAAGGCGAAAGGGGGGACAGGTCTGAACATGGGGATGGGAGAGGCCTGAAGGCGAGGGTGATATGGTCTTGTAGGTAAGTGTGGATAGGCATGAAGGTAAGGGTTTAATTCCTTTGAATGCGAGGGTGTGATGTGCCTGAAGACGAAGGTAAGCGGTACCAGAAGGTGAAATTAGGTGGGGCCTAGAAAGCGATGGTGTGGCTAGGTATTAAGTCAATGATTAGCTAGTCATAAATGCAAAAGTGGGATCGGCCAAAAGACCTAGATGAGCTGAGGTGGATGGGGGAAGAGTTTGAGGGCGAAGGTGGGATGAGTCCTAAAGATGTAGGTGGGCTGCGCCTGAAGGATTGGGTGTAAGGGGTGAGGAAAGGGGTGAGAGGAGAGAGAGAGAGAGAGAGAGAGAGGAGAGAGAGGAGAGAGACGAGAGAGAGAGAGAGAGGAGAGAGAGAGACAGACACACAGACAGACTGACAGACAGACAGAGACAGAGACAGAGAGAGATAGATAGATAGAATAGATAGAGAGAGAGATAGAGAGAGAGAGAGAGAGAGAGAGAGAGAGTGAGAGAGAGAGAGAGAGATACTGATCTAGTTTTTGTATGGGCTAAAAGGCAAAGGTGAGATGGGCTTGAAGGCGAGAGAGAGCTAGACAAAAAAGGCGACGGTGAGCTGGCCATGAAGGTGAGGCTAGGATGTTCCAGAAAGCGGGTATGAGTTGGAGCAGAAGGCAAGGGTGGATTGTCCTGAAGGTGATGATGGGCCCATCTAACCGATAGGGTCTACTTTTCTTGACGGTGAGAATGGAATGGGCCTAAGAAAGTGCTTACCTCGGCCTAAAAATGAGGGTGGGTTCAGGAAAAAAGTGAAGATGGACTTGGCCTGAAGGCTCGGGTGGGATGGGCCTGAAGGCGAGGTTCAGCTACCTTTGAGGGCATTAGTAGGATAGACCTTACGGAATGCTGGGATATACCTAGAGAGGAGTGTGGGCTGGGCCAAAAGGCCTCCATGGTCTGGGTCAGAAGTCGAAAATGGAATGGGTCTGTAGACGAGGATGAGCTCGGCCTGAGGGCGAATGTAAGCTTGACATAAAGGCTAAGGAGGGATGGGCCTGAAGGAGAAGGTGGGATGGGCGTGAAGACGAGAGTGGGTAGAGCCTGAAGACGAGATGGAGGAGTGTTTGGGCCAAAAGGCGATGGTGAGATGTAACTCAAGAGGAGTGTAGTCAGGAAAAGAAGGCGATGACAGGTTCGGTTGGACGGGAAAGGTGGGTTGTGCTTGTAGACGAGTATGAGCTGGGCCTAAAGGAGAGTGTGAGCTTGACCTAAAAGTGAAGGTCAAATGGGCAAGAAGGCAATGGTGGAATTGGTTTGGAGACGATGATGGCCAAATACTGAAGGCAATGGTGAGATGGGTTGAAGGTGAGTTTGCTATGCGACTGAAAGCGAACGTGTGCTGAGATAGGAGTAGGAGGAGGGTTTTAATAAAGTCGTTCATAGGATGGACCTGAATCCGAGGTTGGGATAGGCTAGTATTTGAGGGTTGGATGGGAAAGAAGGCATGGATGAGATGGGATGAATATGAAGGTTCGACTAACCTTAAGAAGACGGGCTGGGTCTGAATGAGAGTTTTGGGCGGTTTTAGAAGGTGAATTTGGGTTGGAAGAGATGGGAATGGTGGTCTGGGAGTAAAAGCGAGAATAGCCTGGGACAGAGATCGAAGGGGGGCGGGTCTCAATATGCGAGTGGAATGAGCATGAAGGCAAGGTAAGATGAGCTTCTAGGCGAGGTAGGATGGGCCAGAAAGCGAGGTTGGGATTGGCTTGAAGGCGAGGATGGGATAGAATTGAAAAAGATGGATGAGCAGGGTACGAAGGAGAGGTTGGGCCCGACCAGAAGATGAATATGAGAAGGGAATGAAGACTAGGTTGGGGTAGAACTGAAAATGAGATTGGGCTGGGCTAGAAGGCGAAAGGGGGACAGGTCTGAACATGGGGATGGGAGAGGCCTGAAGGCGAGGGTGATATGGTCTTGTAGGTAAGTGTGGATAGGCATGAAGGTAAGGGTTTAATTCCTTTGAATGCGAGGGTGTGATGTGCCTGAAGACGAAGGTAAGCGGTACCAAAAGGTGAAATTAGGTGGGGCTAGAAAGCGATGGTGTGCTGGTATTTAAGGCAATGTTTAGCTAGTCTTAAATGCAAAAGTGGGATCGGCCAAAAGACCTTGTTGAGCTGAGGTGGAAGGGGGAAGGTTTTGAGGGCGAAGGTGGGATGAGTCTAAAGATGTAGGTTGGTTGCGCCTGAAGGATTGGGTGGAATGAGTGAGAAGGGGGTGAGAGAGAGAGAGAGAGAGAGAGAGAGAGAGAGAGAGAGAGAGAGAGAGAGAGAGAGAGAGAGAGAGAGAGAGAGAGAGAGAGAGACAGACACACAGACAGACAGACAGACAGACAGAGACAGAGACAGAGAGAGATAGATAGATAGATAGATAGAGAGAGAGAGAGAGAGAGAGAGAGAGAGAGAGAGAGAGAGAGAGAGAGAGAGAGAGAGAGAGAGAGAGAGATAATGATCTAGTTTTTGTATGGGCTAAAAGGCAAAGGTGAGATGGGCTTGAAGGCGAGAGAGAGCTAGACAAAAAAGGCGACGGTGAGCTGGCCATGAAGGTGAGGCTAGGATGTTCCAGAAAGCGAGTATGAGTTGGAGCAGAAGGCAAGGGTGGAATTGTCCTGAAGGTGATGATGGGCCCATCTAACCGATAGGGTCTACTTTTCTTGACGGCGAGAATGGAATGGGCCTGAGAAAGTGGTTACCTCGGCCTAAAAATGAGGGTGGGTTCAGGAAAAAAGTGAAGATGGACTTGGCCTGAAGGCTCGGGTGGGATGGGCCTGAAGGCGAGGTTCAACTACCTTTGAGGGCATTAGTAGGATAGACCTTACGGAATGCTGGGATATACCTAGAGAGGAGTGTGGGCTGGGCCAAAAGGCCTCCATGGTCTGGGTCAGAAGTCGAAAATGGAATGGGTCTGTAGACGAGGATGAGCTCGGCCTGAGGGCGAATGTAAGCTTGACATAAAGGCTAAGGAGGGATGGGCCTGAAGGAGAAGGTGGGATGGGCGTGAAGACGAGAGTGGGTAGAGCCTGAAGACGAGATGGAGGAGTGTTTGGGCCAAAAGGCGATGGTGAGATGTAACTCAAGAGGAGTGTAGTCAGGAAAAGAAGGCGATGACAGGTTCGGTTGGACGGGGAAGGTGGGTTGTGCTTGTAGACGAGTATGAGCTGGGCCTAAAGGAGAGTGTGAGCTTGACCTAAAAGTGAAGGTCAAATGGGCAAGAAGGCAATGGTGGAATTGGTTTGGAGACGATGATGGCCAAATACTGAAGGCAATGGTGAGATGGGTTGAAGGTGAGTTTGCTATGCGACTGAAAGCGAACGTGTGCTGAGATAGGAGTAGGAGGAGGGTTTTCATAAAATCGTTCATGGGATGGACCTGAATCCGAGGTTGGGATAGGCTAGTATTTGAGGGTTGGATGGGAAAGAAGGCATGGATGAGATGGGATGAATATGAAGGTTCGACTAACCTTAAGAAGACGGGCTGGGTCTGAATGAGAGTTTTGGGCGGTTTTAGAAGGTGAATTTGGGTTGGAAGTGATGAGAATGGTGGTCTGGTAGTAAAAGCGAGAATAGCCTGGGACAGAGATCGAAGGGGGGTGGGTCTCAATATGCGAGTGGAATGAGCATGAAGGCAAGGTAAGATGAGCTTCTAGGCGAGGTAGGATGGGCCAGAAAGCGAGGTTGGGATTGGCTTGAAGGCGAGGATGGGATAGAATTGAAAAAGATGGATGAGCAGGGTACGAAGGAGAGGTTGGGCCCGACCAGAAGATGAAGATGAGAAGTGAATGAAGACTAGGTTGGGGTAGAACTGAAAATGAGATTGGGCTGGGCTAGAAGGCGAAAGGTTGGACAGGTCTGAACATGGGGATGGGAGAGGCCTGAAGGCGAGGGTGATTTGGTCTCGTAGGTAAGTGTGGATAGGCATGAAGGTAAGGGTTTAATTCCTTTGAATGCGAGGGTGTGATGTGCCTGAAGACGAAGGTAAGCGGTACCAGAAGGTGAAATTAGGTGGGCTAGAAAGCGATGGTGTGCTGGTATTTAAGGCAATGTTTAGCTAGTCTTAAATGCAAAAGTGGGATCGGCCAAAAGACCTTGTTGAGCTGAGGTGGAAGGGGGAAGGTTTTGAGGGCGAAGGTGGGATGAGTCTAAAGATGTAGGTGGGCTGCGCCTGAAGGATTGGGTGGAATGGGTGAGAAGGGGTTGAGAGAGAGAGAGAGAGAGAGAGAGAGAGAGAGAGAGAGAGAGAGAGAGAGAGAGAGAGAGAGAGAGGAGAGAGAGAGAGAGAGAGAGAGAGAGAGAGAGAGAGAGAGAGAGAGAGAGAGAGAGAGAGAGAGAGAGAGAGAGAGAGAGAGAGAGACAGACAGAGAAAGACAGAGAGAGAGAGAGAGAGAGAGAGAGAGAGAGAGAGAGAGAGAGAGAGAGAGAGAGAGAGAGAGAGAGACAGAGAGACAGACAGAGAGAGAGAGAGAGAGAGAGAGAGAGAGAGAGAGAGAGAGAGAGAGAGAGAGAGAGAGAGAGAGAGAAGAGAGAGAGAGAGAAGAGAGAGAGAGAGAGAGAGAGAGAGAGAGAGAGAGAGAGAGAGAGAGAGAGAGAGAGAGAGAGAGACAGAGAGAGATAGAGAGATAGAGAGAGAGAGAGAGAGAGAGAGAGAGAGAGAGAGAGAGAGAGAGAGATAATGATCTACTTTTTGTATGGGATAAAAGGCAAAGGTGAGATGGGCTTGAAGGCGAGAGAGAGCTAGACAAAAAAGGCGACGGTGAGCTGGCCATGAAGGTGAGGCTAGGATGTTCCAGAAAGCGAGTATGAGTTGGAGCAGAAGGCAAGGGTGGAATTGTCCTGAAGGTGATGATGGGCCCATCTAACCGATAGGGTCTACTTTTCTTGACGGCGAGAATGGAATGGGCCTGAGAAAGTGGTTACCTCGGCCTAAAAATGAGGGTGGGTTCAGGAAAAAAGTGAAGATGGACTTGGCCTGAAGGCTCGGGTGGGATGGGCCTGAAGGCGAGGTTCAGCTACCTTTGAGGGCATTAGTAGGATAGACCTTACGGAATGCTGGGATATACCTAGAGAGGAGTGTGGGCTGGGCCAAAAGGCCTCCATGGTCTGGGTCAGAAGTCGAAAATGGAATGGGTCTGTAGACGAGGATGAGCTCGGCCTGAGGGCGAATGTAAGCTTGACATAAAGGCTAAGGAGGGATGGGCCTGAAGGAGAAGGTGGGATGGGCGTGAAGACGAGAGTGGGTAGAGCCTGAAGACGAGATGGAGGAGTGTTTGGGCCAGAAGGCGATGGTGAGATGTTCCTCAAGAAGAGTGTAGTCAGGAAAAGAAGCCGAGAACAGGTTCGGTTTAACGGGGAATGTGGGTTGTGCTTGTAGACGAGGATGAGCTGGGCCTAAAGGAGAGTGTGAGCTTGACGTAAAAGTGAAGGTCAAATGGGCAAGAAGGCAATGGTGGAATGGGTTTGGAGACGATGATGGCCAAATACTGAAGGCAATGGTGAGATGGGTTGAAGGTGAGTGTGGCTATGCGACTGAAAGCGAACGGGTGCTGAGATAGGAGTAGGAGCAGGGTTTTAATAAAGTCGTTCGGTGGATGGGCCTGAATCCGAGGGTGAGATAGGCTAGTATTTGAGGGTTGGATGGGAAAGAAGGCATGGATGAGATGGGATGAATATGAAGGTTCGACTAACCTGAAGAAGACGGGCTGGGTCTGAATGAGAGTTTTGGGCGGTTTTAGAAGGTGAATTTGGGTTGGAAGTGATGGGAATGGTGTTCTAGGAGTAAAAGCGAGAATAGCCAGGGACAGAGATCGAAGGGGGGCGGGTCTCAATATGCGAGTGGAATGAGCCTGAAGGCGAGGTAAGATGAGCTTCTAGGCGAGGTGGGATGGGCCAGAAAGCAAGGTTGGTATGGGCTTGAAGGCGAGGATGGGATAGAATTGAAAAAGATGGATGAGCAGGGTATGAAGGAGAGGTTGGGCCCGACCAGAAGATGAAGATGAGAAGGGAATGAAGACTAGGTTGGGCTAGGACTGAAAATGAGAGTGGGCTGGGCTAGAAGGCGAAAGGGGGGACAGGTCTGAAGGTGTGGATAGGAGAGTCCTGAAGGCGAGGGTGAAATGGTCTTATAGGTAAGTGTGGATAGGCAAGAAGGTAAGGTTTTAATTCCTTTCAATGCGAGGGTGTGATGTGCCTGAATTCGAATGTAAGCGGTACCAGAAGGTGAAGTTAGGTGGGGCTAGAAGGCGATGGTGTGCGGGTATTTAAGGCAAGGTTTAGCTAGTCCTAAAAGCAAAAGTGGGATCGGCCAAAAGACCTTGTTGAGCTTAGGTGGAAGGGCGAAGGTTTTGAGGGCGAAGGTGGGATGAGTTTAAAGATGTAGGTCGGTTGCGCCTGAAAGAGTGGGTGGAATGGGTGAGAAGGGGATGACAGAGAGAGAGAGAGAGAGAGAGAGAGAGAGAGAGAGAGAGAGAGAGAGAGAGAGAGAGACAGACAGACAGACATAGACAAAGAGAGAGATACAGACGGAGAGAGAGAGAGAGAGAGAGAGAGAGAGAGAGAGAGAGAGAGAGAGAGAGAGAGAGAGAGAGAGAGAGAGGAGAGAGAGAGAGAGAGAGAGAGACAGACAGACAGACAGACAGAGAGAGAAGAGAGAGAGAGAGAGAGAGAGAGAGAGAGAGAGAGAGAGAGAGAGAGAGAGAGAGAGAGAGAGAGAGAGAGAGAGTTAATGATCTAGTTTTTGTATGGGCTAAAAGGCAAAGGTGAGATGGGCTTGAAGGCGAGAGAGAGCTAGACAAAAAAGGCGACGGTGAGCTGGCCATGAAGGTGAGGCTAGGATGGTCCAGAAAGCGAGTATGAGTTGGAGCTGAAGGCAAGGGTGGAATGGTCCTGAGGGTGATGGTGGGCCAATCTAACCGATAGGGTCTACTTTTCTTGACGGCGAGAATAGAATGGGCCTGAGAAAGTGGTTACTTCGCCCTAAAAATGAGGGTGGGTTCAGGAAAAAAGTGAAGATGGACTTGGCCTGAAGGCTTGGGAGGGATGGGCCTGAAGGCGAGGTTCAGCTATTTTTGAGGGCATTAGTAGGATAGACCTGACGGAATGCTGGGATATGCCTGGAGAGGATTGTGGGCTGGGCCAAAAGGCCTCCATGGTCTGGTTAAGAAGTCGAAAATGGAATGGGTCTGTAAACGAGGATGAGCTCGGCCTGAGGGCGAATGTAAGCTTGACATAAAGGCTAAGGAGGGATGGGCCTGAAGGCGAAGGTGGGATGGGCGTGAAGACGAGAGTGGGTAGAGCCTGAAGACGAGATGGAGGAGGGTTTGGGCCAGAAGGCGATGGTGAGATGTCCCTCAAGAGGAGTGTAGTCAGGAAAAGAAGGCGAGGACAGGTTCGGTTGGACGGGGAAGGTGGGTTGTGCTTGTAGACGAGGATGAGCTGGGCCTAAAGGAGAGTGTGAGCTTGACGTAAAGGTGAAGGTCAAATGGGCAAGAAGGCAATGGTGGAATGAGTTTGGAGACGATGATGGCGAAATACTGAAGGCAATGGTGAGATGGGTTGAAGGTGAGTGTGGTATGCGACTGAAAGCGAACGTGTGCTGAGATAGGAGTAGGAGGAGGGTTTTAATAAAGTCGTTCGTGGGATGAGCCTGAATCCGAGGGTGAGATAGGCTAGTATTTGAGGGTTGGATGGGAAAGAAGGCATGGATGAGATGGGATGAATATGAAGGTTCGACTAACCTGAAGAAGACGGGCTGGGTCTGAATGAGAGGTTTGGGCGGTTTTAGAAGGTGAATTTGGGTTGGAAGTGATGGGAATGGTGGTCTAGGAGTAAAAGCGAGAATAGCCAGGGACAGAGATCGAAGGGGGGCGGGTCTCAATATGCGAGTGGAATGAGCCTGAAGGCGAGGTAAGATGAGCTACTAGGCGAGGTGGGATGGGCGAGAAAGCAAGGTTGGGATGGGCTTGAAGGCGAGGATGGGATAGAATTGAAAAAGATGGATGAGCAGGGTGTGAAGGAGAGGTTGGGCCCGACCAGAAGATGAAGATTAGAAGGGAATGAAGACTAGGTTGTGCTAGGACTGAAAATGAGAGTGGGCTGGGCTAGAAGGCGAAAGGGGGGACAGGTCTGAAGGTGTGGATGGGAGAGTCCTGAAGGCGAGGGTGATATGGTCTTATAGGTAAGTGTGGATAGGCAAGAAGGTAAGGGTTTAATTCCTTTGAATGCGAGGGTGTGATGTGCCTTAAGTCGAAGGTAAGCGGTACCAGAAGGTGAAGTTAGGTGGGGCTAGAAGGCGATGGTGTGCTGGTATTTAAGGCAAGGTTTAGCTAGTCCTAAAAGCAAAAGTGGGATAGGCCAAAAGACCTTGTTGAGCTGAGGTGGAAGGGGGAAGGTTTTGAGGGCGAAGGTGGGATGGGTCTAAAGATGTAGGTCGGCTGCGCCTGAAGGAGTGGGTGGAATGGGTGAGAAGGGGATGATAGAGAGAGAGAGAGAGAGAGAGAGAGAGAGAGAGAGAGAGAGAGAGAGAGAGAGAGAGAGAGAGAGAGGAGGGAGGAGGAGGGAGGGAGAGAGGAGAGAGAGAGAGAGAGAGAGAGAGAGAGAGAGAGAGAGAGAGAGAGAGAGAGAGAGAGAGAGAGAGAGAGAGAGAGAGAGAGAGAGAGAGAGAGAGAGAGAAACAGACAGACAGAGAAAGACAGAGAGAGAGATACAGGCGGAGAGAGAGAGAGAGAGAGAGAGAGAGAGAGAGAGAGAGAGAGAGAGAGAGAGAGAGAGAGAGAGAGAGAGAGAGAGAGAGAGAGAGAGAGAGAGTTAATGATCTAGTTTTTGTATGAGCTAAAAGGCAAAGGTGAGATGGGCTTGAAGGCTAGAGAGAGCTAGACAAAAAAGGCGACGGTGAGCTGGCCATGAAGGTGAGATGGTCCAGAAAGTGTGTATGAGTTGTAGCTGAAGGCAAGGGTGGAATGGTCCTGAGGGTAATGGTGGGCCCATCTAACCGACAGGGTCTGCTTTTCTTGACGACGAGAATGGAATGGGTATGAGAAAGTGGTTACTTCGGCCTAAAAATGAGGAAGGGTTCAGTAAAAAAGTGAAAATGGACTTGGCCTGATGGCTTGGTTGGGATGGGCCTGAAGGCGAAGTTCAGCTACCTTTGATGGCATTAGTAGGATAGACCAGACGGAATGCTGGGATATGCCTGGAGATGATTGCGGGCTGGGCCAAAAGGCCTCCATGGTCTGGGTCAGAAGTCGAAAATGGAATGGGTCTGTAAACGAGGATGAGCTCGGCCTGAGGTCGAATGTAAGCGTGACATAAAGGCTAAGGAGGGATGGGCCTGAAGGCGAAGGTGGGATGGGCGTGAAGAGGAGAGTGGGAAGAGCCTGAATACGAGATGGAGGAGGGTTTGGGCTAGAAGGCGATGGTGAGATGTCCCCTCAAGAGGAGTGTAGTCAGGAAAAGAAGGCGAGGACAGGTTCGGTTGGACGGGGAATGTGTTTTGTGCTTGTAGACGAGGATGAGCTGGGCCTAAAGGAGAGTGTGAGCTTGACGTAAAGGTGAAGGTCAAATGGGCAAGAAAGCAATGGTGGAATGGGTTTGGAGTTGATGATCGCGAAATACTGAAGGCAATGGTGAGATAGGTTGAAGGTGAGTGTGGTATGCGACTGAAAGCGAACGTGTTCTGAGATAGGAGTAGGAGCAGGGTTTTAATAAAGTCGTACGTGGGATGGGCCTGAATCCGAGGGTGAGATAGGCTAGTATTTGAGGGTTGGATGGGAAAGAAGGCATGGATGAGATGGGATGAATGTGAAGGTTCGACTAACTTGAAGAAGACGGGCTGGGTCTTAATGAGTGGTTTGGGCGGTTTTAGAAGGTGAATTTGGGTTGGAAGTGATGGGAATGGTGTTCTAGGAGTAAAAGCGAGAATAGCTAGGGACAGAGATCGAATGGGGACGGGTCTCAATATGCGAGTGGGATGAGCCTGAAGGCGAGGTAAGATGAGCTTCTAGGCGAGGTGGGATGGGCCAGAAAGCAAGGTTGGGATGGACTTGAAGGCGAGGATGGGATAGAATTGAAAAAGATGGATGAGCAGGGTATGAAGGAGAGGTTGGGCCCGACCAGAAGATGAAGATGAGAAGGGAATGAAGACTAGGTTAAGCTAGGACTGAAAATGAGAGTGGGCTGGGCTAGAAGGCGAAAGGGGGGACAGGTCTGAAGGTGTGGAAGGGAGAGTCCTGAAGGCGAGGGTGATATGGTCTTATAGGTAAGTGTGGATAGGCAAGAAGGTAAGGGTTTAATTCCTTTGAATGCGAGTGTGTGATGTGCCTGAAGTCGAAGGTAAGCGGTAACAGAAGGTGAAGTTAGGTGGGGCCTAGAAGGCGATGGTGTGCTGGTATTTAAGGCAAGGTTTAGCTAGTCCTAAAAGGAAAAGTGGATCGGCCAAAAGACCTTGTTGAGCTGAGGTGGAAGGGGGAAGGTTTTGAGGGCGAAGGTGGGATGAGTCTAAAGATGTAGGTCGGCTGCCGCCTGAAGGAAGTGGGTGGATGGGTGAGAAGGGGATGACAGAGAGAGAGAGAGAGAGAGAGAGAGAGAGAGAGAGAGAGAGAGAGAGAGAGAGAGAGAGAGAGAGACAGAGACAGAGAGAGAGAGAGAGAGAGAGAGAGAGAGAGAGAGAGAGAGGGAGAGAGAGAAAGACAGAGAGAGAGAAAGACAGAGAGACACAGACGGAGAGAGAGAGAGAGAGAGAGATAATGATCTAGTTTTTGTATGGGCTAAAAGGCAAAGGTGAGATGGGCTTGAAGGCGAGAGAGAGCTAGATAAAAAAGGCGACGTTGAGCTGGCCATGAAGGTGAGGCTAGGATGGTCCAGAAAGCGAGTATGAGTTGGAGCTGAAGGCAAGGGTTGAATGGTCCTGAGGGTGATGGTGGGCCCATCTAACCGATAGGGTCTGCTTTTCTTGACGGCGAGAATGGAATGGGCCTGAGAAAGTGGTTACTTCGGCCTAAAAATGAGGGTGGGTTCAGGAAAAAAGTGAAGATGGACTTGGACTGAAGGCTTGGGTGGGATGGGCCTGTTGGCGAGGTTCAGCTACCTTTGAGGGCATTAGTAGGATAGACCTGACGGAATGCTGGGATATACCTGGAGAGGATTGTGGGCTGGGCCAAAAGGACTCCATGGTCTGGGTCAGAAATCGAAAATGGAATGGGTCTGTAAACGAGGATGAGATCGGCCTGAAGGCGAATGTACGCTTGACATAAAGGCTAAGGAGGGATGGGCCTGAAGGCGACGGTGGGATGGGCGTGAAGACGAGAGTGGATACATCCTGAATACGAGATGGAGGAGGGTTTGGGCCAGAAGGCGATGGTGAGATGTCCCTCAAGAGGAGTGTAGTCAGGAAAAGAAGGCGAGGACAGGTTCGGTTGGACGGGGAAGGTGGGTTGTGCTTGTAGACGAGGATGAGCTGGGCCTAAAGGAGATTGTGAACTTGACGTAAAGGTGAAGGTCAAAGGGGCAAGAAGGCAATGGTCGAATGGGTTTGGAGACGATGATGGCCAAATACTGAAGGCAATGGTGAGATGGGTTGAAGGTGAGTGTGGTATGCGACTGAAAGCGAACGTGTGCTGAGATAGGAGTTGGAGCACGGTTTTAATAAAGTCTTTCGTGGGATGGGCCTGAATCCGAGGGTGAGATAGGCTAGTATTTGAGGGTTGGATGGGAAAGAAGGCATGGATGAGATGGGATGAATATGAAGGTTCGACTAACCTGAAGAAGACGGGCTGGGTCTGAATGAGAGGTTTGGGCGGTTTTAGAAGGTGAATTTGGGTTGGAAGTGATGGGAATGGTGGTCTAGGAGTAAAAGCGAGAATAGCCAGGGACAGAGATCGAAGGGGGGCGGGTCTCAATATGCGAGTGGAATGAGCCTGAAGGCGAGGTAAGATGAGCTTCTAGGCGAGGTGGGATGGGCCAGAAAGCAAGGTTGGGATGGGCTTGAAGGCGAGGATGGGATAGAATTGAAAAAGATGGATGAGCAGGGTATGAAGGAGAGGTTGGGCCCGACCAGAAGATGAAGATGAGAAGGGAATGAAGACTAGGTTGGGCTAGGACTGAAAATGAGAGTGGGCTGGGCTAGAAGGCGAAAGGGGGGACAGGTCTGAAGGTGTGGATGGGAGAGTCCTGAAGGCGAGGGTGATATGGTCTTGTAGGTAAGTGTGGATAGGCAAGAAGGTAAGGGTTTAATTCCTTTGAATGCGAGGGTGTGGAAGATAAGCTGTACCAGAAGGTGAAGTTAGGTTGGGCTAGAAGGCGATGGGGTGCTGGTATTTAAGGCATGGTTTATCTAGTCCTAAAAGCAAAAGTTGGATCGGCCAAAACATCTTGTTGAGCTGAGGTGGAAGGGGGAAGGTTTTGAGGGCGAAGGTGGGATGAGTCTAAAGATGTAGGTCGGTAGCGCCTGAAGGAGTGGGTGGAATGGGTGAGAAGGGGATGACACAGAGAGAGAGAGAGAGAGAGAGAGAGAGAGAGAGAGAGAGAGAGAGAGAGAGAGAGAGAGAGAGAGAGAGAGAGATAGAGAGAGAGAGAGAGAGGGGGGAGAGAGGGAGAGAGAGAGAGAGAGAGAGAGAGAGAGAGAGAGAGAGAGAGAGAGAGAGAGAGAGAGAGAGAGAGAGAGAGAGAGGAGAGAGAGAGAGAGAGAGAGAGAGAGAGAGAGAGAGAGAGAGAGAGAGAGAGAGAGAGAGAGAGAGAGAGAGAGAGAGAGAGAGAGAGAGAGAGAGAGAGAGAGAGAGAGAGAGGAGAGAGAGACAGACAGACAGACAGAGAAAGACAGAGAGAGAGATACAGACGGAGAGAGAGAGAGAGAGAGAGAGAGAGAGAGAGAGAGAGAGAGAGAGAGAGAGAGAGAGAGAGAGAGAGAGAGAGAGAGAGAGAGAGAGAGAGAGAGAGAGAGAGAGAGTTAATGATCTAGTTTTTGTATGAGCTAAAAGGCAAAGGTGAGATGGGCTTGAAGGCTAGAGAGAGCTAGACAAAAAAGGCGACGGTGAGCTGGCCATGAAGGTGAGATGGTCCAGAAAGTGTGTATGAGTTGTAGCTGAAGGCAAGGGTGGAATGGTCCTGAGGGTAATGGTGGGCCCATCTAACCGACAGGGTCTGCTTTTCTTGACGACGAGAATGGAATGTGTATGAGAAAGTGGTTACTTCGGCCTAAAAATGAGGAAGGGTTCAGGAAAAAAGTGAAGATGGACTTGGCCTGAAGGCTTGGGTGGGATGGGCCTGAAGGCGAGGTTCAGCTACCTTTGAGGGCATTAGTAGGATAGACCTGACGGAATGCTGGGATATGCCTGGAGAGGATTGTGGGCTGGGCCAAAAGGCCTCCATGGTCTGGGTCAGAAGTCGAAAATGGAATGGGTCTGTAAACGAGGATGAGCTCGGCCTGAGGGCGAATGTAAGCGTGACATAAAGGCTAAGGAGGGATGGGCCTGAAGGCGAAGGTGGGATGGGCGTGAAGACGAGAGTGGGTAGAGCCTGAATACGAGATGGAGGAGGGTTTGGGCCAGAAGGCGATGGTGAGATGTCCCTCAAGAGGAGTGTAGTCAGGAAAAGAAGGCGAGGACAGGTTCGGTTGGACGGGGAAGGTGGGTTGTGCTTGTAGACGAGGATGAGCTGGGCCTAAAGGAGAGTGTGAGCTTGACGTAAAGGTGAAGGTCAAATGGGCAAGAAGGCAATGGTGGAATGGGTTTGGAGACGATGATGGCGAAATACTGAAGGCAATGGTGAGATGGGTTGAAGGTGAGTGTGGTATGCGACTGAAAGCGAACGTGTGCTGAGATAGGAGTAGGAGCAGGGTTTTAATAAAGTCGTTCGTGGGATGGGCCTGAATCCGAGGGTGAGATAGGCTAGTATTTGAGGGTTGGATGGGAAAGAAGGCATGGATGAGATGGGATGAATATGAAGGTTCGACTAACCTGAAGAAGACGGGCTGGGTCTGAATGAGAGGTTTGGGCGGTTTTAGAAGGTGAATTTGGGTTGGAAGTGATGGGAATGGTGTTCTAGGAGTAAAAGCGAGAATAGCCAGGGACAGAGATCGAAGGGGGCGGGTCTCAATATGCGAGTGGAATGAGCCTGAAGGCGAGGTAAGATGAGCTTCTAGGCGAGGTGGGATGGGCCAGAAAGCAAGGTTGGGATGGGCTTGAAGGCGAGGATGGGATAGAATTGAAAAAGATGGATGAGCAGGGTATGAAGGAGAGGTTGGGCCCGACCAGAAGATGAAGATGAGAAGGGAATGAAGACTAGGTTAAGCTAGGACTGAAAATGAGAGTGGGCTGGGCTAGAAGGCGAAAGGGGGGACAGGTCTGAAGGTGTGGAAGGGAGAGTCCTGAAGGCGAGGGTGATATGGTCTTATAGGTAAGTGTGGATAGGCAAGAAGGTAAGGGTTTAATTCCTTTGAATGCGAGTGTGTGATGTGCCTGAAGTCGAAGGTAAGCGGTACAAGAAGGTGAAGTTAGGTAGGGCTATAAGGCGATGGTGCGCTGGTATTTAAGGCAAGGTTTAGCTAGTCCTAAAAGCAAAAGTGGGATCGGCCAAAAGACCTTGTTGAGCTGAGGTGGAATGGTGAAGGTTTTGAGGGCGGTGGGATGAGTCTAAGGATGTAGGTCGGCTGCGCCTGAAGGAGTGGGTGGAATGGTTGAGAAGGGGATGACAGAGAGAGAGAGAGAGAGAGAGAGAGAGAGAGAGAGAGAGAGAGAGAGAGAGAGAGAGAGAGTTAATGATCTAATTTTTGTATGGGCTAAAAGGCAAAGGTGAGATGGGCTTGAAGGCGAGAGAGAGCTAGATAAAAATGGCGACGTTGAGCTGGCCATGAAGGTGAGGCTAGGATGGTCCAGAAAGCGAGTATGAGTTGGAGCTGAAGGCAAGGGTGAATGGTCATGAGGGTGATGGTGGGCCCATCTAACCGATAGGGTCTGCTTTTCTTGACGGCGAGAATGGAATGGGCCTGAGAAAGTGGTTACTTCGGCCTAAAAATGAGGGTGGGTTCAGGAAAAAAGTGAAGATGGACTTGGCCTGAAGGCTTGGGTGGGATGGGCCTGAAGGCGAGGTTCAGCTACCTTTGAGGGCATTAGTAGGATAGACCTGACGGAATGCTGGGATATGCCTGGAGAGGATTGTGGGCTGGGCCAAAAGGCCTCCATGGTCTGGGTCAGAAATCGAAAATGGAATGGGTCTGTAAACGAGGATGAGCTCGGCCTGAGGGCGAATGTAAGCTTGACATAAAGGCTAAGGAGGGATGGGCCTGAAGGCGAAGGTGGGATGGGCGTGAAGACGAGAGTGGGTAGA
The DNA here is from genome assembly GCF_036320965.1 of Panulirus ornatus. Lineage (NCBI taxonomy): Eukaryota > Metazoa > Arthropoda > Malacostraca > Decapoda > Palinuridae > Panulirus > Panulirus ornatus. The sequence goes on along the minus strand of NC_092243.1, from coordinate 23,209,669 downwards.
GCCTGAATACGAGATGGAGGAGGGTTTGGGCCAGAAGGCGATGGTGAGATGTCCCTCAAGAGGAGTGTAGTCAGGAAAAGAAGGCGAGGACAGGTTCGGTTGGACGGGGAAGGTGGGTTGTGCTTGTAGACGAGGATGAGCTGGGCCTAAAGGAGAGTGTGAGCTTGACGTAAAGGTGAAGGTCAAATGGGCAAGAAGGCAATGGTGGAATGGGTTTGGAGACGATGATGGCCAAATACTGAAGGCAATGGTGAGATGGGTTGAAGGTGAGTGTGGTATGCGACTGAAAGCGAACGTGTGCTGAGATAGGAGTAGGAGCAGGGTTTTAATAAAGTCGTTCGTGGGATGGGCCTGAATCCGAGGGTGAGATAGGCTAGTATTTGAGGGTTGGATGGGAAAGAAGGCATGGATGAGATGGGATGAATATGAAGGTTCGACTAACCTGAAGAAGACGGGCTGGGTCTGAATGAGAGGTTTGGGCGGTTTTAGAAGGTGAATTTGGGTTGGAAGTGATGGGAATGGTGGTCTAGGAGTAAAAGCGAGAATAGCCAGGGACAGAGATCGAAGGGGGCGGGTCTCAATATGAGAGTGGAATGAGCCTGAAGGCGAGGTAAGATGAGCTTCTAGGAGAGGTGGGATGGGCCAGAAAGCAATGTTGGGATGGGCTTGAAGGCGAGGATGGGATAGAATTGAAAAAGATGGATGAGCAGGGTATGAAGGAGAGGTTGGGCCCGACCAGAAGATGAAGATGAGAAGGGAATGAAGACTAGGTTGGGCTAGGACTGAAAATGAGAGTGGGCTGGGCTAGAAGGCGAAAGGGGGGACAGGTCTGAAGGTGTGGATGGGAGAGTCCTGAAGGCGAGGGTGATATGGTCTTGTAGGTAAGTGTGGATAGGCAAGAAGGTAAGGGTTTAATTCCTTTGAATGCGAGGGTGTGATGTGCCTGAAGTCGAAGGTAAGCGGTACCAGAAGGTGAAGTTAGGTGGGGCTAGAAGGCGATGGTGTGCTGGTATTTAAGGCAAGGTTTAGCTAGTCCTAAAAGCAAAAGTGGGATCGGCCAAAAGACCTTGTTGAGCTGAGGTGGAAGGGGGAAGGTTTTGAGGGCGAAGGTGGGATGAGTCTAAAGATGTAGGTCGGCTGCGCCTGAAGGAGTGGGTGGAATGGGTGAGAAGGGGATGACAGAGAGAGAGAGAGAGAGAGAGAGAGAGAGAGAGAGAGAGAGAGAGAGAGAGAGAGAGAGAGAGAGAGAGAGAGAGAGAGAGAGAGAGAGACAGACAGACAGACAGACAGACAGAGAAAGACAGAGAGAGAGACAGACGGAGAGAGAGGAGAGAGAGAGAGAGAGAGAGAGAGAGAGAGAGAGAGAGAGAGAGAGAGAGAGAGAGAGAGAGTTAATGATCTAGTTTTTGTATGGGCTAAAAGGCAAAGGTGAGATGGGCTTGAAGGCGAGAGAGAGCTAGACAAAAAAGGCGACGGTGAGCTGGCCATGAAGGTGAGGCTAGGATGGTCCAGAAAGCGAGTATGAGTTGGAGCTGAAGGCAAGGGTGGAATGGTCCTGAGGTGATGGTGGGCCCATCTAACCGATAGGGTCTGCTTTTCTTGACGGCGAGAATGGAATGGGCCTGAGAAAGTGGTTACTTCGGCCTAAAAATGAGTGTGGGTTCAGGAAAAAAGTGAAGATGGACTTGGCCTGAAGGCTTGGGTGGGATGGGCCTGAAGGCGAGGTTCAGCTACCTTTGAGGGCATTAGTAGGATAGACCTGACGGAATGCTGGGATATGCCTGGAGTTGATTGTGGGCTGGGCGAAAAGGCCTCCATGGTCAGGGTCAGAAGTCGAAAATGGAATGGGTCTGTAAACGAGGATGAGCTCGGCCTGAGGGCGAATGTAAGCGTGACATAAAGGCTAAGGAGGGATGGGCCTGAAGGCGAAGGTGGGATGGGCGTGAAGACGAGAGTGGGTAGAGCCTGAAGACGAGATGGAGGAGGGTTTGGGCCAGAAGGCGATGGTGAGATGTCCCTCAAGAGGAGTGTAGTCAGGAAAAGAAGGCGAGGACAGGTTCGGTTGGACGGGGAAGGTGGGTTGTGCTTGTAGACGAGGATGAGCTGGGCCTAAAGGAGAGTGTGAGCTTGACGTAAAGGTGAAGGTCAAATGGGCAAGAAGGCAATGGTGGAATGGGTTTGGAGACGATGATGGCCAAATACTGAAGGCAATGGTGAGATGGGTTGAAGGTGAGTGTGGTATGCGACTGAAAGCGAACGTGTGCTGAGATAGGAGTAGGAGGAGGGTTTTAATAAAGTCGTTCTGGGATGGCCTGAATCTGAGGGTGAGATAGGCTAGTATTTGAGGGTTGGATGGGAAAGAAGGCATGGATGAGATGGGATGAATATGAAGGTTCGACTAACCTGAAGAAGACGGGCTGGGTCTGAATGAGAGGTTTGGGCGGTTTTAGAAGGTGAATTTGGGTTGGAAGTGATGGGAATGGTGTCTAGGAGTAAAAGCGAGAATAGCCAGGGACAGAGATCGAAGGGGGCGGGTCTCAATATGCGAGTGGAATGAGCCTGAAGGCGAGGTAAGATGAGCTTCTAGGCGAGGTGGGATGGGCCAGAAAGCAAGGTGGGCTTGAAGGCGAGGATGGGATAGAATTGAAAAAGATGGATGAGCAGGGTATGAAGGAGAGTTTGGGCCCGACCAGAAGATGAAGATGAGAAGGGAATGAAGACTAGGTTGGGCTAGGACTGAAAATGAGAGTGGGCTGGGCTAGAAGGCGAAAGGGGGGACAGGTCTGAAGGTGTGGATGGGAGAGTCCTGAAGGCGAGGGTGATATGGTCTTATAGTTAAGTGTGGATAGGCAAGAAGGTAAGGGTTTAATTCTTTGAATGCGAGGGTGTGATGTGCCTGAAGTGGAGGTAAGCGGTACCAGAGGGTGAAGTTAGGTGGGCGAGAAGGCGATGGTGTGCTGGTATTTAAGGCAAGGTTTAGTCCTAAAAGCAAAAGTGGGATCGGCCAAAAGACCTTGCTTGAGCTGAGGTGGAAGGGGGAAGGTTTTGAGGGCGAAGGTGGATGAGTCTATAGATGTAGGTCGGCTGCGCCTGAAGGAGTGGGTGGAATGGGAGAGAGAGAGAGAGAGAGAGAGAGAGAGAGAGAGAGAGAGAGAGAGAGAGAGAGAGGAGGAGAGAGGAGAGAGAGGACAGAGAGAGAGGAGAGAGAGAGAGAGAGAGGAGAGAGAGAGAGAGAGAGAAGAGAGAGAGAGAGAGATGAGAGAGAGAGAGAGAGGAGAGAGAGAGAGACAGACAGAAGAGAAAGACAGACAGAAAGAGAGAGAAAGACAGAGAGAGAGAAAGACGAGAGAGAAGAGTGAGCAGACGGAGGAGAGAGAGAGAGAGAGAGAGAGAGAGAGAGAGAGAGAGAGAGAGAGAGAGAGACGAGAGAGAGAGAGAGAGAGAGAGAGAAGAATGATCTAATTTTTGTATGGGCTAAATGGCAAAGGTGAGATGGGCTTGAAGGCGAGAGAGAGCTAGACAAAAAAGGCGACGGTGAGCTGGCCATGAAGGTGAGGCTAGGATGGTCCAGAAAGCGAGTATGAGTTGGAGCTGAAGGCAAGGGTGGAATGGTCCTGAGGGTGATGGTGGGCCCATCTAACCGATAGGGTCTGCTTTTCTTGACAGCGAGAATGGAATGGGCCTGAGAAAGTGGTACTTCGGCCTAATAATGAGGGTGGGTTCAGGAAAAAAGTGAAGATGGACTTGGCCTGAAGGCTTGGGTGGGATGGGCCTGAGGGCGAGGATCAGCTACCTTTGAGGGCATTAGTAGGATAGACCTGACGGAATGCTGGGATATGCCTGGAGAGGATTGTGGGCTGGGCCAAAAGGCCTCCATGGTCTGGGTCAGAAATCAAAAATGGAATGGGTCTGTAAACGAGGATGAGCTCGGCCTGAGGGCGAATGTAAGCTTGACATAAAGGCTAAGGAGGGATGGGCCTGAGGGCGAAGGTGGGATGGGCGTGAAGACGAGAGTGGGTAGAGCCTGAATACGAGATGGAGGAGGGTTTGGGCCAGAAGGCGATGGTGAGATGTCACTCAAGAGGAGTGTAGTCAGGAAAAGAAGGCGAGGACAGGTTCGGTTGGACGGGGAAGGTGGGTTGTGCTTGTAGACGAGGATGAGCTGGGCCTAAAGGAGAGTGTGAGCTTGACGTAAAGGTGAAGGTCAAATGGGCAAGAAGGCAATGGTGGAATGGGTTTGGAGACGATGATGGCCAAATACTGAAGGCAATGGTAAGATGGGTTGAAGGTGAGTGTGGTATTCGACTAAAAGCGAACGTGTGCTGAAATAGGAGTAGGAGCAGAGTTTTAATAAAGTCGTTCGTGGGATGGGCTGAATCACAGGGTGAGATAGGCTAGTATTTGAGGGTTGGATGGGAAAGAAGGCATGAATGAGATGGGATGAATATGAAGGTTCTACTAACATGAAGAAGACGGGATGGTTCGAATGAGAGGTTTGGGCGGTTTTAGAAGGTGAATTTGGGTTGGAAGTGATGGGAATGGTGGTCTAGGAGTAAAAGCGAGAATAGCCAGGGACAGAGATCGAAGGGAGGCGGGTCTCAATATGCGAGTGGAATGAGCCTGAAGGCGAGGTAAGATGAGCTTCTAGGAGAGGTGGGATGGGCCAGAAAGCAATGTTGTGATGGGCTTGAAGGCGAGGATGGGATAGAATTGAAAAAGATGGATGAGCAGGGTATGAAGGAGAGGTTGGGCCCGACCAGAAGATGAAGATGAGAAGGGAATGAAGACTAGGTTGGGCTAGGACTGAAAATGAGAGTGGGCTGGGCTAGAAGGCGAAAGGGGGGACAGGTCTGAAGGTGTGGATGGGAGAGTCCTGAAGGCGAGGGTGATATGGTCTTATAGGTAAGTGTGGATAGGCAAGAAGGTAAGGGTTTAATTCCTTTGAATGCGAGGGTGTGATGTGCCTGAAGTCGAAGGTAAGCGGTACCAGAAGGTGAAGTTAGGTGGGGCTAGAAGGCGATGGTGTGCTGGTTTTTAAGGCAAGGTTTAGCTAGTCCTAAAAGCAAAAGTGGGATCGGCCAAAGGCCTTGTTGAGCTGAGGTGGAAGGGGGAAGGGTTTGAGGGCGAAGGTGGGATGAGTCTAAAGATGTAGGTCGGCTGCGCATGAAGGAGTGGGTGGAATGGGTGAGAAGGCGATGACAGAGAGAGAGAGAGAGAGAGAGAGAGAGAGAGAGAGAGAGAGAGAGAGAGAGAGAGAGAGAGAGAGAGAGAGAGAGAGAGAGACAGACAGACAGACAGACAGAGAAAGGCATAGAGAGAGATACAGACGGGGAGAGAGAGAGAGAGAGAGAGAGAGAGAGAGAGAGAGAGAGAGAGAGAGAGAGAGAGAGAGACAGACAGACAGACAGACAGACAGAGAAAGGCATAGAGAGAGATACAGACGGGGAGAGAGAGAGAGAGAGAGAGAGAGAGAGAGAGAGAGAGAGAGAGAGAGAGAGAGAGAGAGAGAGTTAATGATCTAGTTTTTGTTTGGGCTAAAAGGCAAAGGTGAGATGTGCTTGAAGGCGAGAGAGAGCTAGACAAAAAACGCGACTGTGAGCTGGCCATGAAGGTGAGGCTAGGATGGTCCAGAAAGCGAGTATGAGTTGGAGCTGAAGGCAAGGGTGGAATGGTCCTGAGAGTGATGTTGGGCCCATCTAACCGATAGGGTGTGCTTTTCTTGACGGCGAGAATAGAATGGGCCTCAGAAAGTGGTTACTTCGGCCTAAAAATGAATGTGGGTTCAGGAAAAAAGTGAAGATGGACTTGGACTGAAGGCTTGGGTGGGATGGGCCTGAAGGCGTGTTTCAGCTACCTTTGAGGGCATTAGTAGGATAGACCTGACGGAATGCTGGGATATGCCTGGAGTTGATTGTTGGCTGGGCGAAAAGGCCTCCATGGTCAGGGTCAGAAGTCGAAAATGGAATGGGTCTGTAAACGAGGATGAGCTCGGCCTGAGGGCGAATGTAAGCGTGACATAAAGGCTAAGGAGGGATGGGCCTGAAGGCGAAGGTGGGATGAGCGTGAAGACGAGAGTGGGTAGAGCCTGAATACGAGATGGAGGAGGGTTTGGGCCAGAAGGCGATGGTGAGATGTCCCTCAAGAGGAGTGTAGTCAGGAAAAGAAGGCGAGGACAGGTTCGGTTGGACGGGGAAGGTGGGTTGTGCTTGTAGACGAGGATGAGCTGGCCCTAAAGGAGAGTGTGAGCTTGACGTAAAGGTGAAGGTCAAATGGGCAAGAAAGCAATGGTGGAATGGGTTTGGAGTCGATGATCGCGAAATACTGAAGGCAATGGTGAGATGGGTTGAAGGTGAGTGTGGTATGCGACTGAAAGCGAACGTGTTCTGAGATAGGAGTAGGAGCCAGGGACAGAGATCGAAGGGGGGTGGGTTTTAATATGCGAGTGGAATGAGCCTGAAGGCGAGGTAAGATGAGCTTCTAGGCGAGGTGGGATGGACCAGAAAGCAAGTTTGGGATGGGCTTGAAGGCGAGGATGGGATAGAATTGAAAAAGATGGATGAGCAGGGTATGAAGGAGAATTTGGGCCCGACCAGAAGATGAAGATGAGAAGGGAATGAAGACTAGGTTGGGCTAGGACTGAAAATGAGAGTGGGCTGGGCTAGAAGGCGAAAGGGGGGACAGGTCTGAAGGTGTGGATGGGAGAGTCCTGAAGGTGAGGGTGATATGGTCTTATAGTTAAGTGTGGATAGGCAAGAAGGTAAGGGGTTAATTTCTTTGAATGCGAGGGTGTGATGTGCCTGAAGTGGGAGGTAAGCGGTACCAGAGGGTGAAGTTAGGTTGGGCGAGAAGGCGATGGTGTGCTGGTATTTAAGGGAAGGTTTAGTCCTAAAAGCAAAAGTGGGATCGGCCAAAAGACCTTCTTGAGCTGAGGTGGAAGGGGGAAGGTTTTGAGGGCGAAGGTGGGATGAGTCTATAGATGTAGGTCGGCTGCGCCTGAAGGAGTGGGTGGAATGGGTGACAAGGGGATGAGAGAGAGAGAGAGAGAGAGAGAGAGAGAGAGAGAGAGAGAGAGAGAGAGAGAGAGAGAGAGAGAGAGAGAGAGAGAGAGAGAGAGAGAGAGAGAGAGAGAGAGAGACAGACAGACAGACAGACAGAGAAAGACACAGAGAGAGAGAGAGAGAGAGAGAGAGAGAGAGAGAGAGAGAGAGAGAGAGAGAGAGAGAGAGAGAGAGAGAGAGAGAGAGAGAGAGATAGAGATAGAGAGAGAGAGAGAGAGAGAGAGAGAGAGAGAGTTAATGATCTAGTTTTTGTATGGGCTAAAAGGCAAAGGTGAGATGTGCTTGAAGGCGAGAGAGAGCTAGACAAAAAAGGCGACGGTGAGCTGGCCATGAAGGTGACGCTAGGATGGTCCAGAAAGCGAGTATGAGTTGGAGCTGAAGGCAAGGGTGGAATGGTCCTGAGGGTGATGGTGGGCCCATCTAACCGATAGGGTCTGCTTTTCTTGACAGCGAGAATGGAATGGGCCTGAGAAAATGGTTACTTCGGCCTAGAAATGAGGGTGGGTTCAGGAAAAAAGTGAAGATGGACTTGGCCTGAAGGCTTGGGTGGGATGGGCCTGAAGGAGAGGATCAGCTAAATTTGTGGGCATTAGTAGGATAGACCTGACGGAATGCCGGGATATGCCTGGAGAGGATTGCGGGCGGGGCCAAAAGGCCTCCATGGTCTGGGTCAGAAGTCAAAAATGGAATGGGTCTGTAAACTAGGATGAGCTCGGCCTGAGGGCGAATGTATGCTTGACATAAAGGCTAAGGAGGGATGGGCCTGATGGCGAAGGTGGGATGGGCGTGAAGACGAGAGTGGGTAGAGCCTGAATACGAGATGGAGGAGGGTTTGGGCCAGAAGGCGATGGTGAGATGTCACTCAAGAGGAGTGTAGTCAGGAAAAGAAGGCGAGGACAGGTTCGGTTGGACGGGGAAGGTGGGTTGTGCTTGTAGACGAGGATGAGCTGGGCCTAAAGGAGAGTGTGAGCTTGACGTAAAGGTGAAGGTCAAATGGGCAAGAAGGCAATGGTGGAATGGATTTGGAGACGATGATGGCCAAATACTGAAGGCAATGGTAAGATGGGTTGAAGGTGAGTGTGGTATGCGACTGAAAGCGAACGTGTGCTGAAATAGGAGTAGGAGCAGAGTTTTAATAAAGTCGTTCGTGGGATGGGGCTGAATCACAGGGTGAGATAGGCTAGTATTTGAGGGTTGGATGGGAAAGAAGGCATGAATGAGATGGGATGAATATGAAGGTTCTACTAACATGAAGAAGACGGGATGGTTCGAATCAGAGGTTTGGGCGGTTTTAGAAGGTGAATTTGGGTTGGAAGTGAGGGGAATGGTGGTCTAGGAGTAAAAGCGAGAATAGCCAGGGACAGAGATCGAAGGGAGGCGGGTCTCAATATGCGAGTGGAATGAGCCTGAAGGCGAGGTAAGATGAGCTTCTAGGAGAGGTGGGATGGGCCAGAAAGCAATGTTGTGATGGGCTTGAAGGCGAGGATGGGATAGAATTGAAAAAGATGGATGAGCATTGTATGAAGGAGAGGTTGGGCCCGACCAGAAGATGAAGATGAGAAGGGAATGAAGACTAGGTTGGGCTAGGACTGAAAATGAGAGTGGGCTGGGCTAGAAGGCGAAAGGGGGGACAGGTCTGAAGGTGTGGATGGGAGAGTCCTGAAGGCGAGGGTGATATGGTCTTGTAGGTAAGTGTGGATAGGCAAGAAGGTAAGGGTTTAATTCCTTTGAATGCGAGGGTGTGATATGCCTGAAGTGGAAGGTAAGCGGTACCAGAAGGTGAAGTTAGGTGGGGCTAGAAGGCGATGGGTTGCTGGTATTTAAGGCAAAGTTTAGCTAGTCCTAAAAGCAAAAGTGGGATTGGCCAAAAGACCTTGTTGAGCTGAGGGGGAAGGGGGAAGATTTTGAGGGCGAAGGTGGGAGGAGTCTAAAGATGTAGGTCGGCTGCGCCTGAAGGAGTGGGTGGAATGGGTGAGAAGGGAATGACAGAGAGAGAGAGAGAGAGAGAGAGAGAGAGAGAGAGAGAGAGAGAGAGAGAGAGAGAGAGAGAGAGAGAGAGAGACAGACAGACAGAGAAAGAGAGAGAGAGAGATAGAGAGAGAGAGAGAGAGAGAGAGAGAGAGAGAGAGAGAGAGAGAGAGAGAGAGAGAGAGAGAGAGAGAGAGAGAGACAGACAGACAGACAGACAGAGAAAGACAGACAGAGAGAAAGAGAGAGAGAGAGAGAGAGAGAGAGAGAGAGAGAGAGAGAGAGAGAGAGAGAGAGAGAGAGAGAGAGAGAGAGAGAGAGACAGACGAGAGAGAGAGAGAGAGAGAGAGAGAGAGAGAGAGAGAGAGAGAGAGAGAGAGAGAGAGAGAGAGAGAGAGATAATGATCTGGTTTTTGTTTGGGCTAAAAGGCAAAGTTGAGATGGGCTTGAAGGCGAGAGAGAGCTAGACAACAAAAAACGCGACTGTGAGCTGGCCATGAAGGTGAGGCTAGGATGGTCCAGAAAGCGAGTATGAGTTGGAGCTGAAGGCAAGGGTGGAATGGTCGTGAGAGTGATGTTGGGCCATCTAACCGATAGGGTGTGCTTTTCTTGACGGCGAGAATAGAATGGGCCTCAGAAAGTGGTTACTTCGACCTAAAAATGAATGTGGGTTCAGGAAAAAAGTGAAGATGGACTTGGACTGAAGGCTTGGGTGGGATGGGCCTGAAGGCGTGTTTCAGCTACCTTTGAGGGCATTAGTAGGATAGACCTGACGGAATGCTGGGATATGCCTGGAGTTGATTGTGGGCTGGGCGAAAAGGCCTCCATGGTCAGGGTCAGAAGTCCAAAATGGAATGGGTCTGTAAACGAGGATGAGCTCGGCCTGAGGGCGAATGTAAGCGTGACATAAAGGCTAAGGAGGGATCGGCCTGAAGGCGAAGGTGGGATGAGCGTGAAGACGAGAGTGGGTAGAGCCTGAATACGAGATGGAGGAGGGTTTGGGCCAGAAGGCGATGGTGAGATGTCCCTCAAGAGGAGTGTAGTCAGGAAAAGAAGGCGAGGACAGGTTCGGTTGGACGGGGAAGGTGGGTTGTGCTTGTAGACGAGGATGAGCTGGCCCTAAAGGAGAGTGTGAGCTTGACGTAAAGGTGAAGGTCAAATGGGCAAGAAAGCAATGGTGGAATGGGTTTGGAGTCGATGATCGCGAAATACTGAAGGCAATGGTGAGATGGGTTGAAGGTGAGTGTGGTATGCGACTGAAAGCGAACGTGTTCTGAGATAGGAGTAGGAGCCAGGGACAGAGATCGAAGGGGGGTGGGTTTTAATATGCGAGTGGAATGAGCCTGAAGGCGAGGTAAGATGAGCTTCTAGGCGAGGTGGGATGGACCAGAAAGCAAGTTTGGGATGGGCTTGAAGGCGAGGATGGGATAGAATTGAAAAAGATGGATGAGCAGGGTATGAAGGAGAATTTGGGCCCGACCAGAAGATGAAGATGAGAAGGGAATGAAGACTAGGTTGGGCTAGGACTGAAAATGAGAGTGGGCTGGGCTAGAAGGCGAAAGGGGGGACAGGTCTGAAGGTGTGGATGGGAGAGTCCTGAAGGTGAGGGTGATATGGTCTTATAGTTAAGTGTGGATAGGCAAGAAGGTAAGGGGTTAATTTCTTTGAATGCGAGGGTGTGATGTGCCTGAAGTGGGAGGTAAGCGGTACCAGAGGGTGAAGTTAGGTTGGGCGAGAAGGCGATGGTGTGCTGGTATTTAAGGGAAGGTTTAGTCCTAAAAGCAAAAGTGGGATCGGCCAAAAGACCTTCTTGAGCTGAGGTGGAAGGGGGAAGGTTTTGAGGGCGAAGGTGGGATGAGTCTATAGATGTAGGTCGGCTGCGCCTGAAGGAGTGGGTGGAATGGGTGACAAGGGGATGAGAGAGAGAGAGAGAGAGAGAGAGAGAGAGAGAGAGAGAGGAGAGAGAGAGAGAGAGAGAGAGAGAGAGAGAGAGAGAAAGAGAGAGAGAGAGAGACAGACAGAAGACAGACAGAGAAGACGAGAGAGAGAGACGAGAAGGACAGACAGAGAAGAGACGAGAGAGAAGAGAGAGAGAGAGAGAGATGAAGAGATGAGAGAGAGAGAGAGAGAGAGAGAGAGAGAGAGAGAGAGAGAGAGAGATAGAGATAGAGAGAGAGAGAGAGAGAGAGAGGAGAGAGTTAATGATCTAGTTTTTGTATGGGCTAAAAGGCAAAGGTGAGATGTGCTTGAAGGCGAGAGAGAGCTAGACAAAAAAGGCGACGGTGAGCTGGCCATGAAGGTGACGCTAGGATGGTCCAGAAAGCGAGTATGAGTTGGAGCTGAAGGCAAGGGTGGAATGGTCCTGAGGATGATGGTGGGCCCATCTAACCGATAGGGTCTGCTTTTCTTGACAGCGAGAATGGAATGGGCCTGAGAAAATGGTTACTTCGGCCTAGAAATGAGGGTGAGTTCAGGAAAAAAGTGAAGATGGACTTGGCCTGAAGGCTTGGGTGGGATGGGCCTGAAGGAGAGGATCAGCTAAATTTGTGGGCATTAGTAGGATAGACCTGACGGAATGCCGGGATATGCCTGGAGAGGATTGCGGGCGGGGCCAAAAGGCCTCCATGGTCTGGGTCAGAAGTCAAAAATGGATTGGGTCTGTAAACTAGGATGAGCTCGGCCTGAGGGCGAATGTATGCTTGACATAAAGGCTAAGGAGGGATGGGCCTGATGGCGAAGGTGGGATGGGCGTGAAGACGAGAGGGGGTAGAGCCTGAATACGAGATGGAGGAGGGTTTGGGCCAGAAGGCGATGGTGAGATGTCACTCAAGAGGAGTGTAGTCAGGAAAAGAAGGCGAGGACAGGTTCGGTTGGACGGGGAAGGTGGGTTGTGCTTGTAGACGAGGATGAGCTGGGCCTAAAGGAGAGTGTGAGCTTGACGTAAAGGTGAAGGTCAAATGGGCAAGAAGGCAATGGTGGAATGGATTTGGAGACGATGATGGCCAAATACTGAAGGCAATGGTAAGATGGGTTGAAGGTGAGTGTGGTATGCGACTGAAAGCGAACGTGTGCTGAAATAGGAGTAGGATCAGAGTTTTAATAAAGTCGTTCGTGGGATGGGGCTGAATCACAGGGTGAGATAGGCTAGTATTTGAGGGTTGGATGGGAAAGAAGGCATGAATGAGATGGGATGAATATGAAGGTTCTACTAACATGAAGAAGACGGGATGGTTCGAATCAGAGGTTTGGGCGGTTTTAGAAGGTGAATTTGGGTTGGAAGTGAGGGGAATGGTGGTCTAGGAGTAAAAGCGAGAATAGCCAGGGACAGAGATCGAAGGGAGGCGGGTCTCAATATGCGAGTGGAATGAGCCTGAAGGCGAGGTAAGATGAGCTTCTAGGAGAGGTGGGATGGGCCAGAAAGCAATGTTGTGATGGGCTTGAAGGCGAGGATGGGATAGAATTGAAAAAGATGGATGAGCAGGGTATGAAGGAGAGGTTGGGCCCGACCAGAAGATGAAGATGAGAAGGGAATGAAGACTAGGTTGGGCTAGGACTGAAAATGAGAGTGGGCTGGGTTGAAGGCGAAAGGGGGAACAGGTCTGAAGGTGTGGATGGGAGAGTCCTGAGGGCGAGGGTGATATGGTCTTGTAGGTAAGTGTGGATAGGCAAGAAGGTAAGGGTTTAATACCTTTGATTGCGAGGGTGTGATATGCCTGAAGTGGAAGGTAAGCGGTACCAGAAGGTGAAGTTAGGTGGGGCTAGAAGGCGATGGGTTGCTGGTATTTAAGGCAAAGTTTAGCTAGTCCTAAAAGCAAAAGTGGGATTGGCCAAAAGACCTTGTTGAGCTGAGGGGGAAGGGGGAAGATTTTGAGGGCGAAGGTGGGAGGAGTCTAAAGATGTAGGTCGGCTGCGCCTGAAGGAGTGGGTGGAATGGGTGAGAAGGGAATGACAGAGAGAGAGAGAGAGAGAGAGAGAGAGAGAGAGAGAGAGAGAGAGAGAGAGAGAGAGAGAGAGAGAGAGAGACAGACAGACAGAGAAGAGAGAGAGAGAGATAGAGAGAGAGAGAGAGAGAGAGAGAGAGAGAGAGAGAGAGAGAGAGAGAGAGAGAGAGAGAGAGAGAGAGAGAGAGAGACAGACAGAGAGAGAAGAGAGAGAGAGAAGAGAGAGAGAGAGAGAGAGAGAGAGAGAGAAGAAGAGAGAGAGAAGAGAGAGAGAGAGAGGAGAGAGAGAGAGAGAGAGAGAGAGAGAGAGTGAGAGAGAGAGGCGAGAGAGAGAGAGAGAGAGAGAGAGAGAGAGAGAGAGATAGAGAGAGAGAGTAGAGAGAGAGAGAGAGAGAGAGAGAGAGAGAGAGAGAGTAGAGAGAGAGAGAGAGAGAGAGAGAGAGAGAGAGAGAGAGAGAGAGATAGAGAGAGAGAGTAGACAGAGTCAGACTGACAGAGACAGAGACAGAGTATAGAGACCAGAGAGATACAGAGAGAGAGAGAGAGAGAGAGAGAGAGAGAGAGAGAGAGAGGAGAGAGAGAGAGAGAGAGAGAGAGAGAGAGAGAATGATCTATTTTTGTATGGGCTAAAAGATAAAAGGGAGGGGCCTTGAAGGCGAGAGAGAGCTAGAACATAAAGGCGACGGGAGCTGGCCATGAAGGTGAGGCTAGGATGGTTCAGAAAGCGAGCATGAGTTGGAGCTGAAGCAGGATGGAATGGTCCTGAGGGTGATGGTGGGCCCATCTAGCCGATAGGGTATGCTTTTCTTGACGGCGAGAATGGAATGGGCCTTAGAAAGTGGTTACTTCGGCCTAAAAATGAGGGTGGGTTCAGGAAAAAAGTGAAGATTGACTTGGCCTGAAGGCTTGGGTGTGATGGGACTGAAGGCGAGGTTCAGCTACCTTTGAGGGCATTAGTAGGATAGACCTGACGGAATGCTGGGATATGCCTGGAGAGGTTTGTGGGCTGGGCCAAAAGGCCTCCATGGTCTGGGTCAGAAATCGAAAATGGAATGGGTCTGTAGACGAGGATGAGCTCAGCCTGAGGGCGAATGTAAGCTTGACATAAAGGCTAAGGAGGGATGGGCCTGAAGGCGAAGATGGGATGGGCGTGAAGACGAGAGTGGGTAGAGCGTGAAGACGAGATGGAGGATGGTTTGGGCCAGAAGGCGATGGGGAGATGTCCCTCAAGAGGAGTGTAGTCAGGAAAAGAAGGCGAGGACAGGTTCGGTTGGACGGGGAAGGTGGGTTGTGCTTGTAGACGAGGATGAGCTGGGCCTAAAGGAGAGTGTTAGCTTGACGTAAAGGTGAAGGTCAAATGGGCAATAAGGCAATGGTGGAATGGGTTTGGAGACGATGATGGCGAAATACTGAAGGCTATGGTGAGATTGGTTGAAGGTGAGTGTGGTATGCGACTGAAAGCGAACGTGTGCTGAGATAGGAGTAGGAGGAGGGTTTTAATAAAGTCGTTCGTGGGATGAGCCTGAATCCGAGGGTGAGATGGGCTAGTATTTGAGGGTTGAATGGGAAAGAAGGCATGGATGAGATGGGATGAATATGAAGGTTCGACTAAATTGAAGAAGACGGGCTGGGTCTGAATGAGAGCTTTGGGCGGTTTTAGAAGGTGAATTTGGGTTGGAAGTGATGGGAATGGTGGTCTAGGAGTAAAAGCGAGAATAGCCAGGGACAGAGATCGAAGGGGGGCGGGTCTCAATATGCGAGTAGAATGAGCCTTAAGGCGAGGAAAGATGAGCTTCTAGGCGAGGTGGGATGGGCCAGAAAGCAAGGTTGGGATGGGCTTGAAGGCGAAGATGGTATAGAATTGAAAAAGATGAATCAGCAGGGTATGAAAGAGAGGTTGGGCCCGACCAGAAGACCATGAAGACTAGGTTGGGCTAGGACTGAAAATGATAGTGGGCTGGGCCAGAAGACGAAATGGGGCAGGTCTGAAGGTGTGGATAGGAGAGGCCTGAAGGTGAGGGTGATATAGTCTTGTAGGTAAGTGTGGATAGGCAAGAAGGTAAGGGTTTAATTCCTTTGAATGCGAGGGTGTGATGTGCCTGAAGTCGAAGGTAAGCGGTACTAGAAGGTGGAAGTTGTAAGGTTTTGAGGGCGAAGGTGGGATGAGTCTAAAGATGCAGGTCGGTTTCGCCTGAAGGAGTGGGTGGAATGAGCCAGCAGGGGGGAAGAGAGAGAGAGAGAGAGAGAGAGAGAGAGAGAGAGAGAGAGAGAGAGAGAGAGAGAGAGAGAGAGAGAGAGAGAGAGAGAGAAAGAGAGAGATAATGATCTAGTTTTTGTATGGGCTAAAAGGCAAAGGTGAGATGGGATTGAAGGCGATGGAGAGCTAGACAAAAAAGGCGACGTTGAGCTGGACATTAAGTTGACGCTAGGATGGTTCAGAAAGCGAGTGTGAGTTGGAGCTGAAGGCAAGGGTGGAATGGGCCTGAAGGTGATGTTGGGCCAATCTAACCGATAGGGTCTGCTTTTCTTGACGGCGAGAATGGAATGGGCCTGAGAAAGTGATTACTTCGGCCAAAAAATGAGGGTGGGCTCAGGAAAAAAGTGAAGATTGACTTGGCCTGAAGGCTAGGGTGGGATGGGCCTGAAGGCGAGGTTCAGCTACCTTTGAGGGCATTAGTAGGATAGACCTGACGGAATGCTGGGATATGCCTGGAGAGGAATGTGGGCTGGGCGAAAAGGCCTCAATGGTCTATGTCAGAAGTCGAAAATACAATGGGTCTGTAGACGAAGATAACCTGGGCCTGAAGGCGAATGTAAACTTGACATAAGGCTAAGAGGGATGGGCCTGAAGGCGAAGGTGGGATGGGCGTGAAGACGAGATTGGGTAGAGCCTGAAGACGAAATGGAGGAAGGTTTGGGCCAGAAGGCGATGGTGAGATGTCCCTCAAGAGGAGTGTAGTCAGGAAAGGAAGGCGAGGACAGGTTCGGTTGGACGGAGAAGGTGGGTTCTGCTTGTAGACGAGGATGAGCTGGGCCTAAAGGAGAGTGTGAGCTTGACGTAAAGGTGAAGGTCAAAAGGCAAGAACGGCAATTGTGGCAATGGGTTTGGAGACGATGATGCCCAAATACTGAAGGCAATGGTGAGATGGGTTGAAGGTGAGTGTGGTATGCGACTGAAAGCGAACGTGTGCTGAGATAGGAGTAGGAGGCAGGGTTTTAATAAAGTCGTTCGTGGTATGGGCCTGAATCCGAGGGTGAGATAGGCTTGTATTTGATGGTTGGATAGGAAAGAAGGCATGGATGAGATGGGATGAATATGAAGGTTCGACTAACCTGAAGAAAACGGGATGGTTCGAATCTGAGGTGTGGGCGGTTTTAGAAGGTGAATTTGGGTTGGAAGTGATGAGAATGGTGGTCTAGGAGTAAAAGTGAGAATAGCCAGGGACAGAGATCGAAGAGGGGTGGGTAGGATAGGTCTGAATGTGTGGATGGTAGAGGCCTGAGGGTGAGGGTGATATGGTCTTGTAGGTAAGTGTGGATAGGCAAGAAGGTAAGTGTTTAATTCCTTTCAATGCGAGGGTGTGATGTGCCTGAAGTCGAAGGTAAACGGTGCCAGAAGGTGAAGTTAGATGGGGCAAGAAGGCGTTAGTGTGCTGGTATTTAAGGCAATGTTTAGCTAGTCCTAAAAGGAAAAGTGGGATCGGCCAAATGACCTTGTTGAGCTGAAGTGGAAGGGGGAAGGTTTTGAGGGCGAAGGTGGGATGAGTCTAAAGATGTAGGTCGGCTGCACCTGAAGGAGTGGGTGGAATGGGCCAGAAGAGGGGGCGGAGAGAGAGAGAGAGATAGAGAGAGAGAGAGAGAGAGAGAGAGAGAGAGAGAGAGAGAGAGAGAGAGAGAGAGAGAGAGAGAGAGAGAGAGAGAGAAGAGAGAGAGAGACAGAGAAAGACAGATAGATACAAACGGAGAGAGAGAGAGAGAGAGAGAGAGAGAGAGAGAGAGAGAGAGAGAGAGAGAGAGAGAGAGAGAGAGAGAGAGAGAGAGTGAGATAATGATCTGGTTTTTGTATGGGCTACAAGGCAAAGTTGAGATGGGCTTGAAGGCGAGAGAGAGCTAGACAAAAAAGGCGACGGTGAGCTGGCCATGAAGGTGAGGTTAGGATTGTCCAGAAAGCGAGTATGAGTCGGAGCTGAAGGCAAGGGTGGAATGGTCCTGAGGGTGATGGTGTGCCCATCTAACCCATAGGGTCTGCTTTTCTTGACGGCGAGAATGGAATGGGGCTGAGAAAGTGGTTACTTCGGCCTAAAAATGAGGGTGGGTTCAGGAAAAAAAGTGAAGATGGACTTGGCCTGAAGGCTTGGGTGGGATGGGCCTGAAGGCGAGGCTCAGCTACCTTTGAGGGCATTAGTAGGATAGACCTGATGGAATGCTGGGTTATGCCTGGAGAGGATTGTGGGCTGGTCCAAATGGCGTCCATGGTCTGGGACAAAAGTCGAAAATGGAATGGGTCTGTAAACGAGGATGAGCTCGGCTTGAGGGCAAATGTAAACTTGACATACAGGCTAAAGAGGGATGGGCCTGAAGGCGAAGGTGGGATGGGCGTGAAGACTAGAGTGGGTAGAGACTAAAGACGAGATGGAGGAGGGTTTGGGCCAGAAGCCGATGGTGAGATGTCCCTCAAGAGGAGTGTAGTCAGGAAAAGAAGGCGAGGACAGGTTCGGTTGTACGGGGAAGGTGGGTTGTGCTTGTAGACGAGGATGAGCTGGGCCTAAAGGAGAGTGTGAGCTTGACGTAAAGGTGAAGGTCAAATGGGCAAGAAGGCAATGGTGGAATGGGTTTGGAGACGATGATGGCCAAATACTGAAGGCAATGGTGAGATGGGATGAAGGTGAGTGTGGTATGCGACTGAAAGCGAACGTGTGCTGAGATAGGAGTAGGAGGAAGGTTTTAATAAAGTCGTTCGTGGGATGGGCCTGAATCACAGGGTGAGATAGGCTAGTATTTGAGGTTTGGATGGGAAAGAAGGCATGTTGAGATGGGATGAATATGAAGGTTCGACTAACCTGAAGAACGACGGGCTGGGTCTGAATGAGACGGTTTGGGCGGTTTTAGAAGGTGAATTTGGGTTGGAAGTGATGGGAATGGTGTTCTAGGAGTAAAAGCGAGAATAGCAAGTGACAGAGATCGAAGGGGGGCGGGTCTAAATATGCGAGTGGAATGAGCCTGAAGGTGAGGTAAGATGAGCTTCTAGGCGAGTTGGGATGGGCCAGAAAGCAAGGTTGCGATGGGCTTGAAGGCGAGGATAGGATAGAATTGAAAAAGATGGATGAGCAGGGTATGAATCAGAGGTTGGGCCCGACGAAAAGATGAAGATGAGAAGGGAATGAAGACTAGGTTGGGCTAGGACTGAAAATGAGAGTGGGCTGGGCTAGAAGGCGAAAGGGGGGACAGGTCTGAAGGTGTGGATGGGAGAGTCCTGAAGGCGAGGGTGATATGGTCTTATAGGTAAGTGTGGATAGGCAAGAAGGTAAGGGTTTAATTCCTTTCAATGCGAGGGTGTGATGTGCCTGAAGTGGAAGGTAATCGGTATCAGGTGAAGTTAGGTGGGGCTAGAAGGCAATGGTGTGCTGGTATTTAAGGCAAGGTTTAGCTTGTCCTAAAAGCAAAAGTGGGATCGGCCAAAAGACCTTGTTGAGCTGAGGTGGAAGTGGGAAGGTTTTGAGGGCGAAGGTGGGATGAGTCTAAAGATGTAGGTCGGCTGCGCTTAAGGAGTGGGTGGAATGGGTGAGAAGGGGATTACAGAGAGAGAGAGAGAGAGAGAGAGAGAGAGAGAGAGAGAGAGAGAGAGAGAGAGAGAGAGAGAGAGAGAGACAGACAGACAGACAGAGAGAGAGAGAGAGAGAGAGAGAGAGAGAGAGAGATAGAGAGAGAGAGAGAGAGAGAGAGAGAGAGAGAGAGAGAGAGAAGAGAGAGAGAGAGAGAGAGAGAGAGAGAGAGAGAGAGAGAGAGAGAGAGAGAGAGAGAGAGAGAGAGAAGGAGAGAGAGAGACAGAGACAGAGAGATACAGAGAGAGAGAGAGAGAGAGAGAGAGAGAGAGAGAGAGAGAGAGAGAGAGAGAGAGAGAGAGAGAGAGAGAGAGAGAGAGAGAGAGACAGACAGACAGACAGAAAGACAGACAGACAGAGAGACAGACAGAGAAAGACAGAGAGAGAGATACAGCCGGAGAGACAGACAGACAGACAGAGAAAGACAGAGAGAGTGATACAGCCGGAGAGAGAGAGAGAGAGAGAGAGAGAGAGAGAGAGAGAGAGAGAGAGAGAGAGAGAGAGAGAGAGAGAGAGAGAGAGAGAGAGAGAGAGAGAGAGAGAGAGAGAGAGAGAGAGAGAGAGAGAGAGAGAGAGAGAGAGAGAGAGAGAGAGAGAGAGAGAGAGATAATGATCTAATTTTTGTATGGGCTAAAAGGCAAAAGTGAGTTGCTTGAAGGTGAGAGAGAGCTAGAAGAAAAAGGCGACGGTGAGCTGGCCATGAAGGTGAGGCTAGGATGGTTCAGAAAGCGAGCATGAGTTGGAGCTGAAGGCAAGGATGGAATGGTCCTGAGGGTGATGGTGGGCCTATCTAGCCGATAGGGTATGCTTTTCTTGACGGCGAGAATGGAATGGGCCTTAGAAAGTGGTTGCTTCGGCCTAAAAATGAGGGTGGGTTCAGGAAAAAAGTGAAGATGGACTTGGCCTGAAGGCTTGTGTGTAATGGGACTGAAGGCGAGGTTCAGCTACCTTTGAGGGCATTAGTAGGATAGACCTGACGGAATGCTGGGATATGCCTGGAGAGGATTGTGGGCTGGGCCAAAAGGCCTCCATGGTCTGGGTCAGAAATCGAAAATGGAATGGGTCTGTAGACGAGGATGAGCTCAGCCTGAGGGCGAATGTAAGCTTGACATAAAGGCTAAGGAGGGATGGGCCTGAAGGCGAAGATGGGATGGGCGTGAAGACGAGAGTGGGTAGAGCGTGAAGACGAGATGGAGGATGGTTTGGGCCAGAAGGCGATGGTGAGATGTCCCTCAAGAGGAGTGTAGTCAGGAAAAGAAGGCGAGGACAGGTTCGGTTGGACGGGGAAGGTGGGTTGTGCTTGTAGACGAGGATGAGCTGGGCCTAAAGGAGAGTGTTAGCTTGACGTAAAGGTGAAGGTCAAATGGGCAATAAGGCAATGGTGGAATGGGTTTGGAGACGATGATGGCCAAATACTGAAGGCAATGGTGAGATGGGTTGAAGGTGAGTGTGGTATGCGACTGAAAGCGAACGTGTGCTGAGATAGGAGTAGGAGGAGGGTTTTAATAAAGTCGTTCGTGGGATGAGCCTGAATCCGAGGGTGAGATGGGCTAGTATTTGAGGGTTGGATGGGAAAGAAGGCATGGATGAGATGGGATGAATATGAAGGTTCGACTAAATTGAAGAAGAGGGGCTGGGTCTGAATGAGAGCTTTGGGCGGTTTTAGAAGGTGAATTTGGGTTGGAAGTGATGGGAATGGTGGTCTAGGAGTAAAAGCGAGAATAGCCAGGGACAGAGATCGAAGGGGGGCGGGTCTCAATATGCGAGTGGAATGAGCATGAAGGCGAGGTAAGATGAGCTTCTAGGCGAGATGGGATGAGCCAGAAAGCAAGGTTGGGATGGGCTTGAAGGCGAGGATGGTATAGAATTGAAAAAGATGGATGAGCATTGTATGAAGGAGAGGTTGGGCCCGACCAGAAGATGAAGGTGAGAAGGGAATGAAGACTAGGTTGGGCTAGGACTGAAAATGAGAGTGGGCTGGGCTGGAAGACGAAAGGGGGGACAGGTCTGAAGTTGTGGATGGGAGAGGCCTGAAGGCGAGGGTGATATGGTCTTGTAGGTAAGTGTGGATAGGCAAGAAGGTAAGGGTTTAATTCCTTTGAATGCGAGGGTGTGATGTGCCTGAAGTCGAAGATAAGCGGTACCAGAAGGTGAAGTTAGGTGGGGCTAGAAGGCGATGGTGTGCTGGTATTCAAGGCAATGTTTAGCTAGTCCTAAAAGAAAAGTGGTATCGGCCAAAAGACCTTGTTGAGCTGAGGTGGAAGGGGGAAGGTTTTGAGGGCGAAGGTGGGATGAGTCTAAAGATGCAGGTCGGTTGCGCCTGAAGGAGTGGGTGGAATGAGCCAGCAGGTGGGAGAGAGAGTGAGAGAGAGAGAGAGAGAGAGAGAGAGAGGAGAGAGAGAGAGAGAGAGAGAGAGAGAGAGAGAGAGAGAGAGAGAGAGAGATAATGATCTGGTTTTTGTATGGGCTAAAAGGCAAAGTTGAGATGGGCTTGAAGGCGAGAGAGAGCTAGACAAAAAAGGCGACGGTGAGCTGGCCATGAAGGTGAGGTTAGGATTGTCCAGAAAGCGAGTATGAGTCGGAGCTGAAGGCAAGGGTGGAATGGTCCTGAGGGTGATGGTGTGCCCATCTAACCCATAGGGTCTGCTTTTCTTGACGGCGAGAATGGAATGGGCCTGAGAAAGTGGTTACTTCGGCCTAAAAATGAGGGTGGGTTCAGGAAAAAAGTGAAGATGGACTTGGCCTGAAGGCTTGGTTGGGATGGGCCTGAAGGCGAGGCTCAGCTACCTTTGAGGGCATTAGTAGGATAGACCTGACGGAATGCTGGGTTATGCCTGGAGAGGATTGTGGGCTGGTCCAAATGGCGTCCATGGTCTGGGTCAAAAGTCGAAAATGGAATGGGTCTGTAAACGAGGATGAGCTCGGCTTGAGGGCGAATGTAAACTTGACATACAGGCTAAAGAGGGATGGGCCTGAAGGCGAAGGTGGGATGGGCGTGAAGACTAGAGTGGGTAGAGACTGAAGACGAGATGGAGGAGGGTTTGGGCCAGAAGCCGATGGTGAGATGTCCCTCAAGAGGAGTGTAGTCAGGAAAAGAAGGCGAGGACAGGTTCGGTTGGACGGGGAAGGTGGGTTGTGCTTGTAGACGAGGATGAGCTGGGCCTAAAGGAGAGTGTGAGCTTGACGTAAAGGTGAAGGTCAAATGGGCAAGAAGGCAATGGTGGAATGGGTTTGGAGACGATGATGGCCAAATACTGAAGGCAATGGTGAGATGGGATGAAGGTGAGTGTGGTATGCGACTGAAAGCGAACGTGTGCTGAGATAGGAGTAGGAGGAAGGTTTTAATAAAGTCGTTCGTGGGATGGGCCTGAATCACAGGGTGAGATAGGCTAGTATTTGAGGTTTGGATGGGAAAGAAGGCATGTTGAGATGGGATGAATATGAAGGTTCGAGTAACCTGAAGAAGACGGGCTGGGTCTGAATGAGAGGTTTGGGCGGTTTTAGAAGGTGAATTTGGGTTGGAAGTGATGGGAATGGTGTTCTAGGAGTAAAAGCGAGAATAGCAAGGGACAGAGATCGAAGGGGGGCGGGTCTAAATATGCGAGTGGAATGAGCCTGAAGGCGAGGTAAGATGAGCTTCTAGGCGAGGTGGGATGGGCCAGAAAGCAAGGTTGGGATGGGCTTGAAGGCGAGGATAGGATAGAATTGAAAAAGATGGATGAGCAGGGTATGAAGGAGAGGTTGGGCCCGACCAGAAGATGAAGATGAGAAGGGAATGAAGACTAGGTTGGGCTAGGACTGAAAATGAGAGTGGGCTGGGCTAGAAGGCGAAAGGGGGGACAGGTCTGAAGGTGTGGATGGGAGAGTCCTGAAGGCGAGGGTGATATGGTCTTATAGGTAAGTATGGATAGGCAAGAAGGTAAGGGTTTAATTCCTTTGAATGCGAGGGTGTGATGTGCCTGAAGTGGAAGGTAATCGGTACCAGAAGGTGAAGTTAGGTGGGGCTAGAAGGCAATGGTGTGCTGGTATTTAAGGCAAGGTTTAGCTTGTCCTAAAAGCAAAAGTGGGATCGGCCAAAAGACCTTGTTGAGCTGAGGTGGAAGTGGGAAGGTTTTGAGGGCGAAGGTGGGATGAGTCTAAAGATGTAGGTCGGCTGCGCCTTAAGGAGTGGGTGGAATGGGTGAGAAGGGGATTACAGAGAGAGAGAGAGAGAGAGAGAGAGAGAGAGAGAGAGAGAGAGAGAGAGAGAGAGAGAGAGAGAGAGAGAGAGAGAGAGAGAGACAGAGACAGAGACAGAGAGAGACAGAGAGAGAGAGAGAGAGAGAGAGAGAGAGAGAGAGAGAGAGAGAGAGAGAGAGAGAGAGAGAGAGAGAGAGAGAGGAGAGAGAGAGAGAGACAGACAGACAGAGATACAGCCGGAGGAGAGAGAGAGAGAGAGAGGAGAGAGAGAGAGAGAGAGAGAGAGAGAGAGAGAGAGAGAGAGAGAGAGAGAGAGAACAGAGAGAGAGAGAGAGAGAGAAGAGAGAGAGAGAGAGAGCGAGAGAGAGAGAGAGAGAGAGACAGAGAGAGATAGAGAGAGAGAGAGAGAGAGAGAGAGAGACGAGAGAGAGAGAGAGAGAGAGAGAGAGAGAGAGAGAGAGAGAGAGAGAGAGAGAGAGAGAGAGAGAGAGAGAGAGAAGAGAGAGAGACAGAGATAGAGACAAGAGTTACAGAGAGAGAGAGAGAGAGAGAGAGAGAGAGAGAGAGAGAGAGAGAGAGAGAGAGAGAGAGAGAGAGAGAGAGAGAGAGAGAGAGAGAGATAATGATCTAATTTTTGTATGGGCTAAAAGATAAAAGTGAGGGGCTTGAAGGCGAGAGAGAGCTAGAATAAAAAGGCGACGGTGAGCTGGCCATGAAGGTGAGGCTAGGATGGTTCAGAAAGCGAGCATGAGTTGGAGCTGAAGGCAAGGATGGAATGGTCCTGAGGGTGATGGTGGGCCCATCTAGCCGATAGGGTATGCTTTTCTTGACGGCGAGCATGGAATGGGCCTTAGAAAGTGGTTACTTTCGGCCTAAAAATGAGGGTGGGTTCAGGAAAAAGTGAAGATGGACTTGGCCTGAAGGCTTGGTTGTGATGGGACTGAAGGCGAGATTCAGCTACCTTTGAGGGCATTAGTAGGATAGACCTGACGGAATGCTGGGATATGCCTGGAGAGGTTTGTGGGCTGGGCCAAAAGGCCTCCATGGTCTGGGTCAGAAATCGAAAATGGAATGGGTCTGTAGACGAGGATGAGCTCAGCCTGAGGGCGAATGTAAGCTTGACATAAATGCTAAGGAGGGATGGGCCTGAAGGCGAAGATGTGATGGGCGTGAAGACGAGAGTGGGTAGAGCGTGAAGACGAGATGGAGGATGGTTTGGGCCAGAAGGCGATGGGGAGATGTCCCTCAAGAGGAGTGTAGTCAGGAAAAGAAGGCGAGGACAGGTTCGGTTGGACGGGGAAGGTGGGTTGTGCTTGTAGACGAGGATGAGCTGGGCCTAAAGGAGAGTGTTACCTTGACGTAAAGGTGAAGGTCAAATGGGCAATAAGGCAATGGTGGAATGGGTTTGGAGACGATGATGGCGAAATACTGAAGGCTATGGTGAGATGGGTTGAAGGTGAGTGTGGTATGCGACTGAAAGCGAACGTGTGCTGAGATAGGAGTAGGAGGAGGGTTTTAATAAAGTCGTTCGTGGGATGAGCCTGAATCCGAGGGTGAGATGGGCTAGTATTTGAGGGTTGGATGGGAAAGAAGGCATGGATGAGATGGGATGAATATGAAGGTTCGACTAAATTGAAGAAGACGGGCTGGGTCTGAATGAGAGCTTTGGGCGGTTTTAGAAGGTGAATTTGGGTTGGAAGTGATGGGAATGGTGGTCTAGGAGCAAAAGCGAGAATAGCCAGGGACAGAGATCGAAGGGGGGCGGGTCTCAATATGCGAGTGGAATGAGCCTGAAGGCGAGGTAAGATGAGCTTCTAGGCGAGATGGGATGAGCCAGAAAGCAATGTTGGGATGGGCTTGAAGGCGAGGATGGTATAGAATTGAAAAAGATGGATGAGCATTGTATGAAGGAGAGGTTGGGCCCGACCAGAAGATGAAGGTGAGAAGGGAATGAAGACTAGGTTGGGCTAGGACTGAAAATGAGAGTGGGCTGGGCTGGAAGACGAAAGGGGGGACAGGTCTGAAGTTGTGGATGGGAGAGCCTGAAGGCGAGGGTGATATGGTCTTGTAGGTAAGTGTGGATAGGCAAGAAGGTAAGGGTTTAATTCCTTTGAATGCGAGGGTGTGATGTGCCTGAAGTCGAAGATAAGCGGTACCAGAAGGTGAAGTTAGGTGGGCTACAAGGCGATAGTGTGATGGTATTTAAGGCAATGTTTAGCTAGTCCTAAAAGGAAAAGTGGTATCGGCCAAAAGACCTTGTTTGAGCTAGGTGGAAGGGGGAAGGTTTTGAGGGCGGAAGGTGGGATGAGTCTAAAGATGCAGGTCGGTTTGCGCCTGAAGGAGTGGGGTGGATATGAGCAGCAGGTGGGAGGAGAGAGTGAGAGAGAGAGAGAGAGAGAGAGAGAGAAGAGAGAGAGAGAGAGAGATAGAAGAGAGAGACGAGAGATTATGATCTGTGTTGGAATGAGCCAGTAGGGGGAGAGAGAGAGGAGAGAGAGAGATGAGGAGAGAGAGAGAGAGAGATGAGCGAGAGAGAGAGAGAGAGAGAGGAGAGAGGGAGAAAGAGATAATGATTAGTTTTTGTATGGGCTAAAAGGCAAAGGTGAGATGGGATTGAAGGCGAGGAGAGCTAGACAAAAAGGCGACGTTGAGCTGGACATTAAGGTGAGGCTAGGATGGTTCAGAAAGCGAGTGTGAGTTGGAGCTGAAGGCAAGGGTGGGAATGGGCCTGAAGGTGATGTGGGCCCATCTAACCGATAGGGTCTGCTTTTCTTGACGGCGAGAATGGAATGGGTCTGAGAAAGTGATTACTTCGGCCAAAAAATGAGGGTGGGCTCAGGAAAAAAGTGAAGATTGACTTGGCCTGAAGGCTAGGTGGGATGGGCCTGAAGGCGAGGTTCAGCTACCTTTAGGGCATTAGTAGGATAGACCTGACGGAATGCTGGGATATGCCTGGAGAGGAATGTGGGCTGGGCGAAAAGGCCTCAATGGTCTGGTCAGAAGTCGAAAATGGAATGGGTCTGTAGACGAGGATAACCTGGGCCTGAAGGGAATGTAAGCTTGACATGAAGGCTAAGGAGGGATGAGCCTGAAGGCGAAGGTGGGATGGGCGGTGAAGTCGAGATTGGTAGAGCCTGAAGACGAGATGGAGGAAGGTTTGGGCCAGAAGGCGATGGTGAGATGTCCCTCAAGAGGAGTATAGTCAGGAAAGAAGGCGAGGACAGTTGGGTTTGGGACGGGGAAGTTGGGGTTGGCTTGGGGGAGCGAGGATGAGTGGGCCTAAAGGAGAGTGTGAGCTTGACTAAAGTTCATGGTCAAATAGGCAGAACGAAATTTGTGGCAAGGGGTTTGGAGAAGATGATGCCCAAATACTAAAGGCAATGGTGAGATGGGTTGAAGGTGAGTGTGGTATGCGACTGAAGCGAACGTGTGCTGAGAAGGAGTGGGAGCAGGGTTTTAATAAAGTCGTTCGTGGTATGGGCCTGAATCCGAGGGTGGATAGGCTTGTATTTGGGAGGTTGGATAGGAAAAAAGGGCATGGATGAGATGGTTGAATATGAAGGTTTCGACTAATCTGAAGAAAAGGTATGGTTCGAATCAGAGGTGTGGGGGGGTTTTTAGAAGGTGAATTTGGGTTTGGAAGGGGAATTGAGAATGGGGGGCTAGGAGTAAAAAGTGAGAATAGCCAGGGACAGAGTCGAAGAGGGGGGGTAGGATAGGTTGAGGTGTTGATGGTAGAGGCCTGAGGGTGAGGGTGATATGGTCTTTGGGTAAGTGTGGATAGGCAAGAAGGTATGTTTAATTCCTTTGAATGCGTAGGGTGTGATGTGCCTGAAGTCGAAGGTAAAACGGTACCAGAAGGTGAAGTTAGTGGGGCTAGAAGGCGATAGTGTGCTGGTATTTAAGGCAATGTTTAGCTAGTGTCCTAAAAGGAAAAGTTGGGATTCGGCAAAAGACCCTGTTGAGCTGAGGTGGAAGGGGGAAGGTTTTGAGGGCGAAGGTGGGATGAGTCTAAAGATGCAAGTCGGTTGCGCCTGAAGGAGTGGGTGGAATGAGCCAGCAGGGGGGAGAGAGAGAGAGAGAGAGAGAGATGAGAGAGAGAGAGAGAGAGGGAGAGAGAGAGATGAGAGAGGAGAGAGAGAGATGAGAGAGAGAGAGAGATAATGATCTGGTTTTTGTATGGGCTAAAAGGCAAAGTTGAGATGGGCTTGAAGGCGAGAGAGAGCTAGACAAAAAAGGCGACGGTGAGCTGGCCATGAAGGTGAGGTTAGGATTGTCCAGAAGGCGAGTATGAGTCGGAGCTGAAGGCAAGGGTGGAATGGTCCTGAGGGTGATGGTGTGCCCATCTAACCCATAGGGTCTGCTTTTCTTGACGGCGAGAATGGAATGGGCCTGAGAAAGTGGTTACTTCGGCCTAAAAATGAGGGTGGGCTCAGGAAAAAAGTGAAGATGGACTTGGCCTGAAGGCTAGGGTGGGATGGGCCTGAAGGCGAGGCTCAGCTACCTTTGAGGGCATTAGTAGGATAGACCTGACGGAATGCTGGGTTATGCCTGGAGAGGATTGTGGGCTGGTCCAAAGGCGTCCATGGTCTGGGTCAAAGTCGAAAATGGAATGGGTCTGTAACGAGGATGAGCTCGGCTTGAGGGCGAATGTAAACTTGACATACAGGCTAAAGAGGGATGGGCCTGAAGGCGAAGGTGGGATGGGCGTGAAGACTAGAGTGGGGAGAGACTGAAGACGAGATGGAGGAGGGTTTGGGCCAGAAGCCGATGGTGAGATGTCCCTCAAGAGGAGTGTAGTCAGGAAAAGAAGGCGAGGACATGTTCGGTTGGACGGGGAAGGTGGGTTGTGCTTGTAGACGAGGATGAGCTGGGCCTAAAGGAGAGTGTGCGCTTGACGTAAAGGTGAAGGTCAAATGGGCAAGAAGGCAATGGTGGAATGGGTTTGGAGATGATGATGGCCAAATACTGAAGGCAATTGTGAGATGGGATGAAGGTGAGTGTGGTATGCGACTGAAAGCGAAAGTGTGCTGAGATAGGAGTAGGAGGAAGGTTTTAATAAAGTCGTTCGTGGGATGGGCCTGAATCACAGGGTGAGATAGGCTAGTATTTGAGGGTTGGATGGGAAAGAAGGCATGTTGAGATGGGATAAATATGAAGGTTCGACTAACCTGAAGAAGACGGGCTGGGTCTGAATGAGACGTTTGGGCGGTTTTAGAAGGTGAATTTGGGTTGGAAGTGATGGGAATGGTGTTCTAGGAGTAAAAGCGAGAATAGCAAGGGACAGAGATCGAAGGGGGCGGGTGTAAATATGCGAGTGGAATGAGCCTGAAGGTGAGGTAAGATGAGCTTCTAGGCGAGGTGGGATGGGCCAGAAAGCAAGGTTGGGATAGGCTTGAAGGCGAGGATAGGATAGAATTGAAAAAGATGGATGAGCAGGGTATGAATCAGAGGTTGGGCCCGACCAAAAGATGAAGATGAGAAGGGAATGAAGACTAGGTTGGGCTAGGACTGAAAATGAGAGTGGGCTGGGCTAGAAGGCGAAAGGGGGGACAGGTCTGAAGGTGTGGATGGGAGAGTCCTGAAGGCGAGGGTGATATGGTCTTATAGGTAAGTGTGGATAGGCAAGAAGGTAAGGGTTTAATTCCTTTGAATGCGAGGGTGTGATGTGC
This sequence comes from Panulirus ornatus, assembly GCF_036320965.1. NCBI lineage: Eukaryota > Metazoa > Arthropoda > Malacostraca > Decapoda > Palinuridae > Panulirus > Panulirus ornatus. The sequence continues at coordinate 23,181,029 of NC_092243.1, read as the reverse complement.
CTGAAGTGGAAGGTAATCGGTACCAGAAGGTGAAGTTAGGTGGGGCTAGAAGGCGATGGTGTGCTGGTATTTAAGGCAAGGTTTAGCTTGTCCTAAAAGCAAAAGTGGGATCGGCCAAAAGACCTTGTTGAGCTGAGGTGGAAGTGGGAAGGTTTTGAGGGCGAAGGTGGGATGAGTCTAAAGATGTAGGTCGGCTGCGCCTGAAGGAGTGGGTGGAATGGGTGAGAAGGGGATTACAGAGAGAGAGAGAGAGAGAGAGAGAGAGAGAGAGAGAGAGAGAGAGAGAGAGAGAGAGAGAGAGAGAGAGAGACAGAGACAGAGACAGAGAGAGACAGAGAGAGAGAGAGAGAGAGAGAGAGAGAGAGAGAGAGAGAGAGAGAGAGAGAGAGAGAGAGAGGAGAGAGAGAGAGAGAGACAGACAGACAGAGATACAGCCGGAGAGAGAGAGAGAGAGAGAGAGAGAGAGAGAGAGAGAGAGAGAGAGAGAGAGAGAGAGAGAGAGAGAGAGAGAGAAACAGAGAGAGATAGAGAGAGAGAGAGAGAGAGAGAGAGAGAGAGAGAGAGAGAGAGAGAGACAGAGAGAGATAGAGAGAGAGAGAGAGAGAGAGAGAGAGAGAGAGAGAGAGAGAAGAGAGAGAGAGAGAGAGAGAGAGAGAGAGAGAGAGAGAGAGAGAGAGAGAGAGAAAGAGAGAGAGACAGAGATAGAGACAAAGAGTTACAGAGAGAGAGAGAGAGAGAGAGAGGAGAGAGAGAGAGAGAGAGAGAGAGAGAGAGAGAGAGAGAGAGAGAGAGAGAGAGAGATAATGATCTAATTTTTGTATGGGCTTAAAGATAAAAGTGAGGGGCTTGAAGGCGAGAGAGAGCTAGAATAAAAAGGCGACGGTGAGCTGGCCATGAAGGTGAGGCTAGGATGGTTCAGAAAGCGAGCATGAGTTGGAGCTGAAGGCAAGGATGGAATGGTCCTGAGGGTGATGGTGGGCCCATCTAGCCGATAGGGTATGCTTTTCTTGACGGCGAGCATGGAATGGGCCTTAGAAAGTGGTTACTTTGGCCTAAAAATGAGGGTGGGTTCAGGAAAGAAGTGAAGATGGACTTGGCCTGAAGGCTTGGTTGTGATGGGACTGAAGGCGAGATTCAGCTACCTTTGAGGGCATTAGTAGGATAGACCTGACGGAATGCTGGGATATGCCTGGAGAGGTTTGTGGGCTGGGCCAAAAGGCCTCCATGGTCTGGGTCAGAAATCGAAAATGGAATGGGTCTGTAGACGAGGATGAGCTCAGCCTGAGGGCGAATGTAAGCTTGACATAAATGCTAAGGAGGGATGGGCCTGAAGGCGAAGATGTGATGGGCGTGAAGACGAGAGTGGGTAGAGCGTGAAGACGAGATGGAGGATGGTTTGGGCCAGAAGGCGATGGGGAGATGTCCCTCAAGAGGAGTGTAATCAGGAAAAGAAGGCGAGGACAGGTTCGGTTGGACGGGGAAGGTGGGTTGTGCTTGTAGACGAGGATGAGCTGGGCCTAAAGGAGAGTGTTACCTTGACGTAAAGGTGAAGGTCAAATGGGCAATAAGGCAATGGTGGAATGGGTTTGGAGACGATGATGGCGAAATACTGAAGGCTATGGTGAGATGGGTTGAAGGTGAGTGTGGTATGCGACTGAAAGCGAACTTGTGCTGAGATAGGAGTAGGAGGAGGGTTTTAATAAAGTCATTCGTGGGATGAGCCTGAATCCGAGGTTGAGATGGGCTAGTATTTGAGGGTTGGATGGGAAAGAAGGCATGGATGAGATGGGATGAATATGAAGGTTCGACTAAATTGAAGAAGACGGGCTGGATCTGAATGAGAGCTTTGGGCGGTTTTAGAAGGTGAATTTGGGTTGGAAGTGATGGGAATGGTGGTCTAGGAGTAAAAGCGAGAATAGCCAGGGACAGAGATCGAAGGGGGGCGGGTCTCAATATGCGAGTGGAATGAGCCTGAAGGCGAGGTAAGATGAGCTTCTAGGCGAGATGGGATGAGCCAGAAAGCAATGTTGGGATGGGCTTGAAGGCGAGGATGGTATAGAATTGAAAAAGATGGATGAGCATTGTATGAAGGAGAGGTTGGGCCCGACCAGAAGATGAAGGTGAGAAGGGAATGAAGACTAGGTTGGGCTAGGACTGAAAATGAGAGTGGGCTGGGCTGGAAGACGAAAGGGGGGACAGGTCTGAAGTTGTGGATGGGAGAGCCTGAAGGCGAGGGTGATATGGTCTTGTAGGTAAGTGTGGATAGGCAAGAAGGTAAGGGTTTAATTCCTTTGAATGCGAGGGTGTGATGTGCCTGAAGTCGAAGATAAGCGGTACCAGAAGGTGAAGTTAGGTGGGCTACAAGGCGATAGTGTGATGGTATTGAAGGCAATGTTTAGCTAGTCCTAAAAGGAAAAGTGGTATCGGCCAAAAGACCTTGTTGAGCTGAGGTGGAAGGGGGAAGGTTTTGAGGGCGAAGGTGGGATGAGTCTAAAGATGCAGGTCGGTTGCGCCTGAAGGAGTGGGTGGAATGAGCCAGCAGGGGGTGAGAGAGAGTGAGAGAGAGAGAGAGAGAGAGAGAGAGAGAGAGAGAGAGAGAGAGAGAGAGAGAGAGAGAGAGAGAGAGAGAGAGAGAGAGAGATAATGATCTAGTTTTTGTATGGGCTAAAAGGCAAAGGTGAGATGGGATTGAAGGCGATGGAGAGCTAGACAAAAAAGGCTACGTTGAGCTAGACAAAAAAGGCGACGTTGAGCTGGACATGAAGGTGAGGCTAGGATGGTTCAGAAAGCGAGTGTGAGTTGGAGCTGAAGGCAAGGGTGGAATGGGCCTGAAGGCTATGGTGGGATGGGCGTGAAGACGAGAGTGGGTAGAGCCTGTAGACGAGATTGAGGAAGGTTTAGGCCAGAATGCGATGGTAACATGTCCCTAAAGAGGAGTGTAGTCTGGAAAAGAAGGCGAGGAGAGGTTCGGTTGGACGGGGAAGGTGGGTTGTGCTTGTAGACGAGAATGAGCTGGGTCTTAAAGGAGAGTGTGAGCTTGACCTAAAGTTTATGGTCAAATGGGCAAGAAGGCAATTGTGGAATGGGTTTGGAGACGATGATGGGCAAATACTGAAGGCAATGGTCAGATGGGTTGAAGGTGAGTGTGGTATGCGACTGAAAGCGAACGTGTGCTGAGATAGGAGTAGGAGGAGCGTTTTAATAAAGTCGTTCATGTGATGGGCCTGAATCCGAGGTTGAGATAGGCTAGTATTTGAGGGTTGGATGGGAAAGAAGGCATGAATGAGATGGGGTGAATATGAAGGTTCGACTAACCTGAAGAAGAAGGGATGGTTCGAATGAGAGGTTTGGGCGGTTTTAGAAGGTGAATTTGGGTTGGAAGTGATGGGAATGGTGGTCTAGGAGTAAAAGCGATAATCGCCAGGGACAGATATCGAAGGGTGGCGGGTCTCAATATGCGAGTGGAATGAGCCTTAAGGCGAGGAAAGATGAGCTTCTAGGCGAGGTGGGATGGGCCAGAAAGCAAGGTTGGAATGGGCTTGAAGGCGAAGATGGTATAGAATTGAAAAAGATGAATCAGCAGGGTATGAAGGAGAGGTTGGGCCCGACCAGAAGAGAAAGATGAGAAGGGAATGAAGACTAGGTTGGGCTAGGACTGAAAATGAGAGTGGGCTGGGCTAGAAGACGAAATGGGGACAGGTCTGAAGGTGTGGATGGGAGAGGCCTGAAGGCAAGGGTGATATAGTCTTATAGATAAGTGTGGATAGGCAAGAAGGTAAGGGTTTAATTCCTTTGAATGCGAGGGTGTGATGTGCCTGAAGTCGAAGGTAAGCGGTACCAGAAGGTGAAATTAGGTGGGGCTAGAAGGCGATGGTGTGCTGGTATTTAAGGCAATGTTTAGCTAGTCCTAAAAGCAAAAGTTGGATCGGCGAAAGGACCTTGTTCAGCTGAGGTGGAAGTTGGAAGGTTTTGAGGGCGAAGGTGGGATGAGTCTAAAGATGTAGGTCGGTTGCGCCTAAAGGAGTGGGTGGAATGAGCCAGCAGGGGGGAAGAGAGAGAGAGAGAAAGAGAGAGAGAGAGAGAGAGAGAGAGAGAGAGAGAGAGAGAGAGAGAGAGAGAGAGAGAGAGAGAGAGAGAGAGAGAGAGAGAGATAATGATCTAGTTTTTGTATGGGCTAAAATGCAAAGGTAAGGGTTTAATTCCTTTGAATGCGAGGGTGTGATGTGCCTAAAGTCGAAGATAAGCGGTACCAGAAGGTGAAGTTAGGTGGGGCTAGAAGGCGATGGTGTGCTGATATTTAAGGCAATGTTTAGCTAGTCCTAAAAGGAAAAGTGGTATCGGCCAAAAGACCTTGTTGAGCTGAGGTGGAAGGGGGAAGGTTTGGAGGGCGAAGGTGGGATGAGTCTAAAGATGCAGGTCGGTTGCGCCTGAAGGAGTGGGTGGAATGAGCCAGTAGGGGGAGAGAGAGAGAGAGAGAGAGAGAGAGAGAGAGAGAGAGAGAGAGAGAGAGAGAGAGAGAGAGAGAGAGAGAGAAAGAGATAATGATCTAGTTTTTGTATGGGCTAAAAGGCAAAGGTGAGATGGGATTGAAGGCGATGGAGAGCTAGACAAAAAAGGCGACGTTCAGCTGGACATTAAGGTGAGGCTAGGATGGTTCAGAAAGCGAGTGTGAGTTGGAGCTGAAGGCAAGGGTGTAATGGGCCTGAAGGTGATGTTGGGCCCATCTAACCGATAGGGTCTGCTTTTCTTGACGGCGAGAATGGAATGGGTCTGAGAAAGTGATTACTTCGGCCAAAAAATGAGGGTGGGCTCAGGAAAAAAGTGAAGATTGACTTGGCCTGAAGGCTACGGTGGGATGGGCCTGAAGGCGAGGTTCAGCTACCTTTAAGGGCATTAGTAGGATAGACCTGACGGAATGCTGGGATATGCCTGGAGAGGAATGTGGGCTGGGCGAAAAGGCCTCAATGGTCTGTGTCAGAAGTCGAAAATGCAATGGGTCTGTAGACGAGGATAACCTGGGCCTGAAGGTGAATGTAAGCTTGACATGAAGGCTAAGGAGGGATGAGCCTGAAGGCGAAGGTGGGATGGGCGTGAAGTCGAGATTTGGTAGAGCCTGAAGACGAGATGGAGGAAGGTTTGGGCCAGAAGGCGATGGTGAGATGTCCCTCAAGAGGAGTATAGTCAGGAAAAGAAGGCGAGGACAGATTCGGTTGGACGGGGAAGTTGGGTTGTGCTTGGAGACGAGGATGAGCTGGGCCTAAAGGAGAGTGTGAGCTTGACCTAAAGTTCATGGTCAAATAGGCAAGAACGCAATTGTGCAAGGGGTTTGGAGAAGATGATGCCCAAATACTGAAGGCAATGGTGAGATGGGTTGAAGGTGAGTGTGGTATGCGACTGAAAGCGAACGTGTGCTGAGATAGGAGTGGGAGCAGGGTTTTAATAAAGTCGTTCGTGGTATGGGCCTGAATCCGAGGGTGAGATAGGCTTGTATTTGATGGTTGGATAGGAAAGAAGGCATGGATGAGATGGGATGAATATGAAGGTTCGACTAATCTGAAGAAAACGGGATGGTTCGAATCAGAGGTGTGGGCGGGTTTAGAAGGTGAATTTGGGTTGGAAGTGATGAGAATGGTGGTCTAGGAGTAAAAGTGAGAATAGCCAGGGACAGAGATCGAAGAGGGGTGGGTAGGATAGGTCTGAAGGTGTTGATGGTAGAGGCCTGAGGGTGAGGGTGATATGGTCTTGTGGGTAAGTGTGGATAGGCAAGAAGGTAAGTGTTTAATTCCTTTGAATGCGAGGGTGTGATGTGCCTGAAGTCGAAGGTAAACGGTACCAGAAGGTGAAGTTAGATGGGGCTAGAAGGCGATAGTGTGCTGGTATTTAAGGCAATGTTTAGCTAGTCCTAAAAGGAAAAGTGGGATCGGCCAAAAGACCCTGTTGAGCTGAGGTGGAAGGTGGAAGGTTTTGAGGGCGAAGGTGGGATGAGTCTAAAGATGTAAGTCGGCTGCACCTGAAGGAGTGGGTTGAATGGGCCAGAAGAGGGGGCGGAGAGAGAGAGAGAGATAGAGAGAGAGAGAGAGAGAGAGAGAGAGAGAGAGAGAGAGAGAGAGAGAGAGCGAGAGAGAGAGAGAGAGAGAGAGAGAGAATATCATCTAGTTTTTGTATGGGCTAAAAGGCAAAGGTGAGATGGGCTTGAAGTCAAGGGAGAGCTAGATAAATAAGGCGATGGTGAGCTGGTCCTGAAGGTGACGTTAGGATGGTCAAGAAAGCGAGTGTGAGGTGAAGCTGAAGGCTAGGGTGGAATGGGCCTGAAGGTGATGGTGGGCCCATCTAACCGATAGGGTCTGCTTTTCTTGACGGCGAGAATGGAATGGGCCTGAGAAAGTGGTTACTTCGGCCTAAAAATGAGGGTGGGCTCAAGAAAAAAGTGAAGATGGACTTGGCCTGAAGGCTAGGGTGGGATGGGCCTGAAGGCGAGGTTCAGCTACAGTTGAGGGCATTAGTAGGATAGACCTGACGGAATGCTGGGATATGCCCGGAGAGGAATGTGGGCTGGGCCAAAAGGCCTCAATGGTCTGTGACAGAAGTCGAAAATGCAATGGGTCTGTAGACGAGGATAAGCTGGGCCTGAAGGCGAATGTAAGCTTGACATGAAGGCTAAGGAGGGATGGGCCTGAAGGCGAAGGTGGGATGGCGTGAAGACGAGATTGGGAAGAGCCTGAAGACGAGATGGAAGAAGGTTTGCGCCAGAAGGCGATGGTGAGATGTCCCTCAAGAGGAGTTTAGTCAGGAAAAGAAGGCGAGGACAGGTTCGGTTGGACGGGGAAGGTGGGTTTTGCTTGTAGACGAGGATGAGCTGGGACTAAAGGAGAGTGTGAGCTTGACCTAAAGTTTTTGGTCAAATAGGCAAGAACGCAATTGTGCAAGGGGTTTGGAGACGATGATGCCCAAATACTGAAGGCAATGGTGAGATGGGTTGAAGGTGAGTGTGGTATGCGACTGAAAGCGAACGTGTGCTGAGATAGGAGTGGGAGCAGGGTTTTAATAAAGTCGTTCGTGGTATGGGCCTGAATCCGAGGTTGAGATAGGCTTGTATTTGAGGGTTGGATAGGAAAGAAGGCATGGATGAGATGGGATGAATATGAAGGTTCGATTAACCTGAAGAAGACGGGATGTTTCGAATCAGAGGTGTGGGCGGTTTTAGAAGGTGAATTTGGGTTGGAAGTGATGAGAATGGTGGTCTAGGAGTAAAAGTGAGAATAGCCAGGGACAGAGATCGAAGAGGGGTGGGTCTCAATATGCGAGTGGTATGAGCCTGAAGGCGAGGTAAGATGAGCTTCTAGGCGAGGTGGGATGGGCCAAGAAAGCAAGGTAGGGATGGGCTTGAAGGCGAGGATGGTATAGAATTGAAAAAGATGGATGAGCATTGTATGAAGGAGAGGTTGGGCCCGACCACAAGATGAAGGTTAGAAGGAAATGAAGACTAGGTTGGGCTAGGACTGAAAATGAGAGTGGGCTGGGCTAGAAGACGAAAGGGGGGGACAGGTCTGAAGGTGTGCATGGGAGAGTCCTGAAGGCGAGGGTGATATGGTCTTGTTGGTAAGTGTGGATAGGCAAGAAGGTAAGGGTTTAATTCCTTTGAATACGAAGGTGTGATGTGCATGAAGTCGAAGATAAGCGGTAACAGAAGGTGAGGTTAGGTGGGGCTAAAAGGCGATGGTGTGCTGGTTTTTAAGGCAATGTTTAGCTAGTCCTAAAAGGAAAAGTGGTATCGGCCAAAAGACCTTGTTGAGCTGAGGTGGAAGGGGGAAGGTTTTGAGGGCGAAGGTGGGATGAGTCTAAAGATGCAGGTCGGTTGCGCCTGAAGGAGTGGGTGGAATGGGCCAGCAGGGGGAGAGAGAGAGAGAGAGAGAGAAGAGAGAGAGAGAGAGAGAGAGAGAGAGAGAGAGAGAGAGAGAGAGAGAGAGAGAGAGAGAGAGAGAGAGAGAGAGAGAGGGGGGGGAGAGAGAGAGAGGGGGAGAGAGGAGAGAGAGAGAGAGAGAGAGAGAGAGAGAGAGAGAGAGAGAGAGAGAGAGAGAGAGAGAGAGAGAGAGAGAGAGAGAGAGAGAGAGAGAGAGAGAGAGAGAGAGAGTGAGACACAGAGAGAGACAGAGAGAGACAGAGACAGAGACAGAGACAGAGACAAAGAGATAGAGAGAGAGAGAGAGAGAGAGAGAGAGAGAGAGAGAGAGAGAGAGAGAGAGAGAGAGAGAGAGAGAGAGAGAGAGAGAGAGAGAGTGAGAGAGAGAGAGAGAGATAATGATCTAGTTTTTGAATGCGCTAAAAGGCAAAGGTGAGATGGGATTGAAGGCGATGGAGAGCTAGACAAAAAAGGCGACGTTGAGCTGGACATGAAGGTGAGGCTAGGATGGTTCAGAAAGCGAGTGTGAGTTGGAGCTGAAGGCAAGGGTGGAATGGGCCTGAAGGTGATGGTGGGCCCATCTAACCGATAGGGTCTGCTTTTCTTGACGGCGAGAATGGAATGGGCCCTAGAAAGTGGTTACTTCGGCCAAAAAATGAGGGTGGGCTCAGGAAAAAAGTGAAGATTGACTTGGCCTGAAGGCAAGGGTGGGATGGGCCTGAAGGCGAGGTTCAGCTACCTTTGAGGGCATTAGTAGGATAGACCTGACGGAATGCTGGGATATGCCTGGAGAGGAATGTGGGCTCGGCCAAAAGGCCTCCATGGTCTGGATCAGAAGTCGAAAATGCAATGGGTCTGTAGACGAGGATAAGCTGGGCCTGTAGGCGAATGTAAGCTTGAAATGAAGGTTAAGGAGGGATGGGCCTGAAGGCGAAGGTGGGATGGGCGTGAAGACGAGATTGGGTAGAGCCTGAAAACGAGATGGAGGAAGGTTTGGGCCAGAAGGAGATGGTGAGATGTCCCTCAAGAGGAGTGTAGTCAGGAAAAGAAGGCGAGGACAGATTCGGTTGGACGGGGAAGGTGGGTTGTGCTTGTAGACGAGGATGAGCTGGGACTAAAGGAGAGTGTGAGCTTGAGCTAAAGTTAATGGTCAAATAGGCGAGAAGGCAATTGTGCAATGGGTTTGGAGACGATGATGGCCAAATACTGAAGGCAATGGTGAGATGGGTTGAAGGTGAGTGTGGTATGCGATTGAAAGCGAACGTGTGCTGAGATAGGAGTGGGAGCATGGTTTTAATAAAGTCGTTCGTGGTATGGGCCTGAATCCGAGGTTGAGATAGGCTTGTATTTGAGGGTTGGATAGGAAAGAAGGCATGAATGAGATGGGATGAATATGAAGGTTCGACTAACCTGAAGAAGACGGGATGGTTCGAATCAGAGGTTTGAGCGGTTTTAGAAGGTGAATTTGGGTTGGAAGTGATGGGAATGGTGGTCTAGGAGTAAAAGTGAGAATAGCCAGGGACAGAGATCGAAGGGGGGGTGGGTCACAATATGCGAGTGGAATGAGCCTGAAGGCGAGGTAAGATGAGCTTCTAGGCGAGGTGGGATTGGCCAAGAAAGCAACGTTGGGATGGGCTTGAAGGCGAGGATGGTATAGAATTGAAAAAGATGGATGAGCATTCTATGAAGGAGAGGTTGGGCCCGACCAGAAGATGAATGTGAGAAGGGAATGAAGACTAGGTTGGGCTAGGACTGAAAATGAGAGTGGGCTGGGCTAGAAGACGAAAGGGGGGACAGGTCTGAAGGTGTGGATGGGAGAAGCCTGAAGGCGAGGGTAATATGGTCTTGTTGGTAAGTGTGGATAGGCAAGAAGGTAAGGGTTTAATTCCTTTGAATGCGAGGGTGTGATGTGCCTGAAGTCGAAGATAAGCGGTACCAGAAGGTGAAGTTAGGTGGGGCTAGAAGGCGATGGTATGCTGGTATTTAAGGCAATGTTTAGCTAGTCCTAAAAGGAAAAGTGGTATCGGCCAAAAGACCTTGTTGAGCTGAGGTTAAAGGGGGAAGGTTTTGAGGGCGAAGGTGGGATGAGTCTAAAGATGCAGGTCGGTTGCGCCTGAAGGAGTGGGTGGAATTGGCCAGCAGGGGGAGAGAGAGAGAGAGAGAGAGAGGGAGGGAGAGAGAGAGAGAGAGAGAGAGAGAGAGAGAGAGAGAGAGAGAGAGAGAGAGAGAGAGAGAGAGAGAGAGAGAGAGAGAGAGAGAGAGAGAGAGAGTGAGACACAGAGAGAGACAGAGAGAGACAGAGACAGAGACAGAGACAGACACAGAGACAAAGAGATAGATAGATAGATAGATTGATAGAGAGAGAGAGAGTGAGAGAGAGAGAGAGAGAGAGAGAGAGAGAGAGAGAGAGAGAGAGAGAGAGAGAGAGAGAGAGAGAGAGAGAGAGAGAGAGAGAGAGAGAGAGAGAGAGAGAGAGATAATGATCTAGTTTTTGAATGGGCTAAAAGGCAAAGGTGAGATGGTATTGAAGGTGATGAAGAGCTAGACAAAAAGGGCGACGGTGAACTGGCCCTGAAGGTGAGGCTAGGATGGTCCAGAAAGTGAGTGTGAGTTGGAGCTGAAAGCAAGGGTTGGAATGGGCCTGAAGGTTATGGTGGGCCCATCTAATCGCTAGTGTCTTCTTTTCTTGACGTCGAGAATGGAATGGGCCTTAGAAAGTGGTTACTTCGGCCTGAAAATGAGGGTGAGCTCAGGAAAAAAGTGAAGATGGACTTTGCCTGAAGGCTACGGTGGGATTGGCCTGAAGGCGAGATTCAGCTACCTTTGAGGGCATTAGAAGGATAGACCAAACGGAATGCTGGGATATGCCAGGAGAGGCAGTGTGGGCTGGGACAAAAGGACTCAATTGTCTGTGTCAGAAGTCGAAAATGGAATGGGTCTGTAGAAGAGGATGAGCTGGGCTTGAGGGCGAATGTAAGCTTGACATAAAGGCTAAGGAGGGATGGGCCTGAAGGCGAAGGTGGGTTGGGCGTTAAGACGAGAGTGGGTAGAGCCTGAAGACGAGATGGAGGAAGATTTGGGCCAGAAGGCGAGGGTATGATGTCCCTCAAGAGGAGTGTAGTCAGGAAAAGAAGGCGAGGACAGGTTCGGTTGGACGGGGAAGGTGGGTTGTGCTTGTAGACGAGGATGAGCTCGGCCTAAAGGAAAGTGTGAACTTGACCTAAAGTTTATGGTCAAATGGGCAAGAAGCCAATTGTGGAATGGGTTTGGAGACGATGATGGCGAAATACTGAAGGCAATGGTGAGATGGGTTGAAGGTGAGCGTGGTATGCGACTGAAAGCGAACTTGTGCTGAGATAGGAGTAGGAGAAGGGTTTTAATAAAGTCGTTCGTGGGATGGGCCTGAATCCGATGGTGAGATAGGCTTGTATTTCAGAGTTGGATGGGAAAGAAGGCATAGATGAGATGGGATGAATATGAAGGTTCGACTAACCTGAAGAAGACGGGCTGGGTCTGAGTGAGAGGTTTGGGCGGTTTTAGAAGGTGACTTTGGGTTGGAAGTGATGGGAATGGTACTTTAGGAGTAAAAGCGAGAATAGCCAGGGACAGATATCGAAGGGGGGCGGGCCTCAATATGCGATTGGAATGAGCCTGAAGGCGAGGTAAGATGAGCTTCTAGGCGAGGTGGGATGGACCAGAAAGTAAGGTTGGGATCGGCTTGAAGGCGAGGATTGTATAGAATTGAAAAAGATGGATGAGCAGGGTATGAATGAGAGGCTGGGCCCGACCAGAAGATGAAGATGAGAAGGGAATGAACGACTAGGTTGGATAGGACTGAAAATGAGAGTGGGCTGGGCTAGAAGAGTTAAGGGGGGACAGGTCTGAAGGTGTGGATGAGAGAGGCCTGAAGGCGAGGGTGATATGGTCTTGTAGGTAAGTGTGGATAGGCAAGAAGGTAAGGGTTTAATTCCATTCAATGCGAGGGTGTGATGTGCCTGAATTCGAAGGTAAGCGGTACCAGAAGGTGAAGTTAGGTGGGGCTTGAAGGCGATGGTGTGGTGGTATTTAAGGCAATGTTTAGCTAGTCCTAAAAGCAAAAGTGGGATCGGCCAAAAGACCTTGTTGAGCTGAGGTGGAAGGGGGAAGGATTTGAGGGCGAAGGTGGGATGAGTCTAAAGATGTAGGTCGGCTGCGCCTGAAGGAGTGGGTGGACTGGGCCCGAAGGAGTAAGGGGAGAGAGAGAGAGAGAGAGAGAGAGAGAGAGAGAGAGAGAGAGAGAGAGAGAGAGAGAGAGAGAGAGAGAGAGAGAGAGAGAGAGCGCTAATGATCTAGTTTTTGTATGGGCTAAAAGGCAAAGGTGAGATGGGCTTGAAGGCGAGTGAGAGCTAGACAAAAAAGGCGACGGTGAGCTAGCCATGAAGGTGATGCTAGGATGGTCCAGAAAGCGAGTGATGGTGATGGTGGTCCCATCTAACCGATAGGGTCTGCTTTTCTTGACGGCGAGAATGGAATGGGCCTGAGAAAGTGGTTACTTCGGCCTAAAAATGAGGGTGGGATCAGGAAAAATGTGAAGGTGGACTTGGACTGAAGGCTAGGGTGGGATGGGCCTGAAGGCTAGGTTCAGCCACCTTTGAGGGCATTAGTAGGATAGACCTGACGGAATGCTGGGATATGCCTGGAGAGGAGTATGGGCTGGGTCAAAAGGATTCCATGATCTGGGTCAGAAGTCGAAAATAGAATGGGTCTGTAGACGAGGATGAGCTGGGCCTGAGGGCGAATTTAAGCTTGACATGAAGGCTAAGGAGGGATGGGCCAGAAGGCGAAGGTGGGATGGGCCTGAAGACGAGGGTGGGTAGAGCCTGAAGACGAGCTGGAGGTAGGTTTGGGCCAGAAGGCGATGGTGTGATGTCCGTCAAGAAGAGTGTATTCAGGAAAGGAAGGCGAGTAAAGGTTCGGCTGGACGGGGAAGGTGTGTTGTGCTGGTAGACGAGGATGAGCTGGGCCTATAGGAGAGTCTGAGCTTGACCTAAAGGTTAAGGTCAAATGGGCAAGAAGGCATCTGTGAGATGAGTTTGGAGACGATGATGGCCAATTACTGAGGGCAATGGTGTGATGGGTCGAAGGTGAGTGTGTTATGCGACTGAAAGCGAACGTGTGCTGGGATGGGAGTAGGAGGAGGGTTTTAATAAAGTCATTGGTGGGATGGGCCTGAATCCGAGGGTGTGATAGGCTAGTATTTGAGGGTTTGATGGGAAAGAAGGCATGGGTGAGATGGGGTGATTATGAGGGTTCGACTGACCTGAAGAAGACGGGCTGGTTCGGAATGAGAGGTTTGGGCGTTTTTAAAAAGTGAATTTCGGTTGGAAGTGATGGGAATAGTGGTCTAGGAGTAAAACGAGAATAGCCTGGGACAGAGAGCAAAGGGGGGCGGGTCTCAAAATGCGAGTGGAATGAGCCTTAAGGCGAGGTAAGATGATCTTCTAGGCGAGGTGGGATGGGCTAGAGAGCAAGGTTGGATGGGCTTGAAGGCGAGGGTGGGATAGAATTGAAAAAGATGGGTGAGTAGAGTATTAAGGAGAAGTTGGGCACGACCAGAAGATGAAGATGAGAAGGGAATGAAGACTGGTTTGGGCTAGGACTAAAAATGAGAATGAGCTGGGCTAGAAGGCGAAAGGGTGGACAGGTCTGAAGGGGGGGATGGGAGAGGCCTGTAGGCGAGGGTGATATGGTCTTGTAGGTAAGTGTGGATAGGCAAGAAGGTAAGGGTTTAATTCCTTTGAATGCGAGGGTGTGATGTGCCTGAATTCGAAGGTAAGCGGTACCAGAAGGTGAAGTTAGGTGGGGCTAGATGGCGATGGTGTGGTGGTATTTAAGGCAAGGGTTAGCTAGTCCTAAAAGCAAAATTGGGATCGGCCAAAAGACCTTGTTGAGCTGAGGTGGAAGAGGGAAGGTTTTGAGGGCGAAGGTGGTATGGGTCTAAAGATGTAGGTCGGCTGCGCCTGAAGGAATGGGTCGAATGGGCCAGAAAAGGGAGAGAGAGAGAGAGAGAGAGAGAGAGAGAGAGAGAGAGAGAGAGAGAGAGAGAGATAGAGATAGAGATAGAGATAGAGATAGATAGATAGATAGAGAGAGAGAGAGAGAGAGAGAGAGAGAGAGAGAGAGAGAGAGAGAGAGAGAGAGAGAGAGAGAGAGAGAGAGAAGAGAGAGAGAGAGAGAGATTGATCTAGTTTTTGTATGGGCTAAAAGGCAAAGGTGAGATGGGCTTCAAGGCGAGGGAGAGCTAGACAAATAAGGCGACGGTGTGCTGGTCCTTAAGGTGAGGCTAGGATGGTGCAGAATGCGAGTGTGAGGTGGAGCTGAAGGAGAGGGTGTAATGGGCCTTAAGGTGATGGTGGGCCCATCTAACCGATAGGGTCTGGATTTCTTGACTGCGAGAATGGAATGGGCCTGAGAAAGTGGTTACTTCGGCCTAAAAATGAGGGTGGGCTCATTAAAAAAGTGAAGATGGACTTGGCCTGGAGGCTAGTGTGGGATGGGCCTGAAGGCGCGGTTCAGCTACTTTTGAGGGCATTAGTAGGATAGACCTGACGGAATGCTGGGATATGCCTGGAGAGGAGTGTGGTCTGAGCCAAAAGGCCTCCATGGTCTGGGTCAGAAGTCTAAAATGGAATGGGTCTGTAGACGAGGATAAGCTGGGCCTGAGGGCGAATGTAAGCTTGACATGAAGGCTAAGGAGGGATGGGCCTGAATTCGAAGTTGGGATGGGCGTGAAGACGAGAGTGGGTAGAACGTGAAAACGAGATGGAGGAAGTTTTGGGCCAGGAGGCGATGGTGGGATGTCCCTCAAGTGTAGTGTAGTCAGGAAAAGAAAGCGACGACAGGTTCGGTTGGAAGGGGAAGGTGGGTTTTGCTTGTAGAGGAGGATGAGATGGGCGTAACGGAGAGTGTGAGCTTGACCTAAAGGTAAAGGTGAAATGGGCAAGAAGGCAATGGTGGGATGGGTTTGGAGACGATGATAGCCAAATACTGAAGGCAGTGGTGAGATGGGTTGAAGGTGAGTGTGGTATGCGACTGAAAGCGAACGTGTGCTGGGATAGAAGTAGGAGGAGGGTTTTAATAAAGTCGTCCGTGGGATGGGCCTGAATCCGAGGGTGAGATAGGCTAGTATTTGAGGGTTGGATGGGAAAGAAGGCATGGATGAGATGGAATGATTATGAAGGTTCGACTGACCTGAAGACGGACTGGGTCTGAATGAAAAGTTTGGGCGGTTTAGAAGGGGAATTTGGGTTGGAAGTGATAGGAATGGTGGTCTTGGAGTAAAATCGTGAATAGCCAAGGACAGAGATCGAAGGGGAGCGGGTCTCAATATGCGAGTGGAATGAGCCTGAAGGCGAGGTAAGATGAGCTTTTAGGCGATGTGGGATGGGCCAGAAAGTAAGGTTGGGATGGGCTTCAGTGCGAGGATGGGATAGAATTGAAAAAGATGGATGAGCAGGGTATGAAGAAGAGGTTGGGCCCGACCAGAAGATGAAGATGAGAAGGGAATGAAGACTAGGTTAGGCTAGGACTGGAAATGAGATAAGGCTGGGCTAGAAGGCGAAAGGGGGACAAGTCTGAAGGCGTGGATGGGAGAGGCCTGAAGGCGTGTGTGATATGGTCTTGTAGGTAAGTGTGGATAGGCAAGAAGTTAAGGGGTTAATTCCTTTGAATGAGAGGGTGTGATGTGTCTGAAGTCGAAGGTAAGCGGTACCAGAAGGTGAAATTAGGAGGGGCTAGAAGGCGATGGTGTGCTGGTATTTAAGGCAAGGGTTAGCTAGTCCTAAGAGCAAAAGTGGGATCGGCCAAAAGACATTGTTGAGCTGAGGTGGAAGGGGGAAGGTTTTGAGGACGAAGGTGGGATGGGTCTAAAGGTGTAGGTAGGCTGCGCCTGGAGGAGTGGGTGGAATGGGGCTGAATAGAGAGAGAGAGAGAGAGAGAGAGAGAGAAGAGAGAAGAGAGAAGAGAGAGAGAGAGAGAGAGAGAGAGAGAGAGAGAGCTAATGATGTAGTTTTTGTATGGGCTAAAAGGCAAAGGTGAGATGTGCTTGAAGGCGAGGGAGAGATAGACAAAAAAGACGACGGTGAGCTAGCCATGAAGGTGAGGCTAGGATGATCCAGAAAGCGAGTGATGGTGATGGTGGGCCCATTTAACCGATAGGGTCTTGTTTTCTTGACGGCGAAAATGGAATGGGCCTGAGAAAGTGGTTACTTCAGCCTAAAAATGAGGGTGGGCTCAGGAAAAATGTGAAGATGGACTTGGCCTGAAGGTTAGGGTTTGATGGGCCTGAAGGCGAGGTTCAGCTACCTTTGAGGGCATTAGTAGGATAGACCTGACGGAATGCTGGGATATTCCTGGAGAGGAGTGTGGGCTGGGTCAAAAGGACTCCATGATAACGTCAGAAGTCGAAAATGGAATGGGTCTGTAGACGAGGATGAGCTGGGCCTGAGGGCGAATGTAAGCTTGACATGAAGGTTAAGGAGGGATGGGCCTGAAGGCGAAGGTGGGATGGGCGTGAAGACGAGCGTGGGTAGAGCCTGAAGACGAGATGGAGGAAGCTTTGGACCAGAAGGCGATGCTGGGATGTCCCTCAAGAGGAGTGTATCATTGAAAGAAGGCGATGACAGGTTCGGTTGGACGGGGAAGGTGGGTTGTGCTTCTAGACGAGGATGAGCTGGGCCTAAAGGAGAGTGTCAGCTTTACCTAAAGGTTAAGATGAAATGGGCAAGAAGGCAATGTTGGGATGGGTTTGGAGACGATGATGGCCAAATACTGAAGTCAATGGTGAGATGGGTTGAAGTTGAGTGTGGTATGCGACTGAAAGCGAACGTGTGCTGGGATAGGAGTAGGAGGAGGGTTTTAATAAAGTCGTTTGTGGGATGTGTCTGAATGCGAGGGTGAGATAGGCTAGTATTTGAGGGTTGGATGGGAAAGAAGGCATGGATGAGATGGGATGAATATGAAGGTTCGACTAACCTGAAGAATACGGGCTATGTCTGAATGAGAGGTTTGGGCGATTTTAGAAGGTGAATTTGGGTTGTAAGTGATGGTAATGGTGGTCTAGGAGTAAAAGCGAGAATAGCTAGGGACAGAGATGGAAGGGGGGCGGGTCTCAATATGCGAGTGGAATGAGCCTGAAGGTGAGGTAAGATGAGCTTCTAGGCGAGGTGGGATGTGCCAGAAAGCAAGGTTGGGATGGGCTTGAAGACAAGGATGGGATAGAATTGAAAAAGATGGATGAGCAGGGTATGAAGGAGAGGTTGGGCCTGACCAGAAGATGAAGATGAGAAGGGAATGAAGACTAGGTTGGGCTAGGACTGAAAATGAGAGTGTTCTGGGCTAGAAGGTGAAAGGGGGGACATGTCTGAAGGTGTGGATGGGAGAGGCCTGAAGGCGAGGGTGATGTGGTCTTTTAGGTAAGTGTGGATAGGCAAGAAGGTAAGGTTTTAATTCCTTTGAATGCGAGGGTGTGATGTGCCTGAAGTCGAAGGTAAGCGGTACCAGAAGGGGAAGTTAGGAGGGGCTCGAATTCGATGGTGTGCTGGTATTTAAGGCCAGGGATAGCTAGTCCTAAAAGCAAAAGTGGGAACGGCCAAAAGACCTCGTTGAGCTAAGGTGGAAGGGGGAAGGTTTTGAGGGCGAAGGTGGGATGGGTCTAAAGATGTAGGTCGGCTGCGCCTGGAGGAGTGGGTGGAATGGGGCTGAAGAGAGAGAGAGAGAGAGAGAGAGAGAGAGAGAGAGAGAGAGAGAGAGAGAGAGAGAGAGAGAGAGAGAGAGAGAGAGAGAGAGAGAGAGAGAGAGAGAGAGAGAAAGAGAGAGAGAGAGAGAGAGATAGAGATAGAGAGAGAGAGAGAGAGAGAGAGAGAGAGAGAGAGCTAATGATCTAGTTTTTGTATGTGCTAAAAGGCAAAGGTGAGATGGGCTTGAAGGCGAGGGAGAGCTAGACCAAAAAGGCGACAGTGAGCTAGCCATTAAGGTGAGGCTAGGATGGTCCAGAAAGCGAGTGATGGTGATGGTGGGCCCATCTAACCGATAGGGTCTGCTTTTCCTGACGGTGAGAATGGAATGGGCCTGAGAAAGGTGTTTCTTCGGTCTAAAAATGAGGGTGGGCTCAGGAAAAATGTGAAGATGGACTTGGTCTGAAGGCTAGGGTTTGATGGGCCTGAAGGCGAGGTTCAGCTACCTTTGAGGGCATTAGTAGGATAGACCTGACGGAATGCTGGGATATGCCTGGAGAGTAGTATGGGCTGGGCCAAAAGGACTCCATGATAACGTCAGAAGTCGAAAATGGAATGGGTCTGTAGACGAGGATGAGCTGGGCCTGAGGGCGAATGTAAGCTTGACATGAAGGCTAAGGAGGGATGGGCCTGAAGGCGAAGGTGGGTGGGCGTGAAGACGAGCGTGGGTAGAGCCTGAAGAGGAGATGGAGGAAGCTTTGGGCCAGAAGGCCATGGTGGGATGTCCCTCAAGAGGAGTGTATCATGAAAAGAAAGCGAGGACAGGTTCGGTTGGACGGGGAAGGTGGATTGTGCTTGTAGACGAGGATGTGCTGGGCCTAAAGGAGAGTGTGAGCTTGACGTAAAGGTTAAGATCAAATGGGCAAGAAGGCAATGGTGGGATGGGTTTGGAGACGATGATGGCCACATACTGAAGGCAATGGTGAGATGGGTTGAAGGTGAGTGTGGTATGCGACTGAAAGCGAACGTGTGCTGGGATAGGAGTAGGAGGAGGGTTTTAATAAAGTCGTTTGTCGGATGGGCCTGAATCCGAGGGTGAGATAGGCTAGTATTTGAGGGTTGGATGGGAAAGAAGGCATGGATGAGATGGGATGAATATGAAGGTTCGACTAACCTGAAGAAGACGGGCTATGTCTGAATGAAAGGTTTGGGCGGTTTTAGAAGGTGAATTTGGGTTGTAAGTGATGGGAATGGTGGTCTAGGAGTAAATCGAGAATAGCTAGGGACAGAGATCGAAGGGGGGAGGGTCTCAATATGCGAGTGGAATGAGCCTGAAGGTGAGGTAAGATGAGCTTCTAGGCGAGGTGGGATGGGCCAGAAAGCAACGTTGGGAAGGGCTTGAAGACGAGGATGGGATAGAATTGAAAAAGATGGATGAGCAGGGTATAAAGGAGAGGTTGGGCCCTGACCAGAAGATGAAGATGAGAAGGGAATGAAGACTAGGTTGGGCTAGGACTGAAAATGAGAGTAGTCTGGGCTAGAAGGCGAAAGGGGGGACAGGTCTGAAGGTGTAGATGGGAGAGGCCTGAAGGCGAGGGTGATGTGGTCTTGTTGGTAAGTGTGGATAGGCAAGAAGGTAAGGGTTTAATTCCCTTGAATGCGAGGGTGTGATGTACCTGAAGTCGAATTTAAGCGGTACCAGAAGGTGAAGTTAGGAGGGGCTCGAAGGCGATGGTGTGCTGGTATTTAAGGCAAGGGTTAGCTAGTCCTAAAAGCAAAAGTGGAATTGGCCAAAAGACCTTGTTGAGCTGAGGTGGAAGGGGGAAGGTTTTGAGGGCAAAGGTGGGATGAGTCTAAAGATGTAGGTCGGCTGCGCTTGAAAGAGTGGATGGAATGGGCCAGAAGAGGCGGGGAGAGAGAGAGAGAGAGAGAGAGAGAGAGAGAGAGAGAGAGAGAGAGAGAGAGAGAGAGAGAGAGAGAGAGAGAGAGAGAGAGAGAGATAGAGAGAGAGATAGAGAGAGAAGAGAGAGAGAGAGAGAGAGAGAGAGAGAGAGAGAGAGAGAGAGAGAGAGAGAGAGAGAGAGAGAGAGAGAGAGAGAGAGAGAGAGAGAGAGAGAGAGAGAGAGAGAGAGAGAGAATTATCTAGTTTTTATATGGGCTAAAAGGCAAAGGTGAGATGGGCTTCAAAGCGAAGGAGAGCTAGACAAATAACGCGACGGTGAGCTGGTCCTTAAGGTGAGGCTAGGATGGTCCAGAAAGGGAGTGTGAGGTGGAGCTGAAGGCAAGGGTGGAATGGGCCTGAAGGTGATGGTGGGCCCATCTAACCGATAGGGTCTGCTTTTCTTGACGGCAAGAATGGAATGGGCCTGAGAAAGTGGCTACTTCGGCCTGAAAATGAGGGTGGGCTTAGGAAAATGTGAAGATGGACTTAGCCTGAAGGCTAGGGTAGGATGGGCCTGAAGGCGAGGTTCAGCTACCTTTGAGGGCATTAGTAGGATAGACCTGACGGGAATGCTGGGATATGCCTGGAGAGTAGGGTGGGCTTGAACAAAAAGCCTCCTTGTTCTGGGTCAGAAGTCGAAAATGGAATATGTCTGTAGACGAGGATGAGCTCGGCCTGAGGGCGAATGTAAGCTTGACATGAAGGCTAAGGAGGGATGTTCCAGAAGGCGAAGGTGGGATGGGCGTGAAGACGAGGGTGGGTAGAGCCTGAAGACGAGCTGGAGGTAGCTTTGGGCCAGAAGGCGATGGTGCGATGTCCCTCAAGAAAAGTGTAGTCAGGAAAAGAAGGCGAGGAAAGATTCGGCTGGACGGGAAGGTGGGTTGTGCTTGTAGACGAGGATGAGCTGATCCTAAAGGAGAGTGTGAGCTTGACCTAAAGGTTAATGTCAAATGGGCAAGAAGGCAATTGTGAGATAAGTTTGGAGACAATGATGGCCAAATACTGAAGGCAATGGTGAGACGGGTTGAAGGTGAGTGTGGTATGCGACTGAAAGCGAACGGGTGCTGGGATAGGAGTAGAAGGAGGGTTTTAATGAAGTCATTGGTGGGATAGGCCTGAATCCGAGGGTGAGATAGGCTAGTATTTGAGGGTTTGATGGGAAAGAAGGCATGGGTGAGATGGGATGAATATGAGGGTTCTACTGACTTGAAGAAGACGGGCTGTGTCTGAATGAGAGGTTTGGGTGGTTGTAGAAAGTGAATATCGGTTGGAAGTGACGGGATTTGTGGTTAAGGAGTAAAAGCGAGAATAGCTTGGCACAGAGAGCGAAGGAGGGCGGGTCTCAAAATGCGAGTGGAATGATCCTGAAGGCGAGGTAAGATGAGCTTCTAGTCGAGGTGGGATGGGCTAGAAAGCAAGGTTGGGATGGGCTTGAAGGCGAGGGTGGGACAGAATTGAAAAAGATGGGTGAGCAGGGTATGAAGGAGAGGTTGGGCCCGACGAGAAGGTGAAGATGAGAAGGGAATTAAAACTAGGTTGGGTTAGGACTGAAAATGAGAGTGGGCTGGGGAAGAAGGCGAAAGGGTGGACAGGTCTGAAGGTGTGGATAGGAGAGTCCTGAAGGCGAGGGTGAGATGGTCTTGTAGGTAAGTGTGGAAAGGCGAGAAGGTAAGGGATTAATGCGTTTGAATGCGATGGTGTGATGTGCCTGGAGTCGAAAGTAAGCGGTACCAGAAGGTGAACTTAGGTGGGGCTCGAAGGCGATGGTGTGCTGGTATTTAAGGCAAGGTTTAGCTAGTCATAAAAGGAAAACTGGGATCGGCCAAAAGACCTTGTTGAGCTGAGGTGGAAGGGGGAAGGTCTTGAGGGCGAAGGTGGGAAGGGTGTAAAGATGTAAGTCGGCTGCTCCTGAAGGAGTGGGTGGAATGGGACAGAAGGTGAGAGAGAGAGAGAGAGAGAGAGAGAGAGAGAGAGAGAGAGAGAGAGAGAGAGAGAGAGAGAGAGAGAGAGAGAGAGAGAGAGAGAGAGAGAGAGAGAGAGAGAGAGAGAGTGAGACAGAGAGAGAGAGAGACAGAGAGAGAGAGAGAGAGAGAGAGAGAGAGAGAGAGAGAGAGAGAGAGAGAGAGAGAGAGAGAGAGAGAGAGAGAGAGAGAGAGAGATAATGATCTAGTTTTTGTATGGGCTAAAAGGCAAAGGTGAGATGGGCTTGAAGGCGTGGAAGAGCTAGACAAAAAAGGCGCTAGTCCAGAAAGCGAGTAATGGCTTTGTTGGGCCCATCTAACCAATAGGGTCTGCTTTTCTTGACGGAGAGAATGAATGGGCCTGAGAAAGTAGTTATTTCGGCCTAAAAATGAGGGTGGGCTCATTAAAAAAGTGAAGATGGACTTGGCCTGAAGGCTAGGGTGGGATGGGCCTGAAGGCGAGGTTCAGCTACCTTTGAGGGAATTAGTAGGATAGACCTGACGGAATGCTTGGATATGCCTGTAGAGGAGTCTGGGCAGGGCTAAAAGGCCTCCATGGTCTGGGTCAGAAGTCGAAAATGCAATGGGTCTGTAGACGAGGATGAACTGGGCCTGAGGGCGAATATAAGCTTGACATGAAGGCTAAGGAGGGATGGGCCCGAAGGCGAAGGTGGGATGGGCGTGAAGACGAGAGTGGGTAGAGCCTGAAGACGAGATGGAGGAGGCTTTGGGCCAGAAGGTGATGATGTGATGTACCTCAAGAGGATTGTATCATGAAAAGAAGGCGAGGACAGGTTCGGTTGGACGGGGAAGGTGGGTTGTGCTTGTAGACGAGGATGAGCTGGGCCAAACGGAGAGTGTGAGCTTGACCTAAATGTTAAGGTCAAATGGGCAAGAAGGCAATGGTGGGATGGGTTTGGAGACGATGATGGCCAAATACTGAAGTCAATGGTGAGATATGTTGAAGGTGAGTGTGGTATGCGACTGAAAGCGAACGTGTGCTGGGATAGGAGTAGGAGGACTGTTTTAATAAAGTCGTTCGTGGCATGGGCCTGAATCTGAGGGTGAGATAGGCTAGAATTTCAGGGTTGGATGGGAAAGAAGGCATCGATGAGATGGGATGAAGATGAAGGTTCGACTGACCTGAAGAAGACGGGCTATGTCTGAATGAGAGGTTTGGGCGGTTTTATAAGGTGAATTTGGGTTGGAAGTGATGGGAATGGTGGTCTAGGAGTAAAAGCGAGTATAGCCAGGGACAGAGATCGAAGGGGGGTGGGTCTCAATATGCGAGTGGAATGAGCCTGATGGCAAGGTAAGATGAGCTTCTAGGCGAGGTGGGAGGGGCCAGAAAACAAGGTTGGGTTGGGCTTGAAAGCGAGGAGGGGATAGAATTGAAAAAGATGGATGAGCAGGGTATGAAGGAGAGGTTGGGCCCGACCAGAAGATGAAGATGAGAAGGGAATGAAGACTAGGTTGGGCTAGGACTGAAAATGAGAGTAGTCTGGGCTAGAAGGCGAAAGTGGGGGACAGGTCTGAATGTGTGGATGGAAGAGGCCTGAAGGAGAGGGTGATATGGTCTTGTAGGTAAGTGTAGATAGGCAAGAACGTAAGGGTATAATTCCTTTGAATGCGAGGGTGTGATGTGCCTGAAATCGAAGTTAAGCGGTACCATAAGGTGAAGTTAGGAGGGGCTAGAAGGCGATGGTGTGCTGGTATTTAAGGAAAGGGTTAGCTAGTCCTAAAAGCAAAAGTGGGATCGGCCAAATGACCTGTTTGAGCTGAGGTGGAAGTGGGAAGGTTTTGAGGACGAAGGTGGGATGGGTCTAAAGATGTAGGTCGTCTGCGCCTGAATGAGTGGGTGGAATGGGCCTGAAGAGAGAGAGAGAGAGAGAGAGAGAGAGAGAGAGAGAGAGAGAGAGAGAGAGAGAGAGAGAGAGAGAGAGAGAGAGAGATAATGATCTAGTTTTTGTATGAGCTAAAAGGCAAAGGGTAGAAGGGCTTGAAGGTGAGGGAGAGCTAGAGAAAAATGTCGACGGTGATCTAGCCATGAAGGTGAAGCAAGGATGGTCCAGAAAGCGAGTGATGGTGATGGTGGGCCCATCTAACCGATAAGGTCTGCTTTTCTTGACGGCGAGAATGGAATGGGCCTGAGAAAGTGGTTACTTCGGCCTAAAAATGAGGGTGGGCTCAGAAAAAATTGAAGATGGACTTGGCCTGTAGGCTAGGGTGGGATGGGCCTGAAGGCGAGGTTCAGCTACCTTTGCGGGCATTAGTAGATTAGACCTGGCCGAATGCTGGGATATGCCTGGAGAGGAATGTGGGCTGGGCCAAAAGGCCTTCATGGTCTGGATCAGAAGTCGAAAATGGAATGGGTCTGTAGAAGAGGATGAGCTGGGCCTGAGGGCGAATGTAAGCTTGACATGAAGGCTAAGGAGGGATGGGCCTGAAGGCGAAGGTAGGATTGGCATGAAGACGAGAGTTGGTAGAGCCTGAAGATGAGGTGGAGGAAGCTTTGGGCCAGAAGGCGATGGTCGGATGTCCTTCAATAGGAGTCTAGTCAGGAAAAGAAGGCAAGGATAGGTTCGGTTGGACGGGGAAGGTGGGTTGTGCTTGTAGACGAGGATGAGCTGGGCATAAAGGAGATTGTGAGCTTGACCTAAAGTTTAAGGTCAAATGGGCAAGAAGGGAATTGTGAGATGAGTTTGGAGACGATGATGGCCAAATACTGAAGGCAATGGTGAGACGGGTTGAAGGTGAATGTGGTATGCGACTGAAAGCGAACATGTGCTGGGATAGGATTAGGAAGAGTGTTTTAATAAAGTCATTGGTGGGATGGGCCTGAATCCGAGGGTGAGATAGGCTAATATTTGAGGGTTTGATGGGAAAGAAGGCATGGGTGAGATGTGATGAATATGAGGATTCGACTAACCTGAAGAAGACAGGCTGGGTCTGAATGAGAGGTTTGGGCGGTTTTAGAAGGTGAATTTCAGTTGGAAGTAATGGGAATGGTGGTCTAGGAGTAAAAGCGAGAATAGCCGGGGCCAGAGAGCGAAAGGGGGCGGGTCTCAAAATGCGAGTGGAATGAGCCTGAAGGCGAGGTAAGATGAACTTTTAGGAGAGGTGAGATGAGCTAGAAAGCAAGGTTGGGATGGGATTGAAGACGAGGGTGGGATAGAATTGAAAAAGATGGGCGAGCAGGGTATGAAGGAGAGGTTGGGCCCGACCAGAAGGTGAAGATGAGAAGGGAATGAAGACTAGGTTGGGCTAGGACTGAAAATGAGAATGGGCTGAGCAATAAGGCGAATGGGGGGACAGGTCTGAAGGTGTGGATGGGAGAGTCCTGAAGGCGAGGGTGAGATGGTCATGTAGGGAAGTGTGGAAAGGCGAGATTGTAAGGGTTAAATGCGTATGAATACGATGGTTTGATGTGCCTGGAGTCGAAGGTAAGAGGTACCAGAAGGTGAAGTTAGGTGGGGCTCGAGGGCGTTAGTGTGCTGGTATTTAAGGGAAGGTTTAGCTAGTCCTAAAAGCAAAACTGGGATTGGCCAAAAGACCTTCTTGAGCTGAGGTGTAAGGGGGAAGGTCTTGAGGGCGAAGGTGGGAAGGATGTAAAGATGTAGGTCGGCTGTGCCTGAAGGAGTGGGTGGAATGGGCCAGAAGGAGAGAGAGAGAGAGAGAGAGAGAGAGAGAGAGAGAGAGACGGGAGAGAGAGAGAGAGAGAGAGAGAGAGAGAGAGAGAGAGAGAGAGAGAGAGAGAGAGAGAGAGAGAGAGAGAGAGAGAGAGAGAATGATCTAGTTTTTATATGGGCTAAAAGCCAAAGGTAAGATGAGCTTGAAGGCGAGGGAGAGCTAGACAAATAAGGCGACGGTGAGCTGGTCCTGAAGGTGAGGCTAGGATGTTCCAGAAAGCGAGTGTGAGGTGGAGCTGAAGGCGAGGGTGGAATGGGCCTGAAGGTGATGGTGGGCGCATCTAACCGCTAGGGTCTGCTTTTTTTGACGGCGAGAATGGAATGGGCCTGAGAAAGTGGTTACTTCGGACTGAAAATGATGGTGGGCTCAGGAAAAAAGTGAAGATAGACATTGCCTGTAGGCTAGGGTAGGATGTGCCTGAAGGCGAGGTTCAGCTACCTTCGAGGGCATTAGTAGGATATACCTGACGGGAATGCTGTGATATGCCTGGAGAGTAGGGTGGGCTTGACCAAAAGGCCTCCATGTTCTGGGTCAGAAGTCGAAAATGGAATGTGTCTGTAGACGAAGATGAGCTGGGCCTGAGGACGAATGTAAGCTTGACATGAAGGCTAAGGAGGGATGGGCCAGAAGGCGAAAGTGGGATGGGCATGAAGACGAGGGTGGGTAGGACCTGAAGACGAGCTGGAGGTAGGTTTGGGTCAGAAGGCGATTGTGGGATGTCCCTCAAGAAGAGTGTAGTCGGGAAAAGAAGGCGAGGACAGGTCCGGCTGGACGGGGAAGGTGGGTTGTGCTTGTAGACGAGGATGAGCTGGGCCTAAAGGAGAGTGTGAGCTTGACCAAAAGGTTAAGGTCAAATGGGCAAGAATACAATTGTGAGATGAGTTTGGAGACGATGATGGCCAAATACTGAAGGCAATGGTGAAACGGGTTGAAGGTGAGTGTGGTAAGCGACTGAAAGCGAACGTGTGCTGGGAGAGGAGTAGGAGGAGTGTTTTAATAAAGTCATTGGTGGGAGGGGCCTGAATCCGAGGATGAGATAGGCTACTATTTGAGGTTTGGATGGGAAATAAGGCATGGGTGAGATGTGATGAATATTAGGGTTCGACTGACTTGAAGAAGACAGGCTGGTTCTGAATGAGAGGTTTGGGCTGTTTTAGAACGTAAATTTCGGTTGGAAGTGATGGGAATGGTGGTCTAGGAGTAAAAGCGAGAATAGCCTGGGCTAGAGAGCGAAGGGGGGTGGGTCTCAAAATGCGAGTGGAATGAGCTTGAAGGCGAGGTAAGATGAGAATCTAGGCGAGGTCGGATGGGCTAGAAAGCAAGGTTGGGATGGGCTTGAAGACGAGGGTGGGATAGAATTGAAAAAGATGGGTGAGCATGGTATGAAGGAGAGGTTGGGCCCGACCAGAAGGTGAAGATGAGAAGGGAATGAAGACTAGGTTGGGCTAGGACTGAAAATGAGAATGGGCTGAGCAATAAGGCGAATGGGGGGACAGGTCTGAAGGTGTGGATGGGAGAGTCCTGAAGGCGAGGGTGAGATGGTCTTGTAGGGAAGTGTGGAAAGGCGAGATTGTAAGGGTTAAATGCGTATGAATACGATGGTTTGATGTGCCTGGAGTCAAAGGTAAGCGGTACCAGAAGGTGAAGTTAGGTGGGGCTCGAGGGCGATAGTGTGCTGGTATTTAAGGGAAGGTTTAGCTAGTCCTAAAAGCAAAACTGGGATTGGCCAAAAGACCTTCTTGAGCTTAGGTGTAAGGGGGAAGGTCTTGAGGGCGAAGGTGGGAAGGATGTAAAGATGTAGGTCGGCTGTGCCTGAAGGAGTGGGTGGAATGGGCCAGAAGGAGAGAGAGAGAGAGAGAGAGAGAGAGAGAGAGAGAGAGAGAGAGAGAGAGAGAGAGAGAGAGAGAGAGAGAGAGAGACGGGAGAGAGAGAGAGAGAGAGAGAGAGAGAGAGAGAGAGAGAGAGAGAGAGAGAGAGAGAGAGAGAGAGAGAGAGAGAGAGAGAGAGAGAGAGAGAGAGAGAGAGAGAGAGAGAGAGAGAGAGAGAGAGAGAGAGAGAGAGAGAGAGAGAGACGGAGAGAGAGAGAGAGAGAGAGAGAGAGAGAGAGAGAGAGAGAGAGAGAGAGAGAGAGAGAGAGAGAGAGAGAGAGAGAGAATGATCTAGTTTTTATATGGGCTAAAAGCCAAATGTAAGATGAGCTTGAAGGCGAGGGAGAGCTAGACAAATAAGGCGACGGTGAGCTGGTCCTGAAGGTGAGGCTAGGATGTTCCAGAAAGCGAGTGTGAGGTGGAGCTGAAGGCGAGGGTGGAATGGGCCTGAAGGTGATGGTGGGCGCATCTAACCGCTAGGGTCTGCTTTTTTTGACGGCGAGAATGGAATGGGCCTGAGAAAGTGGTTACTTCGACAGAAAATGATGGTGGGCTCAGGAAAAAGGTGAAGATAGACATTGGCCTGAAGGCTAGGGTGGGATGAGCCTGAAGGCGAAGTTCAGCTACCTTTGAGGGCATTAGTAGGATAGACCTGACGGGAATGCTGGGATATGCCTGGAGAGTAGGGTGGGCTTGACAAAAAGGCCTCCATGTTCCGGTTTAGAATTCGAAAATGGAATTTGTCTGTAGACGAGGATGAGCTGGGCCTGAGGACGAATGTAAGCTTGACATGAAGGCTAAGGAGGGATGGGCCAGAAGGAGAAGGTGGGATGGGCGTGAAGACGAGGGTGGGTAGTGCCTGAAGACGAGCTGGAGGTAGATTTGGGTCAGAAGGCGATGGTGGGATGTCCCTCAAGAAGAGTGTATTCAGGAAAAGAAGGCGAGGACAGGTTCGGCTGGACGGGGAAGGTGGGTTGTGCTTGTAGACGAGGATGAGCTGGGCCTAAAGGAGAGTGTGAGCTTGACCAAAAGGTTAAGGTCAAATAGGCAAGAATACAATTGTGAGATGAGTTTGGAGACGATGATGGCCAAATACTGAAGGAAATGGTGAGACGGGTTGAAGTTGAGTGTGGTATGCTACTGAAAGCGAACGTGTGCTGGGATAGGAGTAGGAGGAGTGTTTTAGTAAAGTCATTGGTGGGGGGGGGCTGAATCCGAGGGTGAGATAGTATAGTATTTGAAGGTTTGATGGGAAAGAAGGCATGGGTGAGATGGGATGAATATGAGGGTTCGACTGAACTGAAGAAGACGGGCTGGATCTGAATGAGAGGTTTGGGCGGTTTTAGAAAGTGAATTTGGGTTGGAAGTGATGGGAATGGTTGTCTAGGAGTAAAAGCGAGAATAGCCTGGGCTAGAGAGCGAAGAGGGGTGGGTCTCAAAATGCCAGTGGAATGAGCCTGAAGGCGAGGTAAGATGAGCTTCTAGGCCAGGTGGGATGGACTAGAAAGCAAGGTTGGGAATGGCTTGAAGGCGAGGGTGGGATAGAATTGAAAAAGATGGGTGAGCAGGGTATGAAGGAGAGGTTGGGCCCGACCAGATGGTGAAGATGAGAAGGGAATGAAGACTAAGTTGGGGTAGAACGGAAAATGAGAGTGGGCTGGGCAAGAAGGCGAAAGGGGGGACAGGTCTGAAGGTGTGGATGGGAGAGTCCTGAAGGCGAGGGTGAGATGGTCTTGTAGGTAAGTGTGGAAAGGCGAGAAGGTAAGGGTTTAATGCGTTTGAATGCGATGGTGTGATGTGCCTGGAGTCGAAGGTAAGCGGTACCAGAAGGTGAAGTTAAGTGGGGCTCGAAGGCGATGGTGTGCTTGGTATTTAAGGGAAGGTTTAGCTAGTCATAAAGGCAAAACTGGGATCGGCCAAAAGACCTTGTTGAGCTGAGGTGGAAGGGGGAAGGTCTTGAGGGCGAAGGTTGGAAGGGTGTAAAGATGTAAGTCGGCTGCTCCTGAAGGAGTGGGTGGAATGGGTCAGAAGGAGAGAGAGAGAGAGAGAGAGAGAGAGAGAGAGAGAGAGAGAGAGAGAGAGAGAGAGAGAGAGAGAGAGAGAGAGAGAGAGAGAGAGATAATGATCTAGTTTTTGTATGGGCTAAAAGGCAAAGGTGAGATGGGATTGAAGGCGAGGAAGAGCTAGACAAAACAGGCGACATTGAGCTGGCCATGAAGGTAAGGCTAGAATGGTCCAGAAAGCGAGTGATGTATATGGTGGGCCCATCAAACCGATAGGGTCTGCTTTTCTTGACGGAGAAAATCAATGGGCCTGAGAAATTGCTTACTTCGGCCTAAAAATGAGGGTGGGCTCATTAAAAAAGTGAAGATGGACTTTGCCTGAAGGCTAGGGTGGGATGGGCCTGAAGGCGAGGTTCAGCTACCTTTGAGGGCATTACTAGGATAGACCTGACGGAATGCTGGGATATGCCTGGAGAGGAGTGTGGGCTGGGCCAAAAGGCCTCCATGGTCTGTGTCAGAAGTCGAAAATGGAATGGGTCTGTAGACGCGGATGAGCTGGGCCTGAGGGCGATTATAAGCTTGACATGAAGGCTAAGGATGGATGGGGCCGAAGGCGAAGGTGGGATGGGCGTGAAGACGAGAGTCGGTAGAGCCTGAAGACGAGATGGAGGAGGCTTTGAGCCAGATGGCGAGGGTGTGATGTACCTCAAGAGGAGTGCATCATGAAAAGAAGGCGAGGACAGGTTCGGTTGGACGGGGAAGGTGGGTTGTGCTTGTAGACGAGGATGAGCTGGGCCTAAAGGAGAGTGTGAGCTTGACCTAAAGGTTAAGGTCAAATGGGCAAGAAGGCAATGGTGGGATGGGTTTGGAGACGATGATGGCCAAATACTGAAGGCAATGGTGAGATGAGTTGAAGGTGAGTGTGGTATGCGACTGAAAGCGAACGTGGGCTGGGAAAGGAGTAGGAGGAGTGTTTTAATAAAGCCGTTCGTGGCATGGGCCTGAATCCGAGGGTGAGATAGGCTAGTATTTCAGGGTTGGATGGGAAAGAAGGCATGGATGAGCTGGGATGAATATGAAGGTTCGACTGACCTGAACAAGACGGGCTATGTCTGAATGAGAGGTTTGGGCGGTTTTATAAGGTGAATTTGGGTTGGAAGTGATGGGAAAGGTGGTCTAGGAGTAAAAGCGAGAATAGCCAGGGACAGAGATCGAAGGGGGGTGGGTCTCAATATGCGAGTTGAATGAGCCTGAAGACGAGGTAAGATGAGCTTCTAGGCGAGGTGGGATAGGCCAAAAAGCAAGGTTGGGATGGGCTTGAAGGCGAGGTTTGGATAGAATTGAAAAAGATGGATGAGCAGGGTATGAAGGAGAGGTTGGGGCCGACCAGAAGATGAAGGTGAGAAGGGAATGAAGACTAGGTTGGCTAGGACTGAAAATGAGAGTGGGGTGGGCTAGAAGGCAAAAGGGGGAACAGGTCTGAAGGAGTGGATGGGAGAGGCCTGAAGGCGAGGGTGATATGGTCTTGTAGGTAAGTGTGGATAGGCAAGAAGGTAAGGGTTTAATTCCTTTGAATGCGAGGGTGTGATGTGCCTGAAGTCGAAGTTAAGCGGTACCAGAAGGTGAAGTTAAGAGGGACTAGAAGGCGATGGTGTGCTGGTATTTAAGGCAAGGGTTAGCTAGTCCTAAAAGCAAAAGTGGGATCGAACAAAAGACCTTGTTGAACTGAGGTGGAAGGGGGAAGGTTTTGAGGACGAAGGTGGGAAGGGTCTAAAGATGTAGGTCGGCTGCGCCTGAATGAGTGGGTGGAATGGGCCTGGAGAGAGAGAGAGAGAGAGAGAGAGAGAGAGAGAGAGAGAGAGAGAGAGAGAGAGAGAGAGAGAGAGAGAGAGAGAGAGAGAGAGAGAGAGAGAGAGAGAGAGAGAGAGAGAGAGAGAGAGAGAGAGAGAGAGAGAGAGAGAGAGAGAGAGAGAGAGAGAGAGAGAGAGAGAGAGAGAGAGAGAGAGAGAGAGAGAGAGAGAGAGAGAGAGAGAGAGAGAGAGAGAGAGAGAGAGAGAGAGAGAGAGAGAGAGAGAGAGAGAGAGAGAGAGAGAGAGAGAGAGAGAGAGAGAGAGAGAGAGAGAGAGAGAGAGAGAGAGAGAGAGAGAGAGAGAGAGAGAGAGAGAGAGAGAGAGAGAGAGAGAGAGAGAGAGATGAGAGAGAGAGAGAGAGAGAGAGAGAGAGAGAGAGAGAGAGATGAGAGAGAGAGAGAGAGAGAGAGAGAGAGAGAGAGAGAGAGAGAGAGAGAGAGAGAGAGAGAGAGAGAGAGAGAGAGAGAGAGAGAGAGAGAGAGATCTAGTTTTTGTATGGGCTAAAAGGCAATGGTGAGATGGGCTTGAAGGTGAGGAAGAGCTAGACAAAAAAGGAGACGTTTACCTGGCCATGAAGGTGAGGCTAAAATGGTCCAGAAAGCGAGTGATGGTTATGGTGGGCCCATCTAACCGATAGGGTCTGCTTTTCTTAACAGAGAGAATGAATGCGCCTGAGAAAGTGGTTACTTCGGCCTAGAAATGAGGGTGGGCTCATTAAAAATGTGAAGATGGACTTGACCTGAAGGCTAGGGTGGGATGGGCCTGAAGGCGAGGTTCAGCTACCTTTGAGGGCATTAGTAGATTAGACCTGACGGAATGCTGGGATATGCCTGGAGAGGAGTGTGGGCCCGGGGCTAAAGGCCTCCATGGTCTGGGTCAGAAGTCGAAAATGGAATGGGTCTGTAGACGAGGATGAGCTGGGCCTGAGAGCGAATATAAGCTTGACATGAAGGTTAAGGAGGGATGGGCCCGAAGGCGAAGGTGGGATGGGCGTGAAGACGAGAGTGGGTAGAGCCTGAAGACGAGATGGAGGAGGCTTTGGGCCAGAAGGCGATCGTGTGATGTCCCTCAAGAGGAGTGTATCATGAAAAGAAGGCGAGGACAGGTTCGGTTGGACGGGGAAGGTGGGTTGTGCTTGTAGACGAGGATGAGCTGGGCCTAAAGGAGAGTGTGAGCTTGACCTAAAGGTTAAGGTCAAATTGGCAAGAAGGCAATGGTGGGATGGGTTTGGAGACAATGATGGCCAAATACTGTAGGCAATGGTGAGATGGGTTGAAGGTGAGTGTGGTATGCGACTGAAAGCGAACGTGTGTTGGGATAGGAGTAGGAGGACTGTTTTAATAAAGTCGCTCGTGGCATGGGCCTGAATCTGAGGGTGAAATAGGCTAGAATTTGAGGGTTGGCCTGGAAAGAAGGCTTGGATGAGATGGGATGAATATGAAGGTTCGACTGACCCGAAGAAGACGGGCTATGTCTGAATGAGATATTTGTGCGGTTTTATAAGGTGAATTTGGGTTGGAAGTGATGGGAATGGTGGTCTAGGAGTAAAGGCGAGAATAGTCAGGGACAGAGATCGAAGGGGGACGGGTGTCAATATGCGAGTGGAATGAGCCTGAAGGCGAGGTAAGATGAGCTTCTAGGCGAGTTGGGATGGGCCAGAAAGCAAGGTTGGGATTGGCTTGAAGGCGAGGATGGGATAGAATTGAAAAAGATGGATGAGCAGGGTATGAAGGAGAGGTTGGGCCCGACCAGAAGATGAAGATGAGAAGGGAATGAAGACTAGGTTGGGCTAGGAATGAAAATGAGAGTAGGCTGGGCTAGAAGGCGAAAGGGGGGACAGGTCTGAAGGTGTGGATGGGAGAGGCCTGAAGGCGAGGGTGATATGGTCTTGTAGTTAAGTGTGGATAGGCAAGAAGGTAAGGGTTTAATTCTTTTGAATGCGAGGGTGTGATGTGCCTGAAGTCGTAGTTAAGCGGTACCAGAAGGTGAAGTTAGGAGGGGCTAGAAGGCGATAGTGTGTTGGTATTTAAGGAAAGTGTTAGCTAGTCCTAAAAGCAAAAGTGGGATCGAACAAAAACCTTGTTGAGCTGAGGTTGAAGGGGGAAGGTTTTGAGGACGAAGGTGGGATGGGTCTAAAGATGTAGGTCGGCTGCGCCTAAGGAGTGGGTAGAATGGGCCTGAAGAGAGAGAGAGAGAGAGAGAGAGAGAGAGATAATGATCTAGTTTTTGTATGGGCTAAAAGGCAAAGATGAGATGCCCTTGAAGGTGAGGGAGAGCTACAGAAAAAAGGCGAAGGTGATCTAGCCATGAAGGTGAGGCTAGGATTGTCCAGAAAGCGAGTGATGGTGATGGTGTGCCCATCTAACCGAAGGGTCTGCTTTTCTTGACGGCGCGAAATGGAATGGGCCTGAGAAAGTGGTTACTTCGGCCTAAAAATGAGGGTGGGCTCAGGAAAAAAGTGAAGATGGACTTGGCCTGAAGGATAGGGTGGGATGGGCCTGAAGGCTAGGTTCAGCTACCTTTGAGGGCATTAGTAGATTAGAACTGACGGAATGCTGGGATATGCCTGGAGAGGAATGTGGGCTGGGCCAAAAGGCCTCCATGGTCTGGATCAGAAGTCGAAAATGGAATGGGTCTGTAGACGAGGATGAGCTGGGCCTGAGGGCGAATGTAAGCTTGACATGAATGCTAAGGAGGGATGGGCCTGAAGGCGAAGGTGGGATGGGCGTAAAGACTAGAGTGGAAAGAGCCTGAAGACGAGATGGAGGAAGCTTTGGGGCAGAAGGTGATGGTGGGATGTCCTTCAAGAGGAGTGTAGTCAGGAAAAGAAGGCGAGGACAGGTTTGGTTGGACGGGGAAGGTGGGTTGTGCTTGTAGACGAGGATGAGCTGGGCCTAAAGGAGAGTGTGAGCTTGACCTAAAGGTTAAGGTCAAATGGGCCAGAAGGCAATTGTGAGATGAGTTTGGAGACGATGATGGCCAAATACTAAAGGCAATGGTGAGACGGGTTGAAGGTGAATGTGGTATGCGACTGAAAGCGAACAGGTGCTAGGATAGGAGTAGGAGTGTTTTAATAAAGTCATTGGTGGGATGGGCCTGAATCCGAGGGTGAGATGGGCTAGTATTTGAATTTTTGATGGGAAAGAAGGCATGGGTGAGATGGGATGAATATGAGGGTTCGACTGACCTGAAGAAGACAGGCTGGGTCTGAATGAGAGGTTTGGGCGGTTTTAGAAGGTGAATTTCGGTTGGAAGTAATGGGAATGGTGTCGAGGAGTAAAAGCGAGAATAGCCGGGGACAGAAGTGGGGCGGGTCTCAAAATGCGAGTGGAATGAGCCTGAAGGCGAGGTAAGATGAACTTCTAGGCGAGTTGGGATGGGCTAGAAAGCAAGGTTGGGATGGGCTTGAAGGCGAGGGTGGGATAGAATTGAAAAAAATGGGTGAGCAGGGTATGAAGGAGAGGTTGGGCCCGACCAGAAGGTGAAGATGAGAAGGGAATGAAAACTAGGTTGGGCTAGGACTGAAAATGAGAGTGGGCTGGGCAAGAAGCCGAAAGGGGGGACAGGTCTGAAGGTGTGGATGGGAGAGTCCTGAAGGCGAGGTTGAGATGGTTTTGTAGGGAAGTGTGCAATGGCGAGAAGGTAAGGGTTTAATGCGTTTGAATAGGATGGTTTAATGTGCGTGGAGTCGAAGGTAAGAGGTTCCAGAAGGTGAAGTTAGGTGGGGCTCGAAGGCGACACTCTGCTGTTATTTAAGGCAAGGTTTAGCTAGTACTAAAAGCAAAACTGGGATTGGCCAAAAGACCTTGTTGAGCTGAGGTGTAAGGGGGAAGGTCTTCAGGGCGAAGGTGGGAAGGGTGTAAAGATGTAGGTTGGCTGCGCCTGAAGGAGTGGGTGGAATGGGCCAGAAGAAGAGAGAGAGAGAGAGAGAGAGAGAGAGAGAGAGAGAGAGAGAGAGAGAGAGAGAGAGAGAGAGAGAGAGAAAGAGAATGATCTAGTTTTTGTATTGGCTAAAAGGCAAAGGTGAGATGGGCTTGAAGGCGAGGGAGAGCTAGATAAATAAGGCGACGGTGAGCTGGTCCTGAAAGTGAGGCTAGGATGGTCCAGAAAGCGAGTGTGAGGTGGAGCTGAAGGCGAGGGTGGAATGGGTCTAAAGGTGATGGTGGGCCCATCTAAACGCTAGGGTCTGCTTTTCTTGACGGCGATAATGGAATGGGCCTGAGAAAGTGGTTACTTCGGCCTGAAAATGATGGTGGGCTCAAGAAAAAAGTGAAGATAGACATGGCCTGAAGGCTAGGGTGGGATTGGCCTGAAGGCGAGGTTCAGCTACCTTTGAGGGCATTAGTAGGATAGACCTGACGGGAATGCTGGGATATGCCTGGAGAGTAGGGTGGGCTAGACAAAAAAGGCCTCCATGTTCTGGGTCAGAAGTCGAAAATGGAATGTGTCTGTAGACGAGGATGAGCTGGGCCTGAGGACGAATGTAAGATTGACATGAAGGCTAAGGAGGGATGGGCCTGAAGGCGAAGGTGGGATGGGCGTGAAGACGAGGGTGGGTAGTG
>NC_092243.1:23115540-23143040 GCF_036320965.1 Panulirus ornatus | reverse complement strand
GAAGGTGAATTTGGGTTGGAAGTGATGGGAATGGTGGTCTAGGAATAAAAGCGAGAATAGCCAGGGACAGAGATCGAAGGGGAGCGGGTCTCAATATGCGAGTGGAATTAGCCTGAAGGCGAGGTAAGATGAGCTTTTAGGCGTGGTGGGATGGGCCAGAGAGCAAGGTTGGGATGGGCTTCAAGGCGAGGATGGGATAGAATTGAAAAAGATGGATGAGCAGGGTATGAAGGACAGGTTGGGCCCGACCAGAAGATGAAGATGAGAAGGGAATGAAGACTAGGTTGGGCTAGGACTGAAAATGAGAGTGGGTTGGGCTAGAAGGCGAAAGAGGGGACAGGTCTAAAGGTGTTGATGGGAGAGGCCTGAAGGCGAGGGTGATATGGTCTTGTAGGTAAGTGTGGATAGACAAGAAGGTAAGGGTTTAATTCCTTTGAATGCGAGGGTGTGATGTGCCTGAAGTCGAAGGTAAGCGGTACCAGAAGGTGAACTTAAGTGGGGCTAGAAGGCGATGGTGTGCTGGTATGTAAGGCAAGTGTTAGCTAGTCCTAAAAGCAAAAGTGGGATCGGCCAAAAGACCTTGTTGAGCTGAAGTGGAAGTGGGAAGGTTTTGAGGGCGAAGGTGGGATGGGTCTAAAGATGAAGGTCGGCTGCGCCTAAAGGAGTGGGTGGAATGGGCCAGAAGGGGGAAGAGAGAGAGAGAGAGAGAGAGAGAGAGAGAGAGAGAGAGAGAGAGAGAGAGAGAGAGAGAGAGAGAGAGAGAGAGAGAGAGAGAGAGAGAGGGGGGGGAGAGAGACAGAGAGGGAGAGAGAGAGAGAGAGAGAGAGAGAGAGAGAGAGAGAGAGAGAGAGAGAGAGAGAGAGAGAGAGAGAGAGAGAGAGAGAGAGAGAGAATGATCTAGTTTTTGCATGGGCTAAAAGGCAAAGGTGAGATGGGCTGGAAGGCAAGAGAGAGATAGACAAATAAGTCGACGGTGAACTGGTCCTGAAGGTGAGGCTAGTATGGTCCAGAAAGCGAGTGTGAGGTGGAACTGAAGGCGAGGGTGGAATGGGCCTGAAGGTGATGGTGGGCCCATCTAACCGATAGGGTCTGCTTTTCTTGACGGCGAGAATGGAATGTTCCTGAGAAAGTGGTTACTTCGGACTGAAAATGATGGTGGGCTAAGAAAAAATGTGAAGATGGACTTGGCCTGAAGGCTAGGGTGGGATGGGCCTGAAGGCGAGGTTCAGCTATATATGAGGGCATTAGTAGGATAGACCTGACGGAAATGCTTGGATATGCCTGGAGAGTACGGTGGGCTTGACCAAAAGTCCTCCATGTTCTGGGTCAGAAGTCGAAAGTGGAATGTGTCTGTAGACGAGGATGAGCTTGGCCTGAGGACGAATGTAAGCTTGACATGAAAGCTAAGGAGGGATGGGCCAGAAGGCGAAGGTGGGATGGGCGTGAAGACGAGGATGGGTAGAGCCTGAAGACGAGATGGAGGTAGGTTTGGGCCAGAAGGCGATGGTGGGATGTCCCTCAAGAAGAGTGTAGTCAGGAAAAGAAGGCGAGGACAGGTTCGGTTGGACGGGGGAGGTGGGTTGTGGTCTTAGACGAGGATGAGCTGGGCCTAAAGGAGAGTCTGAGCTTAACCTAAAGGTTAAGATCAAATGGGCAAGAAGGTAATGGAGGGATGGGTTTGGAGACTATGATGGCGAAATACTGAAGGCAATGGTAAGATGGGTTGAAGGTGAGTGTGGCATGCGACTAAAAGCGAACCAGTGCTGGGATAGGAGTAGGAGGAGGGTTTTAATAAAGTCATTGGTGGGATGGGCCTGAATCCGAGGGTGAGATAGGCTAGTATTTGAGGGTTTGATGGGAAAGAAGGAATGGGTGAGATGGGATGAATAAGAGGGTTCGACTGACCTGAAGAAGACGGGCTGGGTCTGAATGAGAGGTTTGGGCGGTTTTAGAAAGTGAATTTCGGTTGGAAGTGATGGGAATGGTGGTCCAGGAGTAAAAGCTAGAATAGCCTGGGCCAGAGAGCGAAGGGGGGCGGGTCTCAAAATGCGAGTGAAATGAGCCTGAAGGCGAGGTAAGATGAGCTTCTAGGCCAGGTGGGATGGGCTAGAAAGCAAGGTTGGGATGTGCTTGAAGGCGGAGGTGGGATAGAATTGAAAAAGATCGGTGAGCAGGGTATGAAGGAGAGGTTGGGCCCGGGCAGAAGGTAAAGATGAGAAGGGAATAAAGACTAGGTTGGGTTAGGACTGAAAATGAGAGTGGGGTGGGCAAGAAGGCGAAAGGGGGGACAGGTCTGAAGATGTGGATGGGAGAGTCCTGAAGGCGAGGCTGAGATGGTCTTGTAGTTACGTGTGGAAAGGCGAGAAGGTAAGGGTTTAATGCGTTTGAATGCGTTGGTGTGATCACCCTGGAGTCGAAAGTAAGTGGTACCAGAAGGTGAAGTTACTTGGGGCTCGAAGGCGATGGTGTGCTGGTAATTAAAGCAAGGTTTAGTTAGTCCTAAAAGTAAAACTGGGATTGGCCAAAAGATATTTTTGAGCTGAGGTGTAAAGGGGAATGTCTTGAGGGCGAAGGTGGGAAGGGTGTAAAGATGTAGGTCGGCTGCGCCTGAAGGAGTGCGTGGAATGGGCCAGAAGGAGAGAGAGAGAGAGAGAGAGAGAGAGAGAGAGAGAGAGAGAGAGAGAGAGAGAGAGAGAGAGGGGGGGGGCAGAAGAGAGAGAGAGAGAGAGAGAGAGAGAGAGAGAGAGAGAGAGAGAGAGAGAGAGAGAGAGAGAGAGAGAGAGAGAGAGAGATAATGATCTAGTTTTTGTATGGGCTAAAAGGCAAACGTGAGATGAGTTTGAAGGCGAGGGAGAGCTAGACAAAAAAGGCGACGGGGAACTAGCATTGAAGGTGAGCCTAGGATGGTCTAGAAAGCGAGTGATGGTGATGGTGGGCCCATGTATCCGATAGCGTCTGCTTTTCTTGACGGCGAGAATGGAATGGGTCTGAGGAAGTGGTTACTCCCTAAAGAAGACGGGCTGGGTCTGAATGAGAGGTTTGGGCGGTTTTATAAGGTGAATTTGGGTTGGAAGTGATGGGAATGGTGGTCTAGTAGTAAAAGCGAGAATAGCCAGGGACAGAGATCGAAGGGGGGCGGGTCTCAGTATGCGAGTGGAATGAGCCTGAAGGCTACGTAAGATGAGCTTCTTGGCGAGGTGGGATGGGAGAGAAAGCAAGGTTTGGATGGGCTTGAAGTCGAGGATGGGATAGAATTGAAAAAGATGGGTGAGTAGGGTATGAAGGAGAGGTTGGCCCCGACCAGAAGATGAAGATGAGAAGGAAATGAAGACTAGGTTGGGCTAGGACTGAAAATGATAGTGTGCTGGGCTAGAAGGCGAAAGGGGGGACATGTTTGAAGGTCTGGATGGGAGAGTCCTGAAGGCGAGGGTGATATGGTCTTGTAGGTAAGTGTGGATGGGCAAGAAGGTAAGGGTTTAATTCCTTTGAATGCACGGATATGATGTGCCTGAAGTCGAAGTAAGCGGTACCAGAATGTGAAGTTAGGAGGGGCTAGAAGGCGATGGTGTGCTGGTATTTAAGGCAAGGGTTAGCTAGTCCTAAAAGCAAAAGTGGGATCGGCCAAAAGACCTTGTTGAGTTGAGGTGGAAAAGGGAAGGTTTTGACGGCGAAGGTGGGATGGGTTTAAAGATATAGGTCGGCTGCGCCTGAAGGAGTGTGTGGAATGGGCCAGATGGGAGAGAGAGAGAGAGAGAGAGAGAGAGAGAGAGAGAGAGAGAGAGAGAGAGAGAGAGAGAGAGAGAGAGAGAGGGGAGAGAGGAAGAGAGGAAGAGAGAGAGAGAGAGAGAGAGAGAGAGAGAGAGAGAGAGAGAGAGAGAGAGAGAGAGAGAGAGATAATGATCTAGTTTTTGTAGGGGCTATAAGGCAAGGGTGAGATGGGAATGAAGGCTAGGGAGAGCTAGACAAAAAAGGCGACGGTGAGCTAGCCATGAACGTGAGGGTAGGATGATCCATAAAGCGAGTGATGATGGTGGGCCCATCTAACCGATAGCGTCTGCTTTTCTTGACGGCGAGAATAGAATGGGCCTGAGAAAGTGGGTTTTTCTGCCTAAAAAAGAGTGTTGGCTCAAGAAACAAGTGAAGATGGACTTGGCCTGAAGGTTAGGGTGGGATGGGCCTGAAGGCGAGGTTCAGGTACCTTTGAGGGCATTAGTAGGATAGACCTGACGGAATGCTGGGATATGCATGGAGAGGAGTGTGGGCTGGGCCAAAAGTCCTCCAGGGTCTGGGTCAGAACTCGAAAATGGAATGGGTCTGTAGACAAGGATGAGCTGGGCCTGAGGGCGAATATAAGCTTGACATGAAGGCTAAGGAGGGATGGGCCTGAAGGCGAAGATGGGATGGGCGTGAAGACGAGAGTGGGTAGGGCCTGAAGACGAGATGGAGGAAGCTTTGGGCCGGAAGGCGATAGTGGGATGTCCCTCAAGAGGAGTGTAGTCAGGAAAAGAAGACGAGGACAGGTTCTGTTGGACGGGGAAGGTGGGTTGTGCTTGTAGACGAGGATGAGCTGGGCCTAAAGGAGAGTGTGAGCTTGACCTAAAGGTTAAGGTCAAATGGCCAAGAAGGCAATGGTGGGATGGGTTTGGAGACGATGATGTCGAAATACTGAAGGCAATGGTGAGATGGGTTGAAGGTGAGTGTGGTATGCGACTGAAAGCGAACTTGTGCTGGGATAGGAGTATGAGGAGGGTTTTAATAAAGTCGTTCCTGGGATGGGCCTGAATCCGAGCGTGAGATAGGCTAGTATTTGAGGGTTGGATGGGAAAGAAGGCATGGATGAGATGGGTTGAATATGAAGGCTCGACTGACCTGAAGAAGACGGGCTGGGTCTAAATGAGAGGTTTGGCGGTTTTAGAAATTGAATTTCGGTTGGAAGTGATGGGAATGGTGGTCTTGGAGTAAAAGCGAGAATAGCCTGGGCCAGAGAGCGAAGTGGGGCGGGTCTCAAAATGCGAGTGGAATGAGAATGAAGGCGAGGTAAGATGAGCTTCTAGTCCAGGTGGGATGAGCTAGAAAGCAAAGTTGGGATGGGCTTGAAGGCGAGGATGGGATAGAATTGAAAAAGATGGGTGAGCAGGGTATGAAGAAGAGGTTGGGCACGACCAGAAGGTGAAGATGAGAAGGGAATGAAGACTAGGTTGGGCTAGGACTGAAGATGAGAGTGGGGTGGGCAAGAAGGCGAAAGGGGGGACAGGTCTGAAGGTGCGGATGGGAGGGTCCTGAAGGCGAGTGTGAGATGGTCTTGTAGGTAAGTGTGGAAAGGCGAGAAGGTAAGGGTTTAATGCGTTTGAATGCGATGGTGGAATGTGCCTGGAGTCGAAGGTAAGCGGTAACAGAAGGTGAAGTTAGGTTGGGCTCGAAGGCGATGGTGTGCTGGTATTTAAGGCAAGGTTTAGTTAGTCCTAAAAGTAAAACTGGGATTGGCCAAAAGACCTTGTTGAGCTGAGGTGTAAGGGGGAAGGTCTTGAGGGTGAAAGTTGGAAGGGTGTAAAGATGTAGGCCGGTTGCGCCTGAAGGAGTGGGTGGAATGGGCCAGAAGGGTGGGGAGAGAGAGAGAGAGAGAGAGAGAGAGAGAGAGAGAGAGAGAGAGAGAGAGAGAGAGAGAGAGAGAGAGAGAGAGAGAGAGAGAGAGAGAGAGAGAGACAAGAGAAAGAGACAGAGAGAAAGAGACAGAGACAGAGAGATTCAGGGAGGGAGGGAGGGAGGGAGGGAGGGAGGGAGTGAGAGAGAGAAAGAAAGAGAGAGAGAGAGAGAGAGAGAGAGAGAGAGAGAGAGAGAGAGAGAGAGAGAGAGAGAGAGAGAGAGAGAGAGAGAGAGAGAGAGAGAGAGATCTAGTTTTTGTATGGGCTAAAAGGGAAAGGTGAGATGGGCTTGAAGGCGAGGGAGAGCTAGACAAAAAAGGCGACGGTGAGCTAGACATGAAATTGAGGCTAGGATGGTCCAGAAAGCGAGTGATGGTCATGGTGGGCCCATCTAACCGATTGCGTCTGCTTTTTTTGACGGCGAGAATGGAATGGGCCTGAGAAAGTGGTTACTTCTGCCTAAAAATGAGGGTTGGCTCAGGTAAAAAGTAAAGATGGACTTGGCCTGAAGGCTAGGGTGGGATGGGCCTGAAGGCGAGGTTCAACTACCTTTGAGGGCATTAGTAGGATAGACCTGACGGAATGCTGGGATATGCCTGGAGAGGAGTGTGTGCTGGGCCAAAAGTCCTCCATGATCAGGGTCAGAAGTCGAAAATGGAATGGGTCTGTAGACAAGGATGAGCTGGGCCTGAGGGCAAATGTAAGCTTGACATGAAGGCTAAAGAGGGATGGGCCTGAAGGCGAAGGTGGGATGGGCGTGAAGACGAGAGTGGTTAGGGCTGAAGACGAGATGGAGGAAGCTTTGGGCCAGAAGGCGATGGTGGGATGTCCATGAAGAGGATTGTAGTCAGGAAAGGAAGGCGAGGACAGGTTCGGTTGGACGGGGAAGGTGGGTTGTACTTGTAGACGAGGATGAGCTGGGCCTAAAGGAGCCTGTGAGCTTGACCTAAAGGTTAAGGTCAAATGGGCAAGAAGGCAATGGTGGGATGGGTTTGGAGACGATGATGGCGAAATACTGAAGGCAATGGTGAGATGGGTTGAAGGTGAGTGTGGTATGCGACTGAAAGCGATCGTGTGCTGGAATAGGAGTAGGAGGAGGGTTGTAATAAAGTCGTTCGTGGGATGGGCCTGAATCCGAGGGTGAGATAGGCTAGTATTTGAGCGTTGGATGGGAAAGAAGGCATGGATGAGATGGGATGAATATGATGGCTCGACTGACCTGAAGAAGACGGGCTGGGTGTAAATGAGAGGTTTGGGCGGTTTTAGAAGGTAAATTTAGGTTGGAAGTGATGGAAATGGTGGTCTAGGAGTAAAAGCGAGAATAGCCAGGGAGAGAGATCGAAGGGAACGGGTGTCAATATGCGAGTGGAATGAGCCTGAAGACGAGGTAAAATGAGCTTCATGGCGAGGTGGGATGGGCCAGAAAGCAAGGTTGGGATGGGCTTGAAAGCGAGGATGGGATGGAATTGAAAAAGATGGATGAGCAGGGTATGAAGGAGAGGTTAGGCCCAACCAGAAGATGAAGATGAGAAGGGAATGATGACTAGGTTGGGCTAGGACTGAAAATGAGAGTGGGCTAGGCTAGAAGGCGAAAGGGGGGACAGGTCTGAATGTGTGGATGGGAGAGGCCTGAAGGCGAGGGTGATATGGTCTTGTAGGTAAGTGTGGATAGGCAAGAAGGTAAGCGTTTCATTCCTTTGAATGCGAGGGTGTGATGTGCCTGAAGTCGATGGTAAGCGGTACCAGAAGGTGAAGTTAGGTGCGGCTAGAAGGCAAAGGTGTGCTGGTATTTCAGGCAAGTGTTAGCTAGTCTTAAAAGCAAAAGTGGTATCGGCCAAAAGACCTTGTTGGGCTGAGGTGGAAAAGGGAAGGTTTTGAGGGCGAAGGTGGGATGGGTCTAAAGATGTAGGTCGGCTGCGCCTTAAGGAGTGGGTGGAATGGGCCAGAAGGGGGTGAGGGAGAGAGAGAGAGAGAGAGAGAGAGAGAGAGAGAGAGAGAGAGAGAGAGAGAGAGAGAGAGAGATGAGAGAGAGAGAGAGAGAGAGAGAGAGAGAGAGAGAAGAGAGAGAGAGAAGAGACAGAGAGAGAGATAGGGAGGGAGGAGAGAGGGAGAGAGAGAGAGAGAGAGAGAGAAGAGAGAGAGAGAGAGAGAGAGAGAGAGAGAGAGGAGAAGAGAGAGAGAGAGAGAGAGAGAGAGAGAGAGAGAGAGAGAGAGAGATAATGATCTAGTTTTTGTATGGGCTAAAAGGCAAAGGTGAGATGGGCTTGAAGGCGAGGGAGAGCTAGACAAAAAAGGCGACGGTGAGCTAGCCATGAAATTGAGGCTAGGATGGTCCAGAAAGCGAGTGATGGTAATGGTGGGCCCATCTAACCGATTGCGTCTGCTTTTTTTGACGGCGAGAATGGAATGGGCCTGAGAAAGTGGTTACTTCTGCCTAAAAACGAGGGTTGGCTCAGGTAAAAAGTGAAGATGGACTTGGCCTGAAGGCTAGAGGGGGATGGGGCTGAAGGCGAGGTTCAACTACCTTTGAGGGCATTAGTAGGATAGACCTGACGGAATGCTGGGATATGCTTGGAGAGGAGTGTGTGCTGGGCCAAAAGTCCTCCAAGATCTGGGTCAGAAGTCGAAAATGGAATGGGTCTGTAGACAAGGATGAACTGGGCCTGAGGGCGAATGTAAGCTTGACATGAAAGCTAAAGAGTGATGGGCCTGAAGGCGAAGGTGGGATGGGTGTGAAGACGAGAGTGGGTAGGGCCTGAAGACGAGATGGAGGAAGCTTTGTGCCAGAAGGCGATTGTGGGATGTCCATCAAGAGGAGTGTAGTCAGGAAAGGAAGGCGAGGACAGGTTCGGTTGGACGGGGAAGGTGGGTTGTACTTGTAGACGAGGATGAGCTGGGCCTAAAGGAGCGTGTCACCTTGACCTAAATGTTAAGGTCAAATGGGCAAGAAGGCAATTGTGGGATGGGTTTGGAGACTATGATGGCGAAATACTGAAGGCAATGGTGAGATTGGTTGAAGGTGAGTGTGGTATGCGACTGAAAGCGATCGTGTGCTGGAATAGGAGTAGGAGGAGGGTTTTAATAAAGTCGTTCGTGGGATGGGCCTGAATCCGAGGGTGAGATAGGCTAGTATTTGAGGGTTGGATGGGAAAGAAGGCATGGATGAGATGGGATGAATATGAAGGTTCGACTGACCTGAAGAAGACGGGCTGGGTCTAAATGAGAGGTTTGTTCGGTTTTAGAAGTTGAATTTGGGTTGGAAGTGATGGGAATGGTGGTCTAGGAGTAAAAGCGAGAATAACCAGAGACAGAGATCGAAGGGGGGCGGGTCTCAATATGCGAGTGGAATGAGCCTGAGGGCGAGGTAAGATGAGCTTCTTGGCGAGGTGGGATGGGCCAGAAAGCAAGGTTGGGATGGGCTTCAAGGCGAGGATGGAATAGAATTGAAAAAGATGGATGAGCAGGGTATGAAGGAGAGTTTGGGCCCGACCAGAAGATGAAGATGAGAAGGGAATGAAGACTAGGTTGGGCTAGGACTGAAAATGAGAGTGTTCTGGGCTAGAAGGCGAAAGGGGGTACATGTCTGAATTTGTGGATGGGATTGGCCTGAAGGCGAGGGTGATATGGTCTTGTAGGTAACTGTTGATAGGTAAGAATGTAAGGTTTTAATTCCTTTGAATGCGAGGGTGTGATGTGCCTGAAGTCGAAGGTAAGCGGTACCAGAAGGTGAAGTTAGGTGGGGCTAGAAGGCGAT
Organism: Panulirus ornatus; assembly: GCF_036320965.1. NCBI lineage: Eukaryota > Metazoa > Arthropoda > Malacostraca > Decapoda > Palinuridae > Panulirus > Panulirus ornatus. The sequence continues at coordinate 23,133,644 of NC_092243.1, read as the reverse complement.
GGTGTGCTGGTATTTAAGGCAAGGGTTAGCTAGTCTTAAAAGCAAAAGTGGGATCGGCCAAAAGACCTTGTTGAGCTGAGGTGTAAAAGGGAAGGTTTTTAGGGCGAATGTGGGATGGGTCTAAAGATGTAGGTCGGCTGCACCTGAAGGAGTGGGTGGAATGGGCCAGAAGGGGGAGAGAGAGACAGAGACAGAGAGAGAGAGAGAGAGAGAGAGAGAGAGAGAGAGAGAGAGAGAGAGAGAGAGAGAGAGAGAGAGAGAGAGAGAGAGAGAGAGAGAGAGAGAGAGGAGAGAGAGAGAGAGAGAGAGAGAGAGAGAGAGAGAGAGAGAGAGAGATAATGATCTAGTTTTGTATGGGCTAAAATGCAAAGGTGAGATGGGCTTGAAGGCGAGGGAGAGCTAGACAAAAAAGGCGACGGTGAGCTAGCCATGAAGGTGAGGCTAGGATGGTGCAGAAAGCGAGTGATGGTGATGGTGGGCCCATGTAACCGATTGCGTCTGCTTTTTTTGACGGCGAGAATGAAATGGGCCTGAGAAAGTGGTTACTTCTGCCTAAAAATGAGGGTGGGCTCAGGTAAAAAGTGAAGATGGACTTGGCCTAAGGCTAGGGTGGGATGGGCCTGAAGGCGAGGTTCAGCTACCTTTGAGGGCATTAGTAGGATAGACCTGACGGAATGCTGGGATATGCCTGGAGAGGAGTGTGTGCTGGGCCAAAAGTCCTCCATGGTCTGGGTCAGAAGTCGAAAATGGAATGGGTCTGTAGACAAGGATGAGCTGGGCTGAGGGCGAATGTAAGCTTGACATGAAGGCTAAGGAGGGATGGGCCTGAAGGCGAAGGTGGGATGGGCGTGAAGACGAGAGTGGGTAGGGCCTGAAGACGAGATGGAGGAAGCTTTGGGCCAGAAGGCGATGGTGGGATGTCCCTCAAGAGGAGTGTAGTCAGGAAAAGAAGGCGAGGACAGGTTCGGTTGGACGGGGAAGGTGGGTTGTGCTTGTAGACGAGGATGAGCTGGGCCTAAAGGAGAGTGTGAACTTGACCTAAAGGTTAAGGTCAAATGGGCAAGAAGGCAATTGTGGGATGGGTTTGGAGACGATGATGGCGAAATACTGAAGGCAATGGTGAGATGGGTTGAAGGTGAGTGTGGTATGCGACTGAAAGCGATCGTGTGCTGGGATAGGAGTAGGAGGAGGGTTTTAATAAAGTCGTTCGTGGGATGGGCCTGAATCCGAGGGTGAGATAGGCTAGTATTTGAGGGTTGGATGGGAAAGAAGGCATGGATGAGATGGGATGAATATGAAGGTTCGACTGACCTGAAGAAGACGGGCTGGGTCTAAATGAGAGGTTTGGGCGGTTTTAGAAGGTGAATTTGGGTTGGAAGTGATGGGAATGGTGGTCTAGGAGTAAAAGCGAGAATAGCCAGGGACAGAGATCGAAGGGGGGCGGGTCTCAATATGCGAGTGGAATGAGCCTGAAGGCGAGGTAAGATGAGCTTCTAGGCGAGGTGGGATGGGCCAGAAAGCAAGGTTGGGATGGGCTTCAAGGCGAGGATGGGATAGAATTGAAAAAGATGGATGAGCAGGGTATGAAGGAGAGGTTGGGCCCGACCAGAAGATGAAGATGAGAAGGGAATGAAGACTAGGTTGGCCTAGGACTGAAAATGAGAGTGGGCTGGGCTAGAAGGCGAAAGGGGGGACAGGTCTGAAGGTGTGGATGGGATAGGCCTGAAGGCGAGGGTGATATGGTCTTGTAGGTAACTGTTGATAGGCAAGAAGGTAAGGTTTTAATTCCTTTGAATGCGAGGGTGTGATGTGCCTGAAGTCGAAGGTAAGCGGTACCAGAAGGTGAAGTTAGGTGGGGCTAGAAGGCGATGGTGTGCTGGTATTTAAGGCAAGGGTTAGCTAGTCTTAAAAGCAAAAGTGGTATCGGCCAAAAGACCTTCTTGAGCTGAGGTGGAAAAGGGAAGGTTTTGAGGGCGAATGTGGGATGGGTCTAAAGATGTAGGTCTGCTGCACCTGAAGGAGTGGGTGGAATGGGCCAGAAGGGAGAGAGAGAGAGAGAGAGAGAGAGAGAGAGAGAGAAGAGAGAGAGAGAGAGAGAGAGAGAGAGAGAGAGAGAGAGATGAGAGAGAGAGAGAGAGAGAGAGAGAGAGAGAGAGAGAGAGAGAGAGAGAGAGAGAGAGAGAGAGAGAGAGAGAGAATGATCTAGTTTTTGTATGGGCTAAAAGGCAAAGGTGAGATGGGCTTGAAGGCGAGGGAGAGCTAGACAAATAAGGCGACGGTGAGCTGGTCCTGATGGTGAGGCTAGGATGGTCCAGAGAGCGAGTGCGAGCTGGAGCTGAAGGCGAGGGTGGAATGGGCCTGAAGGTGATGGTGGTCTCATCTAACCGATGGGGTCTTCTTTTCTTGACGGCGAGAATGGAATGGGCCTGAGAAATTGGTTACCTCGGCCTGAAAATGAGGGTGGGCTCAGGAAAAAAGTGAAGATGGACTTGCACTGAAGGCTAGGGTGGGATGTGCCTGAAGGCGAGGTTCAGCTACCTTTGAGGGCATTAGTAGGATAGACCTGACGGGAATGCTGGGATATGTCTGGAGAGTAGGGTGGGCTTGACCAAGAGGCCTCCATGTTCTGGGTCAGAAGTCGAAAATGGAATGTGTGTGTAGACGAGGATGAGCTGGGCCTGAGGACGAATGTAAGCTTGACATGAAGGCTAAGGAGGGATGGGCCAGAAGGCCAAGGTGGGATAGGCGTAAAGACGAATGTGGGTAGAGCCTGAAGACGAGCTGGAGGTAGGTTTGGGCAGAAGGCGATGGTGGGATGTCCCTCAAGAAGAGTGTAGTCAGGAAAAGAAGGCGAGGACAGGTTCTACTGGACGGGGAAGGTGGGTTGTGCTTGTAGACGAGGATGAGCTGGGCCTAAAGGAGAGTGTGACCTTGACCTAAAGGTTAAGGTGAAATGGGCAAGAAGGGAATTGTGAGATGAGTTTGGAGACGATGATGGCCAAATACTGAAGGCAATGGTGAGACGGGTTGAAGGTGAGTGTGGTATGCGACTGAAGGTGAACGTGTGCTGGGGTAGGAATAGGAGAAGGGTTTTAATAAAGTCATTGGTGGGATGGGCCTGAATCCAGGGGTGAGATAGGATAGTATTTGAGGGTTTGATGGGAAAGAATTCATTGGTGAGATGGGATGAATATGAGGGTTCGACTGACCTGAACAAGACGGGCTGGGTCTGAATGAGAGGTTTTGGCGGTTATGGAAAGTGAATTTCGGTTGGAAGTGATGGGAATGGTGGTCTAGGAGTAAAAGCGAGAATAGCCTGGGCCAGAGAGCGAAGGGGGGCGTGTCTCAAAATGCGAGTGGAATGAGCCGGAAGGCGAGGTAAGATGAGCTTCTAGGCCAGGTGGGATTAGCTAGAAAGCAAGGTTGGGATGGGCTTGAAGGCGAGGGAGGGATAGAATTGAAAAAGATGTGTGAGCAGGGTATGAAGGAGAGGTTTGGCCCGTCCAGAAGGTGAAGATGAGAAGGGAATGAAGAATACGTTGGGCTAGGACTGAAAATGAGAGTGGGCTGGGCAAGAAGGCGAAAGGGGGAAGGTCTGAAGGTGTGGATGGGAGAGTCCTGAAGGCGAGAGTGAGATGGTCTTGTAGGTAAGTGTGGAAAGGCGAGAAGGTAAGGGTTTAATGCGTTTGAATGCGATGGTGTGATGTGTCTGCGGTCGAAGGTAAGCGGTACCAGAAGGTGAAGTTAGGTGGGGGTCGAAGGCGAAGGTGTGCTGGTATTTAAGGCAAGGTTTAGCTAGTCCTAAAAGCAAAATTGGGATTGGCCAAAAGACCTTGTTGAGCTGAGGTGTAAGGGGGAAGGTCTTGATGGCGAAGGTGGGAAGGGTGTAAAGATGTAGGTCGGCTGCGCCTGAAGGAGTGGGTGGAATGGGCCAGAAGGAGAGAGAGAGAGAGAGAGAGAGAGAGAGAGAGAGAGAGAGAGAGAGAGAGAGAGAGAGAGAGAGAGAATGATCTAGTTTTTGTATGGCATAAAAGGCAAAGGTGAGATGGGCTTGAAGGCGAGGGAGAGCTAGACAAATAAGGTGACGGTGAGCTGGTTCTGAAGGTGAGGCTAGGATGGTCCAGAAAGCGAGTGTGAGGTGGAGCTGAAGGCGAAGGTGGAATGGGCCTGAATGTGATGGTGGGCTCATCTAACCGCTAGGGTCTGCTTTTCTTGACGGCGAGAAAGGAATGGGCCTGAGAAAGTGGTTACTTCGGCTTGAAAATGAGGGTTTGCTCAGGAAAAAAGTGAAGATGGACTTGGCCTGAAGGCTAGGGTGGGATGGGCCTGAAGGCGAGGTTCAGCTACCTTTGAGGGCATTAGTAGGATAGACCTGACGGGAATGCTGGGATATGTCTGGAGAGTAGGGTGGACTTGACCAAAAGGCCTCCATGTTTTGGGTCAGAAGGGAATTGTGAGATGAGTTTGGAGACGATGATGGCCAAATAATGAAGGCAAAGGTGAGACGGGTTGAAGGTGAGTTTGGTATGCAACTGAAGGCGAACGTGTGCTGGGAGAGGAGTAGGAGGAGGGTTTTAATAAAGTCATTGGTGGGATGGGCCTGAATCCGAGTGTGAGATAGGCTAGTATTTGAGGGTTTGATGGGAAAGAAGTCATGGGTGAGATGGTATGAATATGAGGGTTCGACTGACCTGAAGATGACGGGCTGAGTCTGAATGAGAGGTTTGGACCGTTTTAGAAAGTGAATTTCGGTTGGAAGTGATGGGAATGGTGGTCTAGGAGTAAAAGCGAGAATAGCCTGGGCCAGAGAGCGAAGGGGGGTGGGTCTTAAAATGCGAGAGCAATGAGCCTGAAGGCAAGGTAAGATGAGCTTCTAGGCCAGGTGGGATTGGTTACAAATCAAGGTTGGGATTGGCTTCAAGGCGAGGGTGGGATAGAATTGAAAATGATGGGTGAGCAGGGTATGAAGGAGAGGTTTGGCCCGACCAGAAGGTGAAGATGAGAAGGGAATGAAGACTAGGTTGGGCTAGGACTGAAAATGAGAGTGGGCTTGGCAAGAAGGCGAAAGGAGGGAAGGTCTGAAGGTGTGATGGGAGAGTCCTGAAGGCGAGGGTGAGATGGTCTTGTAGGTAAGTGTGGAAAGGGGAGAAGGTTAGGGTTTAATGCTTTTGAATGCGATGGTGTAATGTGCCTGTAGTCGAAGGTAAGCGGTACCAGAAGGTGAAGTTAGGTGGGGCTCGAAGGCAATGGTGTGCTGGTATTTAAGGCAAGGTTTAGCTAGTCGTAAAAGAAAAACTGGGATTGGCCAAAAGACCTTGTTGAGCTGAGGTGTAAGGGGGAAGGTCTTGAGGGAGAAGGTGGGAAGGGTGTAAAGATGTAGATTGGTTGCGCCTGAAGGAGTGGGTGGAATGAGCCAGAAGGAGAGAGAGAGAGAGAGAGAGAGAGATGAGAGAGAGAGAGAGAGAGAGAGAGAGAGAGAGAGAGAGAGAGAGAGAGAGAGAGAGAGAGAGAGGGAGGGAGGGAGAGAGGGAGAGAGAGAGAGAGAGAGAGAGAGAGAGAGAGAGAGAGAGATGAGAGAGAGAGAGAGAGAGAGAGATGAGAGAGAGAGAGAGAGAGAGAGAGAGAGAGAGAGAGAGGGAGGGAGGGAGGGAGGGAGGGAGGGAGGAAGGGAGGGAGGAAGGGAGAGAAGGAGGGAGGGAGGGTGGGTGGGAGGGTGGGTGGGTGGGAGGGAGGGAGGGAGGGAGAGAGAGAGAGAGAGAGAGAGAGAGAGAGAGAGAGAGAGAGAGAGAGAGAGAGAGAGAGAGAGAGAGAGAGAGAGATAATGATCTAGATTTTGCATGGGCTAAAAGGCAAAGGTGAGATGGGCTTGAAGGTGAGGGAGAGCTTGACAAAAAAGGCAACGGTAAGCTAGCCATGAAGGTGAGGCTAAGATGGTACAGAAAGCGAGCGATGGTGATGATGGGCCCCTCTAACCGATAGGGTCTGCTTTTCTTGACGGCGAGAATGGAATTGGCCTGAGAAAGTGGTTACTTCTGCCTCAAAATGAGGGTGGGCTCAGGAAAAAAGTGAAGATGGACTTGGCCTGAAGGCTAGGGTGGGATGGGCCTGAAGGCGGGGTTCAGCTACCTTTGAGGGCATTAGTAGGATAGACCTGACGGAATGCTGGGATATGCCTGGAGAGGAGTGTGTACTGGGCCAAAAGGCCTCTATGGTCTGGGTCAGAAGTCGAAAATGGAATGAGTCTGTAGACAAGGATAAGCTGGGCCTGAGGTCGAATGTAAGCTTGACATGAACGATAAGGAGGGATGGGCTTGAAGGCGAAGGTGGGATAGGCGTGAAAACGAGAGTGGTTAGGGCCTGAAGACGAGATGCAGGAAGCTTTGGGCCAGAAGGCGATGGTGGGATGTCCCTCAAGAGGAGTGTAGTCAGGAAAAGAAGGCGAGGACAGGTTCGGTTGGACGGGGAAGGTGGGTTGTGCTTGTACACGAGGATGAGCTGGGACTAAAGGAGAATGTGATCTTGACCTAAAGGTTAAGGTCAAATGGGCAAGAAGGCAATGGTGGGATGGGTTTGGAGACTATGATTGTCAAATACTGAAAACAATGGTGAGATGGGTTGAAGGTGAGTGTGGTATGCGACTGAAAGCGAAAGTGTTGCTGGGATAGGAATAGGAGGAGTGTTTTAATAAAGTCGTTCGGTGGGATGGGCCTGAATCCAGGGTTGAGATAGGTGTATTTGAGGGTTGGATGGGAAAGAAGGTCATTTGGTGAGATGGGATGAATCTGAGGGTTCGACTGACCTGAACAAGACGGTTGGGTCTGAATGAGAGGTTTGCGTGTTTGGAAAGTGAATTTCGGTTGGAAGTGATGGGAATGGTGGTCTTGGAGTAAAAGCGAGAATAGCTGGGCAGAGAGCGAAGGGGGGTGTCTCAAAAGCGAGTGGATGAGCCGGAAGGCGAGGTAAGATGAGCTTCTAGGCCAGGTGGGATAGCTAGAAAGCAAGGTTGGGATGGGCTTGAAGGCGAGGGAAGGGTTAGAATTGAAAAAGATGTGTGAGCAGGGTATGGGGGAGAGGTTTGGTCCGTCCAGAAGGGGAAGATGAGAAAAGGGGGAAAGAAGAATACGTTGGGCTAGGATGAAAATGAGAGTGGGGCTGGTTTGGCAAGAAGGCGAAAGGGGGGGAAGGTCTGAAGGGGTGTGGATGGGGCAGTCCTGAATGCATAGGGTGGATGGTCTTTTAGGTTAAGTGTGGAAGGCGAAAAAGGTAAGGGTTTAATGCGTTTGAATGCGATGGTGTGGGTGTGTCTGGGGTCGAAGGGAAGCGGTACCAGAAGGTGACGTTGGTGGGGAGTCGGGAAAGGGGAAGGTGTGCTGGGATTTAAGGCAAGGTTTAGATAGCCTAAAAGCCCAATATTGGGATTGGCAAAGACCTTGTTGAGCTGAGGTGTAAGGGGGAAGGCTTGATGGGCGAAGGTGGGAAGGGTGTAAAGAGTAGGTCGGCTGGGGCTGAAGGAGTGGGTGGAATGGGCCAGAAGGAGAGAGGGAGAGAGATGAGAGAGAGAGATGAGGGGAATGAGAAGGAGAGAGAGAGAGGAGAGAGAGAGAGAGAGAGAGAATGATCTAGTTTTTGTATGGCATAAAAAGGCAAAGGTTGGTGGGCTTGAAGGCGTGGGAGAGCTAGACAAAATAGCGAGGTGAGCGGTTCTGAAGGTGAGGCTAGGTGGTCCAGAAAGCAGTGTGAGGTGGACCCTGAGGCGATAGTGGATGGAATGGAAGCTGCTGAATGTGATGGTGGGCTTATCCTACCACCTAGGGTTTCTGCTTTTCTTGACGGCGGAAAAAAGGATATGGGCTGAGAAATGGTTACTTCGGCTTGAAAAATGAGGGTTTGCTCAGGTAAAAAAGTGAAGATGGACTTGGCCTGAAGGGCTAGGGTGGGATGGCCGAAGGCGAGGTTCAGCTACCTTTGAGGGCATTAGTAGGACTAGACCTGACGGGAATGCTGGGATATGTCTGGAGAGTAGGGTGGTTTGACCAAAAGGCCTCCATGTTTGGGTCAGAAGGGGAATTGTTGAGATTGAGTTTGGGAGACAAAATGGAATGGCCAAACAAGGGGGGAAGGCAAAGGGGGTGGAGACGGGTTGAAGGTGGGGAGTTTGGGTTGCAAAGAAGGCGAACTTTTTGGGGGGGTGCTTGGGAGGAGAGGGGAGAAGGAGGTGGTTGTAATAATAAATTCATTGGTGGGTTTTGGGCTGATCCAAAGGGGTGAGATAGGGTTTGGTATTTGAGGGTTTGTGGGGAAGGAGTCTTTGGGGTGGTAAATGGTTAGGTGTATGTGAGGGTTTGGACGAACTGAAGGGGAAGAGGGACTGGCCTGAAGGGTTCTGAATGAGAGGTTTGGACGTTTTAGAAAGTAAAATTTCGGTTGGAAGTGATGGGAATGGTGGTCTAGGAGTAAAAGCGAGAATAGCCTGGGCCAGAGAGCGAAGGGGGGGGTCTAATGCGAGGGAATGAGCCTGAAGGCGAGGTAAGATGAGCTTCTAGGCCAGGTGGATTGGTTAAAACAAGGTTGGGATGGGCTTCAAGGCGAGGGTGGGATAGAATTGAAAAGATGGGTGAAGGGTATGAAGGAGAGGTTTGGCCCGACCAGAAGGTGAAGATGAGAAGGGAATGAAGACTAGGTTGGGTAGGACTGAAAATGAGAGTGGGCTTGGGCAAGAAGGCGAAAGGGAGGGAGGTATGAAGGTGTGGATGGGAGGAGTCCGAAGGCGAGGGTGAGATGGTCTTGTAGGTAAGTGTGGAAGGGGAGAGGTTAGGGTTTAATGCTTTTGAATGCGATGGTGTAATGTGCTGTGGTCGAAGGTAACCGGTACCAGAAGGTGAAGTGGGTTTGGGGGCTCTGAAGGAAATGGTGTGCTGGTATTTAAGGCATGGTTTAGTGTCGTAAAAGAAAACTGGGTTTTGGGCCCAAAAAACCTTGTTTTTGGTGAGGTGTAAAAAAGGGGAAAGGGCTTGAGGGAGAAGGGGGGAGGGTGTAAAAATGTAGGTTGGTTTTCCCTGAGGATGGGTGGAATGAGCCAGAAGGTGAGAGGGGGAGAGAGAGAGAGAGGAGAGGGGGAGGGGAGAGAGAAGGGGAGTTGGGGAAGGGGGGTGAGAGAGAAAGAGAGAGAGAGGGAGAGAGGAGAGAGGGGATGAGGGAAGAGAGATGGGAGAGAGAGATGATGAGAGAGAGAAGAGAGAGAGAAAAAGGAGGGAGGGAGGGGGGGAGGGAGGGAGGGGGAAAGGGAGGGAGGGAGGGGGAAGGAGGGAGGGGGTGGGTGGGTGGGGGGTGGGTGGGTGGGAGAGTTTGGTGGGGGGAGGGTGGGTGGGGGGGGAGGGGGTGGGAGGGAGGGAGGGAGAGAGGAGAGAAGAGAGAAAAGAGGAAGAGAGAGAGAGGAGAGAGAGAGAGAGAGAAAGGGGAGAGGGGGGGGTGGGAGGGAAGGAAAGGAAAGGGGGGGGAGGGAGGCGATGGGGAAAGGGGGGAGGTGAGGGTGGGTGGTGGAGGGTGGGTGGGTGGGAGAGTTGGTGGGGGGAGGGAGGGTGGGGGGGGAGGGAGAGAGGAGAGAGGAGAGTGAGAGAGAGTGAGAGTGAGAGAGAGATTAGAGAGAGAGAAGGGGAAGAGAGAGAGAGAGAGTGAAGAGAGAGGAGGAGAGGAGAGAGAGAGGGGAGAGATGTAATGATCTAGATTTTGCATGGGCTAAAAGGCAATAGGTGAGATGGGCTTGAAGGCGGGGGGGAGCTTGACAAAAAGGCAACGGTAAGCTAGGGCCCTGAAGGTGAGGCTAAAGGGTGGTACAGAAAGGAGGGATGGTGTTGATTGGCCCATCTAAACCCATAGGGTTGCTTTTCTTGACGGCGAAGAAGGAATTGGCCTGGAAAGTGTTACTTCTGCCTCAAATTGGGGTGGGTCTCAGGAAAAAAGTTTGGGGGAAGATGGACTTGGCCTGTAGGCTAGGGTGGGATGGGCCTGAAGGCGGGGTTTTTCAGCTACCTTGAGGGCATTAGTAGGAACACCTGACGGAATGCTGGGGTATGCCTGGGAGGAGTGTGTACTGGGCCAAAAGGCTCTATGGTCGGGTCAGAAGTCCCAAATGGAATGGGTCTGTGACATGGATGAGCTGGGTGAGGTCGATGTAATCTTGACATGAACGATTTAAAGGGGGGATGGGGTTGAAGACGGAAGGTGGGATGGGCGTGAAAACGAGAGTGGTTAGGGCCTGAAGACGGTTTTGGGGAAAAGCTTTGGGCCAGGAAGGCGTATGGTGGGTTTGTCCCGAAAGAGGAGTGTAGTCAGGAAAAGAAGGCAAAGGACAGGTGCGGTTGGACGGAAGGTGGGTTGTGCTTGTACACGAGGATGAGCTGGGATAAAGGAGAATGTGTTTGACCAAAAGGTTTAAAGGTCAAATGGGCAAGAAGGCATGGTGGATGGGGTTTGGAGACTATGATTGTCAAATACTGAAACAATGGTGAGATGGGTTGAAGGTGAGTGTGGTATGCGACTGAAGCGAAGTTTGCTGGGATAGGAATAGGAGGAGTGTTTTAATAAAGTCGTTCGTGGGATGGGCCTGATCCGACGTTGAGATAGGCTAGTATTTGAGGGTGGATGGGAAAGAAGGCATGGATGAGATGGGATGAATATTGAAGGTTCGATGACCTGAAGGAACGGGCTGGGTCTGAATGAGAAGTTCGGAGGTTTAGAAGGTGAATTTGGGTTGGAAGTGATGGGAATGGTGGTCTAGGAGTAAAGCGAGAATAGCCAGGGACCAGAGATCGAAGGGGGGCGGGTCTCAATATGCGAGTGGAATGAGCCTGAAGGCGAGGTAGATGAGCTTCTAGGCGAGGTGGATGGGCCAGAAATGTAAGGTTGGGATGGGCTTTCAAGGCGAGGTGGGATAGAATTGAAAAAGATAAGTGGATGAGCAGGGTATGAAGGAGAGGTTGGGCCCGACCAAAGATGAAGATGAGAATGGAATGAAGACTAGGTTGGGCTAGGGACTGAAATTGAGAGTGGCTGGGCTAGAAGGCGAAAGGGGGGACAGGTCTGAAGTGTGGATGGAGAGGCCTGATGGCGAGGGTGGTATGGTCTTGTAGGTACTGTGGATAGGCAAGAATGAAGGGTTTATTCTTTTGAATTCAAGGGTGTGATGTGCCTAGTCGAAGGTAAGCTGGTACCAGAAGGTGAAGTTAGGTGTTGTAGAAGGCGATGGTGTGCTGGTATTTAAGGGATATTGTTAATTTAGTCCTAAAAGCAAATTGGGATCGGCAAAAGTACCTTGTTGAGCTGAGGTGGAAGGGGGGAAGGTTTTGAGGGGAAGGTGGGATGGGTCAAAAGATGTAGGTTGGCTGTGCCGAAGGAGTGGGTGGAATGGGCCATAAGGGGAGAGAGAGAGAGAGGGAGAGAGAGAGAGAGAAGATTGAAGAGAGGGAGATGAAGCTGAGAGAGAGAGATGATGAGAGGAGAGAGAGAGGAGAGGAGAAGTTGAGGAGAGAGAAGAGAGTTGATTGAGTGAGGAGAGAGAGAGGGAGAGAGAGAGGAGATCAGAGAGAGGGAGAGAAGAGAGAGAGAGAGAGCGAGATGAGGAGAGAGAGTGAGAGGAGGAGAGAGAGAGGAGGAGTGAGAGTAGAGTGGAGAGAGAGAGAGAGAGAGAGAGGAGAGAGAGAAGTGAGAGGAAGAGGAGGTATGAGAGGGGGAGATGGAGAGAGAGAGAGAGTAGAGAGAGAGAGAGAGAGGAGAGGGGAGAGGAGATGAGGGAGAGATGAGAGAGAGAAGGAGAGAGTGAGAGAGAGAGAGAGAGATAGAAGAGAGAGAGAGGGAGATGAGAGAGAGAGAGAGAGAGAGAAGAGGAGAGAGAGAGAGAGAGGAAGAAGGAGAGAAAGAGGGGATGAGAGGGGAGAGAGAGGGGAGAGAGAGGGTGGAGAGGGGACGAGAGAGGAGAGAGAGATAATGATCTAGTTTTTTTATGGGCTAAAAGGGAATAGGTTTAGGGTTGGCTTTAAGCGAGGGAGAGATTTGACAAAAAAGGACGGGTTGAGCTGCGGTGAAGGTGATGCTAGGTGGTGACAGAAAGGGGGTGATGGTGGGTGGTGGGCCCATCTAACGATAGGGTTGCTTTTTCGTTTACGGCGAGAATGGAATGGCCTCAGAAGTGGTTAAATTTGGCCTAAAAATGAGGTGTGGGGTCAGGAAAAAAGTGAAGATGGGCTTGGCCTGAAGGTTAAGGTTGGGATGGCCTGAAGCGGAGGTTTAGCTACCTTTGGGGCATTAGTAGGATAGACCTAACGGAATGCTGGGGTATGCCCGGAGAGGAGTGTTTGCTGGGCCAAAAGGCCTCTATGGTGTGGGTCAGAAGTCGAAAATGGAATTTGGGTCTGTAGACAAGGATGAGCTGGGCCTTAGGTCGAATGTAAGCTTGACATGAACGATAAGGCGGGATGGGCTGAAGGCGAAGTGGGATGGGCGTGAAAACGAAAGTGGTTAAGGGCCTGAAGAAAAGATGGAGAAGATTTGGGCCAGAAGGCGATGGTGAGTTTGTCCCCAAGAGGAGTGTAGTCGGGAAAAAGAAGGCGGGACAGGTTCGTTTGGACGGGGAAGGTGGGTGGTGCTTGTACACGAGGATGAGCTGGGACTAAAGGGGAATGTGTTTCTTGACCTAAGGTTAAGGTCAAATGGGCAAGAAGGCATTGGGTGGATGGGTTTGGAGACTATGTTTTTTAAAATACTGAAAGCAATGGTGAGAGGGTTGAAGGTGAGTTGTGGATGCGACTAAAAGCGAAAGTGTTGCGGGGATATAGTAGGAGGATTTTTTTAAATAACGTCGTTGTGGGATGGGCCTGAATCCGAGGTTGGGAAGGCTAGTTTTGGAGGGTTGGAGGGAAAGAAGGACATAGATGAGATGGGATGAATATGAAGGTTCGACTGCCCTGAAAAAGACTGGTGGGTTGAATGAGAAGTTTCGGAGGTTTTAGAAGGGGGAATTTGGGTTGGAAGTGATGGGAATGGTGGTCTAGGAGGTAAAAGCGAGAATAGCCAGGGACAGAAAATCGAAGGGGGGCGGGTGTCAATATGCGGTGGATATGAGCCGAAGGCGAGGTAAGATGAGCTTCTAGGCGAGGTTGGAAGGGGCCAAAAAGAAGGGTTTGGGGATGGGCTTCAAGGCGGTATGGGTTTGGGAATTGAAAAAGATGGATGAGCAGGGTATGAAGGAGAGGTTGGGCCGACCAAAAATGAAGATGAGAAGGGAATAAAGACTGGGTTTGGGAAAGGGATGAAAATTTAGAGAGGGGCGGGGCTAGAAGGCGAAAGGGGGACAGGTTGAGGTTTGTGGGATGGCAGAGGCCCTAAAGGCGAGGTTCATATGGTGTTGTACGTAACTGTGGATAGGCAAGAAGTTAAGGGTTTAATTCTTTTGAACGCGAGGGTGTGATGTGCCTAAAGTCAAAGGGTAAGCGGTACAGAAGGTGAATTTAAAGGTGGGGCTAGAAGGCGATGGTGTGTGGTATTTAAGGGAATAGGGTTAGGTAGTCCTAAAAGCAAAAGTGGGATCGGCCAAAAGACTTGTTGAGCTGAGGGGGAAAGGGGGAGGTTTTTTGGAGGGCGAAGGTGGGAGGGGTCTAAAGATGTAGGTAGGCTGGCCCTTTGAAGGAGTGGGTGGAATGGGCCATAAGGGGGAGTGAGAGGTGAGGAGAGAGAGAGGGGAGATGAGAGAGAGAGAGAGGAGAGGAGGAGAGGGGAGAGAGAGGAGAGGAGAGGAGAGAGAGGGTGAGATGAGAGGAAGAGAGAGTGAGAGAGGAGAGAGGAGAGATGAGAATGAGAGGAGACTGAGAGAGAGGAGAGGATAGATGAGAGAGAGACGAGAGAGAGGAGAGAAGACTGGATGGGCTAAAAGGCAAAGGTGAGATTGGCTTAAGGCGGGGAGGATAGACAAAAAGGCGGGCGGTGAGCTAGCCGGGGAAGGTGGGGTGCTAGGATGGTGCAGAAAGGAGTGATGGTGATGGTGGGCCCATCTTACCGATGGGTCTGCTTTTAGTGAAAGGCGAGAATGGAATGGGCTGAAAAAGTGGTTATTCGGCCTAAAAAAAGAGAGTGGGTCAGGAAAAAAGTGAAGATGGACTTGGCGAAAAGGGTAGGGTTGGGATTGGGGCCCGAAGGCGAGGTTGGCTTACCCTTTTAGGGCATTAGTAGGATAGGACCTGACGGTAATGCGGGATATGCCTGGAGAGGAGTGGTGGGTGGGCCAAAAGGCCTCATGGGCTGGGTCAGAGGTCGAAAAATGGAATGGGTTGTAAACGAGGATGAAAACTGGGCTGTAGGCGGATGTAATCTTGACATGAAGGGTAAGGGGATGGGCCCGAAGGCGATGGGGGGATGGGGGTTGGAAGAGAGAGGGGTAGAGCCTGAAGACGGATGGGGAAGTTTGGGCCAGAAGGTGAAGTGGTGGTGGTCCTCAAGGGAGTGTAGTCGAGGAAAAAAAGGCGAGGACAGTTTTGGTTGGACGGGGAAGGTGGGTTGTGCTTGTAGACGAGGATGGCTGGCTAAAGGAGTTCAGTGTGAGCTTGACCTAAAGGTTAAGGTCAAATGGGCAGGAAAGGGAATTGGGTGGGGTGGTTTTGGAGCGATGAAGGCCAAATTTCTGAAGGCATGGTGAGATGGGTTGAAGGTGAGTGTGGTATGCCCACTAAAAACGAAAGTGTGCTGGGATGCTAGTAGGAGGAAAGGGGTTTAATAAAGTTTGTTCTGGGATGGGGCCCGAATCCGAGGGTGAGAAAGGCTAGTATTGGGGGGTTGGATTTGGGAAAAAAGGCATGGGTGAAATGGATGGGAAAATGAAGGTTCGCTGAAACCCGAAGAAGACGGCGGGGTTTCTGATTTAGGGGTTCGGTTTTTAGAAGGTTTAATTTTGGGTTGGAAGTGATGGGAATGGTGGGCTAGGAGGAAAGCGAGAATAGCCAGGGACACGAGATCGAAAGGGGGGGGGGTTCATTATGCGGTGGAATGAGCCTGAAGGCGAGGGAAGATGAGCTTTTAGGCGAGGTTGGGGGGGCAGAAGAAGGTTGGGATGGGCTTCAAGGAGAGATGGGAATAGAATTGAAAAAGATGGATGAGAAAGGGTATGAAGGAAGAGGTTGGGCCGACCAAAAGATGAGTTGAGAAGGGAATGAGACTAGGTTGGGTAGGGATGTGAAAATGTGAGTGGGCTGGGGGCTAGAAGGCGAAAGGGGGGCAGGTTGAGGTGTGGATGGCAGAGGCCTTAAAGGCGAGGGTTCATTTGGTTTGTCCTCCGTAACTGTGGATAGGCTAAGAAGTTAAGGGTTTAATTCTATTTTGAAAGCGGAGAGATTTGGTGTGCTTATTTCCTTTTTAAAGTCGACTTAGGTTTGGTTTTTATATTTTAGGGATTGTTTTGTTGTCGGTTATTATTCTTTGTGATGTCCCTAAAGTCGAAGGTAAGCGGTACCAGAGGTGAAGTAAGTGGGGCTAGAAGGCGATGGTGTGTTTGGTATTTAAGGGGGGGTTAGGTAGTCCTAAAAAGCAAAAGTGGGATCGGCCAAAAGAACTTGTTGAGCGAGGGGGAAAGGGGGGAAGGTTTTGAGGGCGAAGGTGGGATGGGTTTTAGATGTAGGTGGAGCTGCCTAAAAGGTGTGGGTGGAATGGGCCATAAGGGGAGAGAGAGAGAGGGGAAAGGAGAGGATTGGGGAGAGAGAGAGGAGAGAGATGAGAGGGGAGAGATGAGAGAGAGGAAGAGAGAGAGGGAGGGGGAGAGACGGGGGGAGAGAGGGGGAGGGGAGAGGGGGAGGAGAAGAGAGAGGATGGAAAGAGAGAAGTGAGATGGAGAGGGGAGGGCCCCGGATTTGAGGAGAGAGAGAGGAATAATGATCTAGTTTTTGAAAGGGCCCTAAAAGGCAAAGGGTTTGAGATTGGCTTTAAGGCGAGGGAGAGATAGACAAAAAAGGCGACGGTGAGCTAGCCGTGAAGGTGATGCTAGGATGGTGCAGAAAGCGAGTGATGGTGATGGTGGGGATCTACCGATAGGGTCTGTTTTGGGGGGCGAGAATGGAATGGCGGCCAAAAAAAAGTGGTTATCTTCGGCCTAAAAGGGAGTGGGCTCGGGAAAAAAAAGGGTAAAAGTTGGACTTGGCCTGAAGGCTAGGGTGGGATGGGCTGAGGCGAGGTTGAGTACCTTTGAGGGCTATTAGTAGGCTAGACTGACGGAATGCCTGGGATTATGCCTGGAGAGCGCGTGTGGCTGGGCCAAAGGGGGGGGCGGCTCATGGTCTGGGTCAGAGGTCGAAAATGGAATGGGTCTGTTAAACGAGGATGAGCTGGGCCTGAAGGCGAATGTATATCTTGACATGAAGGTAAGGAGGGAGGGGCCCTTTGAAGGCGATGGTGGGATGGGCGGGGAAGACGAGAGTGGGTAGAGCCTGAAGACGAGATGGAGGAAGCTTTGGGCCAGAAGGTGATGGTGGGATGTCCCTCAAGAGGAGTGTAGTCGGGAAAAGAAGGCGAGGACAGATTCGGTTGGACGGGGAAGGTGGGTTGTGCTTGTAGACGAGGATGAGCTGGGCCTTAAAAGGGGAGTGGGGAGCTTGACTAAAGGTTAAGGTCAAATGGGCAGGAGGCAATGGTGGGATGGTTTTGGAGACGATGAAGGCCAAAATGCTGAAGGGGAATGGTGAGATGGGTTGGGAAAGGGGGTGTGGTTGCGACTCAAAGCGAATGTGTGCTGGGATAGGAGTAGGAGGAGGGTTTCAATAAAGTCGTTCTTGGGATGGGGCTGAATCCGAGGGTGAGATAGGCTAGTATTTGAGGGTCGGATTGGAAAGAAGGCATGGATGAAATGGGATGAATATGAAGGTTCGACTGACCTGAAGAAGACGGGCTGGGTCTGAATGAGACGTTTGGGCGGTTTTAGAAGGTGAATTTGGGTTGGAAGTGATGGGAATGGTGGTCTAGGAGTAAACGCGAGAATAGCCAGGGACAGAGATCGAAGGGGGGCTGGTATCAATATGCGAGTGGGAAAGAGCTGAAGGCGAGGTAAGATGAGCTTTAGGCGAGGTGGGATTTGGGCCAAAAAAGAAAGGTTGGGATGGGCTTGAAGGCGAGGATGGAATAGAATTGAAAAAGATGGATGAGCAGGATATGAAGGAGAGGTTGGGCCCGACCAGAAGATGAAGATGAGAAGGGAATGAAGACTAGGTTGGGCTAGGACTGAAAATGAGAGTGGGCTGGGCTAGAAGGGAAAGGGGGACAGGTCTGAAAGGTTGTGGATGGCAGAGGCCCGAAGGCGAGGGTCATATTGGTGTTTGTAGTAACTGTGGATAGGCAAGAAGTTAAGGGTTTAATTCTTTTGAACGGAGGGTGTGATGTGCCTAAAGTCGAAGGTAAGCGGTACCCGAAGGTGAAGTAAGGGGGGGTAGAAGGCGATGGGTGTGCTGGATTTAAGGGAAGGGTTAGGTAGTCCTAAAAGCAAAGTGGGATCGGCCAAAAGAAATTGTTTTAGCTGAGGTGGAAGGGGGAAGGTTTTGAGGGCGAAGGTGGGATGGGTTTTAAAGATGTAGGTAGGCTGTGCCCGAAGGGTGGGTGGAATGGGCCCTAAGGGGAGAGAGAGAGAGAGAGGGAGAGAGAGAGGAGAGAGAGAGAGGAGAGAGAGAGAGAGAGAGAGGGGAGGAGAGGGAGAGAGAGAGGAGGAGAGAGAGACGGAGAGAGAGAGAGAGAGAGAGAGAGAGAGAGAGAGAGAGATAAGAGAGAGAGAGAGAGAGAGGGAGAGAGAGAGAGAGAGAAATTTTAGTTTTTTATGGGGTAAAGGCAAAGGTGAGATTGGCTTTAAGGCGAGGGAGAGATACAAAAAAAGGGGCGGTGACTAGCGTTCGGGGGGGTGCAGGGTGCAAAAGGAGTATGGGTTGGGGGCCCCTAACCCATGGGGCTGTTTTGTGACGGCCAGAAAGGAAGGGGGCCGAAAAGTGGGTTACTTCGCCTAAAAAAATGAGGTGGGCTCAGGAAAAAAAAATGAAAATGGGATTGGCGAATAGGGGGTGGGCTGAAGGCGGGTTGAGTACCCTTTTAGG